>NC_071117.1:23195000-23542500 GCF_024256425.1 Clarias gariepinus
ACTTGACATGAAACAAGAGGATGACTAGTTACATTAACAGAATGTTTTATTTTAGTGTATTTATTTCTTCGGTTTTATGGAGAATTAAAAATGGAATTAAAAAAAAATATAATGTACCTTGTTGAATCAGTTCAAAGAACTTTGGAAGCAAACCCAAAGCCTCTTGTAAGAACCTGGCTCCACAATGTAATTCTCATACACTCATTATCTACAAAATGATTGGGATGAACTTAACAAATAATAAAAAAAAGATTTCTATAGGATGCTCTTGACAACCATTCTAAATTTAAAACTACATCAACATTAAAGGAGTTTAATCACTTGTACCCAAGTGGTAAATGTGCTACTGTCCAATTAGACCAAGTTAGAACTTAATTGGCATTGTTGTAAAAGAAAATCACCAGCTTATCACCCAAAGACAATCATACCCACAATGTTGCTTGGTATTTGCAGCATCATGCTATGGCGCTGCTTCCCTTTAGCTTGGAATGTAGCTTCAGTTAAGATAGAGGGAATTGTGGATAGCTCAAATAACATCAGTTGAGGCTGGAAAAAAACAACTCTCATGCCTCATGCCTTTGTTATGAAGCTGAAGATGAAAATAAAATCAGCACAATGCTTTGGGTCACAATAATGACCCAAAGCACAAATTCAGGTCAACAATGAATAGCTTCAAAAGAAAAAGAATGTTTTGGAATGGTTGAGTCAGAGTGTAAATCTTAAAAAAAAAAAAAAAAAACTTTCCTGGTGGCAGTGTAGCTCAATTGGCTAAGACCCTGGCTTACTGAGCAGAAGATTGTGAGTTCAAGCTCTTAACCATGTCATGGCTGACCCCAGCTTTCTACCTGGAAAGGCATAATGCAAATTCACTGTCCTGTAATTGCTCAGTGACAAATAGAGACTTCTTGGTCAGTGATACAAAATTGAAAAAACAGGTTAAAAGCTAAAGACTCCTAGGTCCGCCACTATCCTACCAATCTTTGTACTGGTGTTTAGTGATGTTGGAACTGGTGTGGGGTTGTTGTTTTTTTGTCATTGGTCTCGGCCCCTTCCTTCTAGTGAACCAGACATTTTGCCCAATTACATGCTCCCAACTGAACAGTTTAGAGATGGCTCCTTCCTGTTCCAACATGACTGCGCACCAGTGCACAAAGCAAGGTCTTTAAAGACATGGATGAGCAAGTTTTGTGTGGAAGATCTTGACCGGCCTGCACAGAGTCCTGACTTCAACCCAATAAAACATCTTTAAGATGCACTAGAGATGAGACTGTAAGCCAGGCCTCAATGTCTGACCTCACAAATGTGCTTCTGGAAGAATGGTCACAAATTCCCATAAACACACTCCTAAATCTTGTGGAAAGCCCTTTCCAGAAGAGTTGTTATAGCAACATCATATTAAACCCTATGGATTAAGAATTGGATGTTACTGAAGTTCATTTACATGTACAGTAAAGGCAGGCGCGTGAATACTTTTGACAATATAGTGTACTGTATGTTAATGAATTACAATACATAATAATTATAAATTCACTTTACAATTGCCTCCAGAATATGGACTAATCTATTTAATAATCTGCCAAATGCCTAAATGTAGATGTAAATGTAAATATCTGGACATTATTATGGTTTTGCAACACAATGCACTCAAAGGTCACTGAAAACATGACCTAGTAATTTTATTTAATTATATTTTGTTTATTTACATAAATACAAATTCTGAATATAAATATAAATAAAGTGTAAAATGTATAGACTTGTAAATGTTAACCTTATCAATTCATCCCCTAATTTGCAAGATGGGGGTGGCAGTGGCAAAGAAAAAGCCATTTACATCAACAAACTGATAACAATCTGTCAAACAACAGCTGAGCCAAGAGAGAGACATTCCCTTAACTCCTGCTACATGTTTCAATCTCTTAAGGATAATAGTATGATCAATGGTGTCGAAAGCTGCATTAAGTTGAAGCAACATAAACAAGGAGACACACATCTGATCAAATGGAAGTAGTAGAAAATTTACCACTTCAACCAGTGCTGTACCTGTTTTATAATAAGGCCTATATCTTGATTGATGCATTTTATGAATGTGTGTATGAGCATGACATTGATGCTACATCTTTTCTTTTTTCTGTGATCTTGGAGATGACGATTTGATATTGGCCCATAGTTGAACAGCTGACAGGAGGCAAGGTCAAGTTTTTAAATCACTATTATTTTATTATTATTAATAATAATAATAATAATAATAATAATAATTGAATAGCTTATTTTTGTGTATCTATTTCTTTCATTTGGAAGAAAAAAATTGGTCTGGTATCTAGTACACATCTTGGTTTTGGGATATGAAAAAATTCGAGACATTAGTTCAGTCTCTTGAAGAGGAGTAAAGCATTCTTATCACTGATCTGTACATGTTTTCCTGATGGTCTTGCTTCTAATCAATTATCTTTTAAGTGGAGCTACATTATCTGAAATATAGCAGAAAGTTGTATTATATAAGTATTTAGTAGCCTGATCAAGTGCTGTGGGATGAGCTGGAGATCCAATCATAACTGATAACCCTGGAAAATGAATGATAAAACTCTGTGTGGTATTTGACTTGACTGTTGGCTTAATGTGATAGTGTGGAAAGGTATTACTAAGACACATTTTAAATGAAACTAGATAATTATCTGAGATAACTTCAGACTGAGCATATGCGATTATATTTCCTTTATTTAATGCTAATTATGGTACTGTATAAGGTCAAGTGTGTGAGCAGCATTAGGAGTGCGTGGGTCCTGTTAGGTACTGATTAACCCCTAATTAATTTAGAATGGGCAAGAATGGACAAACAATACAAAATGCACAAAAGACCCCACAGGACCCGATTACGTGACCAAATGTTTCGAGTCAATGTTCTATTTTATCATACATAATAAAGCTCCACTTAAACAAAATTATTACTTAGGGAAAAAAATTGCTCCTGGGCATTATGTCACATGCACCCTATAACAGACCGCTTAAAAACTAGAACATAATACCGTCAAACTAAGTTGGTAAAACTTCTAATAGCATGGAAGGAGAGCATTCTGAACTATCTAAGAGCTCTCAGCGCTGCCAGATCAACATATTTCTCCACTCTTATAGAATAAACAAAATCAATTATAGATTCTTGTTTAATACTATAGCAAAATTAACTAGGAATAAGACCACAAACAAAGCCTGCATACCAACAACCTGTAGTGAGGACTGCACAATTTAAAATATTAGGCAAAAATTGCCATTAAAACCAGAATAAACATTGATGTAGGTAATAATCTGATTATATCAGGATAGCATATTTTACTTCCCTTCAAGAGACTGAACTAATTTGAATCATTTCTTCAGCAACCCCTTTTAAAAGTAGTGACCTCTTTATTTAGTAATGGCTACATTCCAAAATCTTTTAAACAAGTGATTATCAAACCTCTAACAAAAAAACCTGACCTTGGCCCCTGTCAGCAGTCCAAATATAGGCCAATATCAAATCTTTATCTCCAAGATCCTAGAAAAGGTTGTAGTGCAGCAGCTATGTACATACTGTACCTACATAGGAATAACTTTTATAACATTTATAATTAGGATTTAGGGCTTATCATACTGTAGCACAGTTACAATACTGGCTAAATTGGTAAATGACCTACTACTGGCCTTTTATAATACTTTTCCCCCTTGTTAGATTAGAAAATGTGGTAGGACTTAAGGAAATGCTACTGATTGGTCACGTCTTATTTGTTTTTGCTTATCATCGGTTTGTAGATGTACAGTGATTGTTATCTATTCTACATTCACTAAAGTGAAGTTTTGTGTTTTACAGGATTCTGTTTTAGGCACACCTCTATCTAGGTCTTTTACGGTAATTTACGAGGATGGTGTTAGTTGATGACAGTTATATGTTTCAACAAAGCCAGATGAGAAACAGGATATTAACTAGGTGGAGAAATGTGTAACGGACATTACAAAAATGCTTTTCAACTTACTCTTCTCCTTAATTTTGACAAGATATAAGTACCAGTACTACTGTAGAACCACATGTAGTTAGAACTAGTTCATACTTTTATCATATATAAATTGGATTGTAATGCCTTACTGTCTGGATTTTTAAACAGGACCATAAATGAGCTCCAATTAAATGTTATAGAACCAGAAGAGCCCATCATCCCTATCGTATCCATACTGCACTGGCTCCCAGTGAAATTTTACATCAATTTTAAAATACTATTTTTGACCTATAAAGCACAAGATGGTCTCATGCCACAGTACCTGAGTGACCTGCTAGTGCTTTATAATACACCACACCTTCTTTGGTCAAAGGGCACAGACTACTTGTCAGACTCATAGACATTTTTATGGAGTTTTGTGGAGAACTGGTATGTTTCGATCCTGTCTTTCCTTGCTCTTAATAATAATCACTTACTGTGGGATTCTTAAAGTAGAATGACTGGTTGCTTTACTTTCCAGGGAGTCCTTATATTTGTGTTTCTTTCTGGCTCTCCTGTTTAGTTATGAGGTCATTGTTTGTCTTGCCAGAGTTCCTGCTCGCACTCTGCACACAATATACATTGACCTAATCTATTATGAGACTGTGAGTATACCTAATTATTTTCTCTCCCTTTCTCTCTATCTCTATATCTGTTTAGTTACACATGGAACTCTTGTGTTTCCAGTGATCCTGACCGCTTCTGCCCTCTGGACCTGTTTGACACATCCTAGTTCCCTGCTTCTGGGTGTACTATAGTTCTTGTCACATACTGTAGAGGTTTCTTGCTGCTGCTGAGTGTAGCCCTGTAGGGTCTGCTTGGGGTGCATTTGGTGACTGCAGACGGTTCCACTTGACCATAAAGATGGTCTTGGACTCAGCTGATGCAGGAAGATTTTCTCTGATGACTTGTGACTGCAGTGGCTTAATATATTAGGACTTACATTACCCAAATAATGGTAATCCAACGACTCTCCAACAACTTCATATTAACTTGACTCTACAGTATGTTAACACCTTTCCAATTATACTGAACTTTTAGATTCATAACAAACAGTAGGACCAAAAATCAATCCCTGTGTCTATCCTTTACCACATAAATTATGATGGGTTCCCTGTTGAGTCTGGTTCCTCTAAAGGTTTCTTCCTATTGTAATTTTTATTTTTTTTGCCACCGTCATTCTTGCTTGCTCATCAGCGTCTTTTTTATTCTTACTCATTTCCATTTTTTTGTCTGCAAAGCCACTTTGCGACAATGATCATTGTAAAAAAACACACTCGAAATTGGTAAGAAGGTCCTGGCAGAGCTGATGGGATTAACAAACAATACTAAACAAAGTATGACTGTGTCAAAAAAAAAAAAAAAAAAAAACAGTTAATCAACATAGAAGCTTATGAGTCACAACAAGTAAGAGTAGTCCTTAATCAGTGGATTAACGTATGCATCTGTAATCGAGTCCAGATGTGTGAGTAGTAATCATGTGATTTGGAGCATGTGTGCAAGGAATCCTCCTTTCCTGTAGACTATGTTACATTCTGGGAACTTTAGTTGGGTGCAGATCTTTCTGCTAAATTTAATGAACAAAATCCATCCTGCTTTCCATCTAAATGAAGCCAGCAATGACCCAATCATACAGGTAATACTTGGTTTTTAAATCCAGCAGCATGATCTTTTATTTTAGAAACTGTTAATCTTCTGGGAATTTCACATAACAGTCTACAGTTTTAAAATCCAAACCCAAAATATATAAGTTTTTCTTCTTTAACCATTAGCTATCAAAGAATATTTGCACAACGAAAATTGATAACTAATTACAATAACTCACCATCCTGTAATATTGCAATCATTCCATAAACTGGACATGCCTGATGAAGCTGCAGTGATGTGGCAATTAAGTAAAAGCATACATCCACTAAAAGTAGACAAAAATCTGTTATAGCCGTTTGTAGGGAACTTAAAGGCTCTTTTGATTCTTATTTCAAAGTTATTCAAATAGTTTTTGTTGTTATTCTTATGTTGCAAAAAGATGTGAATAAACGCTTTACAGCAAAGATGCATTCAAAGAAAATGAGAAAAATAACTTATATAGTCACTGTATATAAAAAGTAAACATATACAGTAGTTTTGAAGACATCCTCTATAGGTCTCTACAGACATTCCGAAGATGTCTTCAATCCAACCTGTGACCACGGGTTATTTTTAATTTTCTTTTTACTAGAGAAAATATACCTAGAACAAACATTGGGAAAAAAGCGGAATACATTTAACAATTGAATTCACATGTTAACACTATTTACAGTACTGTATATTGACAATCCATGAGTAAGGCTTTCTGCTCAGTAGTAAAACCGAAAAACACCACCTTAATAATGCCCTCACGTCCAATTGCATCTTCCTTTAATTTTATACTAGAAAGGCCAGTGTGACAGGTGTATCAACAGGTATATTCTTAATTAGTTTGATCTGAAACTATAAGTGTCTCAATGATAACTGTAATTTAAATGCATTGCAAAGTTTACTTTTATGTAAGAAAAAAGTGAATTTAAATCAAACAATGTCGTGAACCATATAAAATATCTTCATGAATCATCTCACTCATCCTAACTTTTCTGTCATGACTTTCCCTATTATTGTCTATCTCATCCTCACTGATGTCAAGTTGTTAAGCCTGGGCTGCTGCACATGCTGAGCATCCAGGGAAGAGGTCAGAAAAAGAGAGGAGAGGCCATGTGCGGAAATATAAATACACCACTGGTTAGATGTAACCCCTCACTCTTAGAAAGAGCATTTACCCTTAGGCTTTGGTGTGTGTGTGTGTGTGTGTGTGTGTGTGTGTGTGTGTTTGTGAAAGAGAGAGAGAAGGAAAGAGCAAGAAAAAAAGTATATGTCACCCTAAAATAACACCTTGAGATATAAGCTGAATAATATATATTAATTCTTTTTTGTGTATCATCTAAAGCAAGTCAATGTTGGTCAAGTATTCTTAAGGGATACTTAAGGGCACTTGTCTTGTCATCCTAAGTGCATTATTAAAAAAGACATTGTGAATATGATAAAATGATAACACTTTAGTACAACAAAGAGGTGCAATTCAAATACTGTCATCACCTAAATGCTTTAAGTAATAACATAAGAAAGTGATGGCCTGTGGTCACAATATTGAACAGACTTACTTTATTTTTTTTAAGCCAAGAAAAACTATTATATAAAATTCCTGTCTTATTCTTATACTCTTCAATTACAATTGACTAAGTGCTAGTAGTGTGATCAATAGTAAGTATGTTGAGTTTATATATCAGTTCACCCAAGTTCTGAATCCATGTCAGTGTTTAACAAACCTGTGTTGTAAAATAACATGCACATTACAAACGGTCATTTAGTGGTAGAGTTCCTGCCTGCCATGCAAAAGACTTGGGTTTAGTTCCTGATCAAGGTACACCTGGGACCTGAAGGTTGTGCTTTACCATATATACCACACCTTAAACCTAATTGGTCAGAAGGTATGGCTTTTTTGCAAGCAGTTTTAGGTGTAACATGAATAATGAACAAGGTTTATATTATTACACTCATTCTAATTTGCTTTTATGAACAGCTCATACACAAAGGCTCTTTAAAATAATAAATGGATTTAAAACGGTGTTGTGCAACAAAGGAATTTGTATAATTACTGATAAACTGCACTTCTTTTGATAAAGGCCTTTATTAACATTTATGGAAAGAGTCTCAGTTGGGAGCATTCTAAGTCTCGGTTACGCTTTTCAATTTCTTTGTAAAGTGACAAGCTGTGGTGTGCGTATATATGTGTGTGTGTGTGTGTGTGTGTGTGTGTGTGTGTGTGTGTGTGTGAGTGAGTGAAAGAGAGAGAGAGAGAGCCTGCTGAGTGAATGTTTATCATGGCTATAATGTAGGTGAGAATAGGAAATAACTTGTCTCGCAGACATTCTTCAACATTACAGCTAATCATAAATGGTAAAACGGGCATCATTTTGTATGAGGGGTTTTTAAGTCAAACTGGGACTTTTTATCTGCAGAATAACATACAGTTATGAGAGTAAAACTAGCTTTATTTCTCTATACACTGTAAAAAATCTGCCCTAGGGGTTTACTTAAAAAAATTATAGGAACAAAGTGACACCTAACAAACTTAAGTAAATTTTACTACTATAATAATGAGTAAGAAACATAGGATAAATTATTTAAATGTAATCCAAAATATTTATCTAATTGTAAATGAAATCAAGTCTTTTATTGTGTTGAATTTACAGTAATATTAACTGTCAAAAATATAATGTATTCAGCATAAATATTTTACGCGAAATTAAATCATTTTAAGGAAAACAGTTTAACCAGTTTTGTAAAAATGTTTTACATTCAATGAATATCTGAGAGAAATCTGGAAGAGATTGGTTTGTTTTTTATTGAATATCTGAGACTAATTGACTAACATTAATTAAATATTTAAATTAACCTGATTTACTTTTACAGATAAATCTTCATCTGCACCTAAATACAGTTAAATTAAAAATCAAATCTACTCAATAATATTTGATGTCACTTCATTAAAACAATTGTAATTATTTTCTAAGCTTGTGCTGGGTTTACATAAAAACAACAGGAATATCATTTAACATTTGTAACATTGACATTTATTTGCAGACACCAACATTTTTTAAGTGCAGCATCAGAAGCTGCTAAAATGGACTGTATACTTTGTGTATCAAAAAATATATACTCCCAAATATGTTTCATCTAAAACAACAAGAGTTTTTATTTTAACACTAAAACTAGCAAACAGCATTATGAGGCTATTAAACAGGTGTGACATATTAATCATAAAGAAACATACAATATTCTGTTACTACACGTGTCCCCTTTAATATAATAGTTTATTTTGAGCTCAATTCAAAACACAAAAGGTAAATCTTTAAGTTAATTGCTCATCTTTAGTGCACCGTTAACTGCTGCAGCTAATCACTTGTTAAAGTGGGGGGAGGGGAAGCTAACGCTAAGGCCTTGTTTACACAGGCATAAAATTTTTGGATAAATGAACGTGCTCTGAACGTCCTAGATGTTTATGTTGCGTTTTGTGGTGGCGCTTGATTGACTTCTACACCGGCGTTCGTTTGTCTCTGTCTAACGTCGGCCTGCAGCCCAAATTGTAGTTTGTGTGTTAACCTGTAGGGGCAGTGTGTCGGAAACTGGATATGAAAGCCCACCGCTACCGGGTTCACTCTCTGACTGCACAACGTCGAATTAAAGGACGTTATTTTTTGTGGTTTATAAAGGAATGCGAAAATTTTCGCGTAAAGTTTTCAACAATAATTTTTTTTATTTTGCCCTTTTCCGCATTTTCCTTATATATAGCATGTAGGATCATGGGATATATCCGGTCTTTCGAAGCGTAAAATAACCGTGAAGAAAGCGCACTAGAAGCGCTTTCCTTGCGTTCGTTGGGTTTTGAACGCCAAGAAAAAGCTGCATGCAATGTTTTTTTGATGCCGTATAAACGTGCAGCCAAATTCAAATTCAAATTCAAATTTTATTCAAATTCGAATTTTATTTGTTAGATACACAGTCATACACAGTACGAAATGTAGTGAAATGCTTACACGACCGCCAGTGACCTTAAAAAGAGAATTAAAGCTTATAGTAAGTAATAAATATGAATAAAAGAAATACGATAGAAAATTTGAATTAAAAAATTACAATAAAATTTAACTAGGAAAAATAGAACTAAAAATAGAAACTGAAAATAGAAATATACTGTACAAATAGAAATATAATGGTGTGCAAATATGCATAGAAAAGGTGACTTTGTGCATGGTTATTAAAGTGTCTTTGTGCAATGGTCCAGGATGTAAACGTAAACATGTAGTGTAGATGTGATGTGCGTGGGATTGTCCATAGTGTCCATGAATGTATAAAGATTGATTGATTGATTGTGAAAAGATTGTGTTAGTTCTGCATAGTGGTGTGGTTGAGAGACCTTATCGCCTGCGGTAAGAAGCTCCTCCTCAGTCTCTCTGTGTTGGCCCTCAGGGAGCGGAAACGCTTCCCAGACCGCAACAGAGTGAACAGTCCATTGTTGGGGTGGCTGAGGTCCTTCACGACCTTCCTGGCCTTGGTCCAGCACCGCTTGGTGTAGATTGAGTGCAGGTCAGGGAGCTCGGTGCGGATGATGCGCTCAGCTGATCGCACCACCCTCTGTAGAGCTCGTCTGTCCTGCATGGTGCTGTTCCCGAACCAGGTCGTGATGTTTCCCGTCAGGATGCTCTCTATGGTGCAGGAGTAGAAATTCCTGAGCACCTTGGAGGGCAGTCTAAAGTCTCTCAAGCGTCTGAGGTGGTACAGACGCTGCCGGGCCTTTTTTACTACAGTGTTGATGTGACAGGACCATGCCAGGTCCTGCGTGATGTGAACACCGAGGTATTTGAAGCTGTCAACTCTCTCTCTGGGCTCCTGTTGATGATGGGGGTCTGGTAGTTCCTCACCTGCTTTGTACTGAAGTCCACTATCAGCTCCTTTGTCTTGCTGACGTTCAGGAGGAGATTGTTTCTCTGGCACCAGTTCTCCAGATTTCCAACCTCCTACAGGTAGGCCGTCTCATCGTTGTTCGTGATCAGGCCCACCACAACAGTGTCGTCAGCAAACCTGATGACGGTGGTGGAGTTGGTAGTGGCCACGCAGTCATAGGTGTACAAAGAGTACAGCAGGGGGCTCAGAACACAACCCTGGGGGGCTCCAGTGCTGAGAGTGAGGGAGGCTGAGACATGTCCGCCCATCCTTACTGCCTGTGGTCTGCCAGTCAGAAAATTGGAGATCCACTGACACATGGATGAGCTGAGTCCCAGGTGCTCCAGCTTGGTGGTAAGTGTGAAGGGAGGGAGGGAATTATGGTATTAAATGCACAGCTGTAGTCGATGAAGAGCATTTTCACATAATTCCCTCTCTGAGTGTCCAGGTGAGTCAGAGATGTATGGAGGAGATGTGAGATTGCATCGTCCGTGGAACGGTTTGGACGGTATGCAAACTGTAGTGGGTCCAGTGTGTCTGGTAGTGAAGAAATGATGAGGTCTCTGACCAGGCGTTCAAAGCACTTCATCACTACTGAAGTGAGGGCTACAGGGTGATAGTCATTGAGAGAAGCAGGATGTGGTTTCTTTGGGACAGGAACAATAATGGACCGACTGAGATAAAGAGATGTTGAATATCTCTGTGAACACAGGTGCTAGCTGGTCTGCGCAGGCTCTGAGGATACAGCCTGAGATGCCATCTGGTCCTGCTGCTTTCCTGGTGTTCACTCTCTTGAAGGCTCTCCTCACGTCATGCTCGGTGATGATGAACGCGCTTCCGGTGCTGGCAGTGACTTCCTGTCTGTAGCTGTTAGCGCCGCTAGCATTAGCATCGCTAGCACCTTTAGCTGCAGCCTCGAAGCGAGCATAGAAAGTGTTCAGCTCGTCTGCCAGAGTCACGTCCGTGTTCGTCATACCGGTTGTTGGTGTTTTATAATCTGTTATTGTCCTTAGTCCCTGCCACAGGCTCCTAGAGTCACTCTGTTGGAGTTGTGACTCTAGTTTCCTCCCGTAACGCTGCTTTGCCTCTTTCACCGCCTTCCGGACGCTGTATGACGCAGCTTTGTATGGTTCCATGTCCCCTGATGCGAGTCCCGTGTTGTAGGCAGTGGTGCGAGATCTCAGAGCGTCGCGGATGGTTTTATCCACCCACGGCTTCTGGTTGGGAAACGTTCTAATAGTCTTTTTTTCCACGGTATCATCCGCTAGTTTCCCGATGAATCGCAACCGCTTCCGTAAACACGCTGACGTCATCGGAGATGTTTCTGAACATGTCCCAGTCTGTGTCATCAGATGCGTCCTGCAACGCGGCCACCGATTGGTCCGCCCAGCGCGCGACCTCCCTCTGAACCGGAACTTCCTGTTTCAGCCTTTGTTTGTATTTTGGCATAAGGAAGATGGCGGCATGGTCGGATTTACCAAACGGTGGATGAGATTGTGCCTTGTAGCCGTCCTTGACTGTAGTGTAACAGTGGTCCAGTGTCCTTTCCAGGTGATGTGCTGATAAAAGTTCAGCACTGCACGTTTGAGGTTGGCACTGTTAAAGTCCCCCACCACAATAAGCGCAGCGTCCTGGTGTTGTGTTTGGTGCTGTGTGAGTGCCTCATGCAGCTCGCATAAGGCAGTGTCCGTGTCCGCTTGTGGTGGAATATAAACGGCGCTGATTATGACCGATGTAAACTCCCGAGGTAGATAAAAAGGACGACACATGATGGACAGTAGTTCCAGGTTTGGTGTGCAGGAGCGTGTAAGATGAACAACGCTCGCGCTGTTGCACCAGCTGCTGTTCCCCAATAAACACACGCCGCCTCCCCTTGTCTTCCCCAAGTCCCGTGTCCTGTCCATGCGGTGAACCGAGAAGAACTTGGCCGGCTGGATGGCGTGGTCCGGCACCGCTGGGTTCAGCCATGTCTCGGTGAAGCAGAGGAGATTGCAGTCCCGTATGTCTCTCTGGAACTTTACCCTGGCCCTGAGGTCATCAAGCTTGTTTTTCAGTGACTGGACGTTGGCGAGCAGGATGCTAGGTAGAGGTGTGTGGTGTGCACGGGCTCTCAGCCTGTTCCTGACGCCGACTCGTTTCCCTTGGGGCCGCCGCTTCGTGTCGCATCCATTGTTATCCCTTAGGATCTCACTCGGCCAGCTCGGATCCGGGGTTAAAAACTTCAAATTGTGAGTACATTGTATACCAATAAAAATAAGACTGTCTCTATCATAACTAATGTACTCCATGGTGGTAATTTGACTGGTTTTAAAACGCTAAAAACTAACTTAAAGAACAAAAACAAAGAAAAGGTGGTCGGAGCAGTCGTGACTGCCGGTCGTGACTGCCGGACAAACGGACGTCACCAAAGCCCGTGTGATCACTCTCATTGACTCCTATGTGTAAAAAACACTCCGCGCTTGATCCGCGCTCACCAGATGCTCCGAACGCAAGAAAAACGCTCAATTTTAACACCCGTGTGAACAAGGCCTAACACTCTGAAACATTGACTAGCCCAGCTGCCTCTTTAAAGAATATTATATACTATATAAGACATTGTAATAAAATTCACACACCGAACTAACTACCTAAGCGCGACTTTTAGCCAAATAAAAACAGAGCAGACTGAGAGGACATATTTGCTTTAAAACAGACTGAGAGGAAATAACTTAACTGAATTTAAAATGAAATTAAAATTTTCCTTTTTTTTTCCTCGCTGATTTTAAACTGACAAAAAAAATCAACTTTGTTTGTTTGTTTTGTTTTATTTTTCTTATATATTTTTGAAAATTTTTATATTTTGGTCCACCTTCTTACAGTTAGGCTATTTATTTATTTCTTGCTTCTTTTTTATTTCTCTCTTATTTCTTGTTAATTGTTTAAAAATAATAATAATGTCACAGGCGGTCGTATAAGCATTTCACTACCTATCGTACTGTGTATGACTGTGTATGTGACAAATAAAATTTTAATTTAAACTTGAAATGGAATAAATAAAAAATCAGCATTTGTTTAAATTAGCTTAATTTGACTCCAGAATGCAATTAGAAAATTGTATTATGTACTTGTCACTAATATTAATTTAACAATTGTTAAATTGTTTTGCTCATTATGATTCATACACACTCACATTCCATACAGACTTAAATAATTCTTTTGACTGTGTAAAGCTGCTTTGCGACAATGACAATTGTTAAAAGTGCTATACAAATAAAATTGAATTGATTTGAATTAAATTGAATTAAGCCCAGTCCACTTTTTACAGTGCAGATACCCCTATTACACTCATGAACTTATCCCAGGGTTTTACTATTGCTTGGATACAGTCAAGGTAGGAAGTTTTTTCAGTGTGCCAAAACCATGTTCAAACTGCAAGTTTCACATCTGAAACTCTGGCCTCCCAGGAAACTCCTTTAATTGGCAAGACTTGTGGAATTAATTGGAGCAAGGTCAGGGCTGTACGGGAGATATGACAGGAGTAAGTATGTGCAAATATTAACGTGGACAATATCAGGATGTGCATTGTGCTGAAAAATAGAACACCTTTATCAGTTTTAGACCTGACAGAATGCACTTTGTGCTATCATAAATGGACATTGTAATCATTGATATAAATATACTCCAGAATAACACTATCCAGACCATCCTGTTATTAAAAAATAACACACTTCATGGAGGTAGTGGCACTCAAGGGGTAGTACGTTACTTTGTGGTTCATTACCAGCAACCACCCCCCAGCAACCAACCCCCACCTGCGCAAATGCATTAATTTTGTATAATACCATACAGTAGTCTGTTGTGGGTTATTGCTCAGTTAATTGCTTACTTAAATGACCCCCCACTTCGCCAGATTTCATTAAATAAACTCATGCCCACAGAAGCACCTGTGTGTCTGCTCATTTATAAAGCTATCCAATCAGCCAATCAAACAGTGATTTCAATTAATTTTCACATAAAAAATCAGAAATGCGGCCTCCGATTGGCGCAGTGGTAAAGCGCTCGCCCTATTATCCGGGGAGCGCTGGTTCGAACCCCGGTTGATCCTGTTTTCCTCTCACAGCCGGAGGCACAGAAAGAGCTGATTGGCCGAGCTCTCAGGGAGAAGGGATGAGAGGTACTTGCGCTTCCACATTAATCACGGCTCTACAGCCAATCAGGGGCGTCTGTGAGCTCGAGCACACATAAGGAGCGGCTAGCAGTTTCCTCCGAGTGTGTTACTCCGCCCCTAATGGTGCGTGAGCAAGCAGTTCGAAAAGATGCGGTCGGCTGACATCACGTGGTTCGGAGGAAACACGGGATAGTCTTCGCCCTCCCGACTGAGTGGTAGTAGTAGCCTTAATGTGGGAGCCCCCTAGTGACGGGGAGGAATTGGCCATGACTAAATAAAAAAAATTAAATAAAATAAATAAATCAAAATCAGAAATGTGTTAAAGTTTGATCACTTTCCCTTTAATTCTGTTTGCCAGACTTGTTTGAGTATTTGAGAAACTGCTGATTTTACAAACTGGAAAAATTTACAAACACTTGAAAAAAAATCAGCTTGAGTTGAACCCAATATGGACTTAAGCTGTTGTTTTCACTTCAAGATCCAATGTCTTCTGCATGCTAAAATTCTTTTCTGCTCACCACGGTTTTAAAGTTTGACTATATGAGTTACTAAATCCTTTTTGGCAGCTCAAACCAATCTGGCTATTTTCCTCTGACTGCTTCTATTATCAAGACATTTCCACCCACAGAACTGTCTTATAGTCTATTCCGTGTAAACTCCTGAGAATGTTGTGGGTATTATTCCTGGGAGATCAGCAGTTTCTGAAAATTCAAATCAGCCCTTCTAATACCAACAACTCTGCTTAGATGTGAATGATGAGTGTATATTCAGATTTATTTCAGTAACACAGACATTTCATTTAACTCTGTGTTAAGTTTAATTAAGTACAATTAATCATACATTATAAAATAATTTCAAATTAATGCTTTCTGGCCAAAAAATTGTTGTAATATTTAAAAAACCCAGAGTTGCCAATATTTAGATTTTGTACTGATGATGCACCTCATCAGAGCAAAACATAAAAGAGATTGCACATATCTTATATTCCATTTACACCGGCTTTGTACATTGTACCAGTCTTCTTTAATAACTGCATTACTATACTGTAAATCTGTAACCTGCAGCTGCACTAATGAATAGCTCCTAACAGAATAAAAACCAAATCAAAATCCAGAATTCAAGAGTGCTTTCTGAAATTACATTTTATACACATTAAAAAGTAAGTGTTTACTGTTTACTACCATCATCTGCATGTAGCATGCACAAAAAAATCTTTTTTAAACTGGTTCATTAGTAGCTTTACACACACATCTTCTCTTTCCAAGTGTCCTTGGATCATCTTCTCTCCTCAGCATAAAGATTTTGGGGAGGAGGTATTCCCAGAGAAGTGGAGGTCAGTGTCACATCTTAGGTGGACGACTAATGAGGACAGGAGGACTTAATTTTCCAGTTCTGTAAGACAAGAGACCAGAGTTCCCTCTATCAGCTCTTCAGTTTACACATATGATCAAAGAAATGTTACAGCTCCTCTCAGCTTCTTATTTATAATTAGCTTCTTACTAACTGATACTAAAATCTCTAGGAAAGTGACTTTTTTATGAGACAAATAAAATTTCAGAATAAAAACGATTATATATATAGAGTGTATCCGGAAAGTATTCAAAGCGCATCACTTTTTTCCAAATTTTGGTACTGTATGTCACACTCTTACTTGAGATTTTTGCAAATTTATTACAAATAAAAAAAATTGAGAAAGCACATGTACGTAAGAATTCACAGATTTTGCTAAATTGAGCTCAGGTGCATCCTGTTTCCCCTGATCATCCTTGAGATGTTTCTGCAGCTTAATTGGAGTCCATCTGTGGTAAATTCATCTCATTGGACATGATTTGAAAAGGCACATACCTGTCTATATAAGGTCTCACAGTTAATAGTTCATGTCAGAGCACAAACCAAGCATGAAGTCAAAGGAATTGTCTGTAGACCTCCGAGACAGGATTGTCTCGAGGCACAAATCTGGGGAAGGTTACAGAAAATTTTCTGCTGCTTTGAAGGTCCCAGTGAGCACAGTGGCCTCCATCATCCATAAGTAGAAGAAGTTCAAAACCACCAGGACTCTTCCTAGAGCTGGCCGGATATCTAAACTGAGCGATCGGGGGAGAAGGGCCTTAGTCAGGGAGGTGACCAAGAACCAGATGGTCACTCTGTCAGAGCTCCAGAGGTCCTCTTTACAGAAAGAAGAACCTTTCAGAAGGACAACCATCTCTGCAGCAATCCACCAATGAGGCCTTTATGGTAAAGTGGCCAAAGGCTCTCATCAGAGCTGAGAATTTAGTTTCTGAGGGGCTGAGAGTCCTTCAGGTGCCTTTTGGCAAACTCCAGGCAGGCTGCCATGTGCTTTTTACTAAGGAGTGGCTTCCCTCTGGCCCCTCCACCATATAGGCCTGATTGGTGGATTGCTTTAGAGGCTGTGACATAACAAAATGTGTAAAAAGTGATGTGCTGTGAATACTTTCCGGATGCACTGTATATGTGTATATACTGTATATATAGCTTTTAAAATTAGAATATATATATATATATATATATATATATATATTTGTAAATTAACATAAAAAAAATCATCTTTAGGAAAGGACATCATATATTGAACTTCTCTTAATTTAAAAAATATGATTTTTTTTGTGTCTGTGTGCATGGACTTCACATGTTCTCCCTGTGCTTGGTGGGCAGTAAGCCAAGAATCTCATTTCAATGTATGTATTTATAAAATACATTCGCTGGCAAGATTACATTTACAATCTGCAAACAATGAGAATAAAGACAAGTTTCACACCGTGTCTGGCTCTTTAACACAGCAAGACTCTTTATATTATTCGCATTCACCAAAGCTAATCAGGAGTGACGGCATTACTTCTGGAACATTCCCCTGTTTATCTTTATAGAAATTAAGACTTCTGCATCTGTATGCAGTGCTTTATCTGATACTGATTGTGGTGGCTGGGTAAAACAGATTGTAAATCCCTCATCAGCAAAATAACGAGCATTAGCATGTGTTTCACACACATAGACATACACACTCCCAGACTTAACAGGAGGGAAAGCCACCTTTCTCACGCCATTTATTTTCTTATTAGTGTCTTAAATCTCACCACGGACATCTCAGCATGGGTTTTTCAAGGCATTCAGGTTTATTTACTTCATTATCTCCTCAGCGCTTGTGGTGGAGAATGTAATGAAGCGTGTGTTTGCACAAAATCGTAATCTGCTTTAGCAGAAGCTAAACTGCCTCTTTAACGATCTTTAATGATTACAAGCTTGCCTTGATCAAGTCCTGAAGAGATTTCACTTCTGTTTAACGTGCACAAGACAAAAATAAAGTATAGAATTAGCATACACATTTAAGGAAATCGCAGGATAAACAAGCTGAAGCAAGAGATGAGGCAAAGCATGTTTCTGGAAGGTCCAAATCTGCTGCTTAGCAAGGTGTTTGAGTTTAGAGACAAACTGTACTGTACATCAACAACCCCAAAAAAATCTTCTGAAAAAGACAGTACAGTTTTAAAGTTTGAAAATGTGTAAAAAGCTTTCCAAATTATTGCTGGTTTTAAAAGAAATTACCTAAAAGAAAAAAAAAATGGAAAAACTGTATATATAGAATACAAAAATGTATTACTGTACATGTATGTCTCCTAGATGACCAAATTAAGACTATGGTGTATTTCATTTCTTTCAAACATCTAAAATCAATCCATTTTTTCTATATTTAAGTTTTTAAAAGGCTCTCTTCAAGCTCTAAAATTATTCTCAACTTTTGCGTATCTTTTTTTTATCTCAAGCAAAGAAATCAGAGCGCTTACTAACCAAACTAACCAAACTTTTCCTTAGAAATATTTGACTTTATTAGTATCTGCAGAATTATTTTTTTAATTATTAATGTTTTAATTATAATTATAATATTGTAATATTATATTTGCAGGGTAAATAAACAAATTGTTAAATGATTGTTGGCTGCGCTCTTGCCGGTACTACACAAATTATATTATATGTTATTAACTTTAAGTAGTCCAGTAGACCTCTAAGCTGCTAATGTTGGGCCCTTGGGCATGCTAATTAACTAGCAACATTAAAAAGGAGGGAAAAGGAATTGTCAAAAAATAACATATTGAAGTGGCTTTAATGAGTAGTGCTTTGACATTGTGTGAAGTGTTAGCACTGCTTTCTTGAAGTGTATATATGTGTGTCTATACAGACATATTTCTCTGCAGATGAACAACAGAGAAGGTACTGTACATATCCTGATTTTTTTCCAGTTATCTTCAGTTGGTTAAAGTCCATGACATTCACATGTCCCACAACTAGTACAAGCTATATAAAAGTGATAATGGTGGAGAGAATTTGAGAACACGAATAGGCAATGAGGGGCCAATGAGAGTTGAGATGGGGATGTGGGAGAAGGGTGGGCCACATAGACAGAGGTGATAGCCATTATGTAAAACATTTGTAAAACAAGTTACTTTCAATTTCCATACCCATACCACCCTCTATTGTACTATTGATGTACAGCATCCACTGCTTCTCCCCTTATACCACATGGGACAAAATAGCCCCCAGTCCTCTGTCCAGCATGTAAATCTGCTCAAACCTAGATATCATACTTCCACATGCTTTTTATACACTTCTTCAGGCCCTGCCCACCTCATTGACCTCAGAAGAAACCCCTTTGGGTGTTTCATTTACCACTGTCAATAATGACTATCGATGTACTGTATGTATCATTAAGATATGCAACATGTATACTTACTCGCATATTCACTGTCACTTGGTACTGTACATCCATGCTCAATATAGGCTTTACTTGACATCAAAGGCCAAGAAAATAATAATAAAGGGGAGAAATGAAGCGGCCATCAAAGCATGGATTTAAGGAGCTGGTGTTGGGGAATGGACTCTTGAGATTTTTGAGGTGAAGATACAGGTGTGGAGATGGGTGAAGGTAAAAGAATGTGACTAATAGAAAGTAAATCAGTTACATCTGATTTTGCTGTCAGCTTGTCCTCAGCAAGTTGAATGGCCCTTGTCAGTGACATAGGATGATGGCACTCAACTTACTCCACTAGTTGTAGCGTGTCAGTGAACTTGTACAGAACAACCATGTTGAATCACCATGTACTATAGCCACCTCCTACTGGAATTAGTTACTTGCTGCATAAAAGAGATTGGATGGCCGTGGCGTCAACATGAAGTGGTGTCAGTGTTGTTCTGAAAGACAGCTACCTGCTGCATAATTGCTTTCATTAGATTGGGGTATGCTAACATGCTGTTGCTAGAGAATTGCTGGGCACTGAGCCGGCCCTTTCCTGACAATAATGGCTGGCTGCCCACTGGGACTCTGGCCAGTCCTGCATTGCTATGGCTCACACATACAGCTATAGAAAAGTTTTGGGGTCATTGCCTGGCCTCATCTTGGCCAATGGGATGTGAGCTAGATCTGCAATGTTGGTCAGTTCTCCCACAAGCACCTAGTTTGAAGGTTGCTCCATTATACACACCTGTTTTTATTTTATGCATGGTGGACATGGAAATTATCTTGCTGCTCTGCTTATACTGTATATCAAGACTCCTCCAGTCAGGGTCATTATCAGGTCATTAAAGGGTGAGGAGGTGTTTTTCTTAGATCAAAGGTGTCAATGGCAATGTAACACTTTTAAGGTTGGGTACAATGAAGAAGGCTTAGGCTTGGACAGGTTATTTAACCCTTTGATTGATTTTGCACTTTTCAAATGTTTCTTTTGATTTACACACTCACTCACACAGACACTCAGCTTGGTGTGCTGGTTTAGCTCTCTCTCTTTCTCTCTCTCTCTCTCTCTCTCTTTCTTTTCCAACACAAAGAATAGAACACATAAATAGCCTTGTTAGCAGGTATAAGCATCATGTTTTACTAGCCAACTTCACCTCCCCCTCTTTATCTACAAGTGATGCTCAAATGTGCCCCCACTTCCAAAATGTGAATGGTTTTGAGTCATAGCTTATTGTGAAAATAAAGATGGCAGAAAGAGAATTGGATTGTAGTTTTTTGTTAGGAATAGGTAGACCATGGTAATAATTTGTTTGTTTGTGTGACTTTATAGTATCAAAATTATTTTCTACCTCTCGATATAGGATTGTATGGCTGAGTATCTACTCTACTCTTTGTTTGGGGAAAATTCTATTGTTACGGCATGACAGACTCAACGGACATGTGGAAAACCCGGCCGGGTGATTTATTAACAATATGGATTGATGGAATGATACAGAGCTTAAACTGGAATGTCTTTACTGCTATGGTGCTGGAGCTGGTGGACGGATAATCACAGACTGGAGTAATGGCGCACACAACACAGAGTTAGGTGGATAGATGAGACAAGATGAGAAGGTGGGAGACGAGCCTTAGGAAGATCGTAGGGAATTGTAGCTCATGGAGTCCTTGTCCGTATTGGAGACCAGACGCTGAGTGAAGGGAAGTAAAAGGTGTATTTGTGTTGTGTTGGTAATGAGGTTCAGGTGGGTGATTAGAATTGGGTATTGGGGACATTGACTGAGGGTGGAGTCTGGCATTTCCATGACAGAACCCACCACCCTCTATGGACTGCTCCTGATGGCCGCTAAACCTCTATGGACTGCTCCTGATGGCCGCTAAACATGTTTCCTGGGTGGGCCCAGGCATGCGACCCCACTCCACTCCAGTGGAGGGTTGACAGAGTGAGTTTTGTGCATACTCGGTTTAGGCAATGAACTGGCTCCGGGAGTGCTGATAATCATGACACAGGGTACAGAGGTATCTCCTTGATCTTTGGCTCGGTTTGACCATTGCTTTGGGGATGGTATCCAGAAGATTGGCTTACGGTCACACCCAGGAGCTGAAAAAAGGCTTTCCAGAATCTTGACACAAACTATGGTCCCCTGTCAGATACAACATCCTCCAGGATCCCATAAATTTCAATGGTCAGTGAGGACTGTAAACGGATGTAGCGCCCCCTCCAACCAATGTCTTTATTTCTCCAGAGCCAATTTTATAGCGAGAAGCTCTCGGTTTCCAATGTTATCATATTTCTCTGCCTGAGACATCTTTCGGGAAAAGAAAGCACATGGAAGAAACTGGGGTGGTTTTTGTTGTTGCTGCTGAGCTGCTGTGCAACTCTGGATTGTGATGCAACGACCTCAACGAGGATCGGTTTGTCAGGATGCTGGAGAACAAGGATGGGTGCTGATGTGAATGCTTTCTGGAGAGTAGACATGGCTTTTGTGGCTTTGGAAGTCCAGGATAGAGCTTTGGGTTTGCCTTTTAGAAGATCAGTGAGCGGGGATACATTCTGTACTACCTTCTGTAGAAATTGGCAAACCCTAAGAAACGTTGTAGCTGTTTAAGATTAGATGGAATGGATCTGGTCATCTATTATGGAATGACAGACTCCACAGACAAAGATGTAGATAATCAGACCGGGTGATTTATTAACGATATTGATTAATTGAATGATACAAAGATTAAACCGTAATGTCTTAACTGCTATAGTGCTGGAGCTGGTGGACGGATAATCACAAACAAATTCAAATTCAAATTCAAATTTTATTTGTCACATACACAGTCATACACAGTACGAAATGTAGTGAAATGGAAACACTGACCAACACTACACGGAGGTAGGTGGACAGACGAGACAAGATGAGAGGGTAGGAGACGAGGCGTTGGAAGATCATAGGGGGTTGTATCTCATGGAGTCCTTGTTCGTATTGGAGACCAAACACTGAGTAAGGGGAAGTCAGGTGTATTTGTGTTGTGTTGGTGATGAGGTTCAGGTGTGTGTGATTATAATTCGGGTGATTGGGGACATTGGGGACATTAAAACCAAGATGGCGCCGGTGAGGTCGGCTGCCGTCACGACTGCTCCGACCAGATTTTCTTTGTTTTTGTTCTTTAAGTTCGTTTTTACCGTTTTAAAACCAGTCAAATTACCACCATGGGGTACATTAATTATGATAGAGACACTCTTGTTTTTATTGGTATACAATGTACTCACAATTCGACGTTTTTAACTCCGGATCCGAGCTGGCCGAGTGAGATCCTGAGGGAAAACAAAGGACGCGACGCGAAGCGGCGGCCTCGAGGGAAACGAGCCGGCGTCAGGAACAGGCTGAGAGCCCGTGCACACCGCACACCTCTGCCTAGCATCCTGCTCGCCAACGTCCAGTCACTGGAAAACAAGCTCGATGACCTCAGGGCCAGGATAAAGTTCCAGAGAGACATTCGGGACTGCAACCTCCTCTGCTTCACCGAGACATGGCTGAACCCAGCGGTGCCGGACCACGCCATCCAGCCGGCCGAGTTCTTCTCGGTTCACCGCATGGACAGGACGCGGGACTCGGGGAAGTCAAGGGGAGGCGGCGTGTGTTTAATGGCGAACAGCAGCTGGTGCAACAGCGCGAGTGTTGTTCCTCTCACACGCTCCTGCACACCAAATCTGAAACTACTATCCATCATGTGTCGTCCTTTTTACCTTCCTCGGGAGTTTACATCGGTCATAATCAGTGCCGTTTACATTCCACCACAAGCGGACACGGACACTGCCTTATGCGAGCTGCATGAGGCACTCACACAACAACAAACACAACACCGGGACGCTGCGCTTATTGTGGCGGGGGACTTTAACAGTGCCAACCTCAAACGTGCAGCGCCAAACTTTTATCAGCACATCACCTGCCCCACCAGGGGCGAAAGGACACTGGATCATTGCTACACCACAGTCAAGGACGGTTACAAGGCACAATCTCGCCCTCCGTTTGGTAAATCCGACCATGCCGCCATCTTCCTCATGCCAAAATACAAACAAAAGCTGAAACAGGAAGTTCCGGTTCAGAGGGAGGTCGCGCGCTGGACGGACCAATCGGTGGCCGCGTTACAGGACGCACTCGATGACGCAGACTGGGACATGTTCAGAAACAGCTCCGATGGTGACGTCAGCGTGTTTACGGAAGCGGTTGTGGGATTCATCGGGAAACTAGCGGATGATACCGTGGAGAAAAAGACTATTAAAACGTTTCCCAACCAGAAGCCGTGGGTGGATAAAACCATCCGCGACGCTCTGAGATCTCGCACCGCTGCCTACAACACGGCACTCGCGTCGGGGGGCCATGGAACCATACAAGGCTGCGTCATACAGCGTCCGGAAGGCGGTGAAAGAGGCGAAGCAGCGCTACGGGAGGAAACTAGAGTCACAACTCCAACAGAGTGACTCTAGGAGCCTGTGGCAGGGATTAAGGACAATAACGGATTATAAAGCACCAACATCCGGTATGATAAACGCAGACGTGACTCTGGCAGATGAGCTGAACACTTTCTATGCTCGCTTCGAGGCTGCAGCTAAAGACGCTAGCGATGCTAATGCTAGCGGCGCTAATGGCTGCAGACAGGAAGTCACTGCCAGCACCGGAAGCGCGTTCATCATCACCGAGCACGACGTGAGGAGAGCCTTCAAGAGAGTGAACACCAGGAAAGCAGCAGGACCAGATGGCATCTCAGGCCGCATTCTCAGAGCCTGCGCAGACCAGCTAGCACCTGTGTTCACTGAGATATTCAACATCTCTTTATCTCAGTCGGTGATCCCCACATGCTTCAAAGAGTCCATTATTGTTCCAGTCCCAAAGAAACCTCATCCTGCTTCCCTCAATGACTATCGCCCTGTAGCCCTCACTTCAGTAGTGATGAAGTGCTTTGAACGCCTGGTCAGAGACTTCATCATTTCTTCACTACCAAACACACTGGACCCACTACAGTTTGCATACCGTCCAAACCGTTCCACGGACGATGCAATCTCACATCTCCTCCATACATCTCTCACTCACCTGGACACTCGGAGGGGGAATTATGTGAAAATGCTCTTCATCGACTACAGTTCTGCATTTAATACCATAATTCCCTCCACACTCACCACCAAGCTGGAGCACCTGGGACTCAGCTCATCCATGTGTCAGTGGATCTCCAATTTTCTGACTGGCAGACCACAGGCAGTAAGGATGGGCGGCCATGTCTCAGCCTCCATCACTCTCAGTACTGGAGCCCCCCAGGGTTGTGTTCTGAGCCCCCTGCTGTACTCTCTGTACACCTCTGACTGCGTGGCCACTACCAACTCCACCACAGTCATCAAGTTTGCTGACGACACTGTCGTGGTGGGCCTGATCACCAACAACGATGAGACGGCCTACCTGGAGGAGGTTGGAAATCTGGAGAACTGGTGCCAGAGAAACAATCTCCTCCTGAACGTCAACAAGACAAAGGAGCTGATAGTGGACTTCAGTACAAGGCAGGAGAGGAACTACCAGACCCCCATCATCAACAGGAGCCCAGTGGAGAGAGTGGACAGCTTCAGATACCTCGGTGTTCACATCACGCAGGACCTGACATGGTCCTGTCACATCAACACCGTGGTAAAAAAGGCCCGGCAGCGTCTGTACCACCTCAGACGCTTGAGAGACTTCCGACTGCCCTCCAAGGTGCTCAGGAATTTCTACTCCTGCACCATAGAGAGCATCCTGACGGGAAACATCACGACCTGGTTCGGGAACAGCACCATGCAGGACAGACGAGCTCTACAGAGGGTGGTGCGATCAGCTGAGCGCATCATCCGCATCGAGCTCCCTGACCTGCACTCAATCTACACCAAGCGGTGCTGGACCAAGGCCAGGAAGGTCGTGAAGGACCTCAGCCATCCCAACAATGGACTGTTTACTCTGTTGCGGTCTGGGAAGCGATTCCGCTCCCTGAGGGCCAACACAGAGAGACTGAGGAGGAGCTTCTTCCCGCAGGCGATAAGGTCTCTCAACCACACCACTAGGCAAAACTAACACAATATTTTCACAGTTCTCAAAATCAATCAATCAATCTTTATACATCCATGGACAATATGGACAACTCCACGCACATCACATCTACACTACATGTTCACGTTTACATTCTGGACCATTACACAAAGTCACTTTAATAACCATTGCACAAAGTCACTTTTTCTAAGCATTCTTGCACAAAATTATAGTTCTATGTATACGATATATTTCTATTTTCAGGTTCTATTTTTTTCTAGTTAAATTTTTATTTAAATTTTTTATCATATTTCTTATATTGATATTTATTACTTATAAGTTTTAATTCTCTTTTTAAGGTCACTGGCGGTCGTGTAAGCATTTCACTACATTTCGTACTGTGTATGACTGTGTATGTGACAAATAAAATTTGAATTTGATTTTGAATTTGATTTGATTGGCTGAGGGTGGAGCTTGGCGTTTCCGTGACACCTATAAGGTAGTAAGAAATGAATGGCAAGAATTTACACAAGTAATTATTATTTTAATTATTTTATTGACTTATTTATGCTAAGTAAATGAAGCCTCCATAAAACCTTTGAGAAAATGTTCATGAGGTCAGGATCATGCTCATGTTAAGCCACTGTATGAAAGCCCAGTGTAATTTTCATTTCCTGTCGATTTTTTTTCTTGTCCCAAAAATGAAAAGATGTTTGCTGCCTTTTAATTTTTATCTTATATATAGTTGATTACCATAAATTTTACTTTGACAGCTTAGACCCATACATTTTTTATTTATATTTTTTGCATGGCATGTTCCTTATTGATGATTGGATCGCTATGCATTTGCAAAATTGTTTATGAATTTCAATCAAATTATACAAAAATAAACATACCTTTCGCATCACAAGGGGAGACAATTTGTGGGGTGTGATTTTGGTGAATGACACCTACCTGGGTTTTTTCAGCTCCTTGTAAACTGCAAGGAAGTTGAGTTTTGAATTTTTGCTCCGCACATAGAACCATGCATGTAAAGTAAGCACATTATTTATCAAGAATCACTATATTTGGTAGCATTACCATCAACAAATCATCAAGATATAAACTCTAATGCCTGTACAGTGTGTGGAGACTATATTTACTTACATTTATGCATTTGGCAGATTCCCTTATCCAGAATGAGTTACAATTTTATGTCATTATACATCTGAGCAGTTGAGGGTTAAGAGCTTTGCTCCAGGGCCCAAAAGGGACAATTTGATGTTTGTGCGATTTAAAACCTGGGACCTTCCGAACCGTAGTCCAATGCCTTAACCACTGAGCTACTCCTGCCCCTGTGAATCCCAATATTTTACTTGGACCTAACAAAACAGCCTGTACCAAAAGATATGGTACAAATACATTACAGTGGTACCTTGGGATACAAATTTAATTTGTTCTAGAGGCAAATTCTTAAAGTTAAATTTCGTATTGCGAAATGCATTTTCCCATAAAAAATTAAGTAAATACAGATAATCCGTTTCAGCTAACCCAAAATATTAACAATATCTACAATTTCCAACACTTTAATCATATTTTGTTGTATATAAAAACTATCATAATGGAAAGACATGTAAAGTTAAAATATTAATAAATTAATTAAAGTATTATAAATAATTAAACTTTACTTAACTTTAATGTATAATTCCTCTTGGCGCCGGCGGCTTTAAAAATGGAACTAAAAGTGTCTTTCATTACTTCATGCTGCCGTCATTGCTAAATTCTTGGAACCCATGGTGCTATGCATTTATTTAATCTTGCACAAAATGCAAAAAAAAAAGTAAACTATATATATATATATATATATATATATATATATTTGCATTTTATATATATATATATATAAACTTGCCTTCTTGGCTTTCCACAGGCGCAAAAAAAGTTTTGATCTGCCCCCGGAAGTACAAACAACCGGATGTTTGCTCAACTAGAAGTAAATTTCTTGCCCTATGGTGTGTGACACAAAAAGCTGTTTTTTTAACTGGCAACAACAAATTGAGGGAAAACCATTTTGTGAGTATTATTAAACTCGTCCCTGGAGTAAAATACAATATTTTAGCCAATAGAGGGGAGTAGTCAAGAGACAAGTGGACGAGGCTGAAGTTTTGTAACAAAGGTGACATCTTTTTGTTGACATGTCACCTTGTTAAGCTGCATTATTGATAAAGCTAATAAAGTAAAGAAACAGAGGAGCTGTTCTTTGTGTTTGAAAGGTGTGTGGTATTCAGTGACAGAGTTTAAAGTTTAATGATGGAACATGAAATATTTAAACATAGTACCTTTAGCTTTGTGTGTTTCTGTAGCGCATGACTGAATAATCACAGAGCAACCAATTCAACTTGACTTTCAGAATCATAATAGAAATTATTCTGATGCCCTGAATGGTATTCTACTGGGTAATGTCACTAGTATGGTAGATTATTTTGTTATTATTATTTCTTGCTTATTTTATTATTATTATTATTATTATTATTATTATTATGTGAAACTGTGAGCTAGCCTGTTCTGCTAACTATGGTGCTAATAAGCTAGGGCCTGACTCAAATGTTTTGGAATAGCAGGCATATATGTTAATAATCCAAAACCTGTCAAATGCAGCCAAAACTCCATTCTTTTTTTTCTTTCTGTCTTTCTTGATCGCCTGAACGCTTGCTTGAGTACATTGCAGGAGTGTTAAATTTTTACTTAAGATGAATTTAATATCACTACACCATGTGTCCATTAAGAATGTAGTACATCATTAGCCTGTGATATTATTATTATTGTTTTATCAAAGAATTCCTTGGATTTATGGTATGGCATGTTCCCTTTCAAAGGCTACACTCGATGCTGCGTAAAAACGCTATGGGAACATCTTTCTGTGTTGCCGGTTGTGAAGCATGTGTGTATCAAACACGCCAAATTTTGGCATATATAACCTCGGTCAGGTGACGTCATCTGATGAAGCGCACCTGCAAGTTATAAATAGGAGTGAACCGGAAACATTCCTTAGATCTTATTGTCTTTAAAGGACCGAATATTGTGTTTGCATGTGATGTGTGCAAGCGAATTTAAAAGTATTAACTCACCGATATGGTGAAGTTGGTTAGGAGATCCTAACCAACTTCACCGCTCTTTCGGAGCGCGATTTCCACACCGTTGTTTCCTGGGTTGAACAGTGCAATCTGGCAGACGTGCATGAGATGGGAATCCCCCTTTCTCTCGCGTCATCGCCAGATCAGGAAATTTTTCGTCCACTTCTTAAGCTTGCTTCGGCGCTTCTTGTGAATGAATAGGAAAGACACACTCTCGATTCCGCAGGTAAGTAACGCATGCGATCGCGTTTCGTATTTGGCCGCGGAAGCTGGATTTCCCCAAGTGTTTGAAAAAAAAACAAAAAAAAACGACAGATTGCTGTCGGGTGACGGGGGGAGGAGCCTCAGGTAAACGGCCTCAGGTAAACTCCCTTCTTTCTTGCCAACCTTCATGACGAGTTAACTCTTTCATAGAATAGCCTTATTCATCCTGTGTTTTAGTTCCATCATCTTTGATTTATTTGAATGTTCTTGATGCGAAGGCATGGCTATATGATGATGTCCCAGTTAGAAGAAACGCTTGAGCTATCTCTCTCCGGAGACATCATCCTCCCTGAAAAGAAGCATACAGTCCCCACCAAGCTGTGTAGACTGACATTTTCCCTGGTGGGGAAGAGCTTCAGGCAGCTCATCAGGCTGGTGCTCTACTGCACACCATGGCGGTTTTGCAGGCTTACCAGGCTGACCTGCTGAAAGACTGGCGGGGCTCTATAACGTCATTCCTGGAATTACGCTGAGCCACAGACCTGTCTCTTCGTGTAACAAAGCAGACGGTCCGTGCTATTGGCTGATTTTATGGCTGCGATGGTGTTCCGCAGAGTTACCTGTGGCTAAATCTCATGGGAGAATCAAGGATAAGGATCGTGCATTTCTCCTTGATGCCCCATCTTGCCCTCTGTTTGGCGACGCTGTTAACGTCGCCACTAGGTTCGGGAGGCGAAATCATATAACAAGCCTTTGGAAAAGTCCTTTCCCGCCATGCTCAAGGGTCGGGACTGTCGGCCACCGACAGCGTTATGAGCCGGGCACCCCCTCGTAAGACTGGGGTGCGGTGCGCCATGCTTTGCAATCAGCCTAGAAACCTACGTACTGTCTCCTTCATGAAGAAGAAGTCCTGAGGTCGTCCAGAACCGTAGGGGTGCCCCCCGGGGAGGGGAGGGGCATGTAGAATTCCTCTCAGGGATGAAGTGTTCTCCCTGGCACCTTCAGGAGGTTGGTGTTCTTGCTCTGCCACCACTGGTGTTTCGGACAACACCGGTCTCCAAGAAATGTTAGTTTTTCGTTTTTCCCCTGCCATGTTCAGGATACCGAACAGCTAACACCCCCCCATCTAACTTCAAAGACTCTGCCCCTTTCGGAGAAACCTACTGCCAAGTACAGTAGTTGATCAATCGGAATGGTTATTACCGTCGCGCTCACCGCTGCGTAAAAACGTCAGCGGCCAAAATAAATTAGTTGCATTTCAAAGTCATTCGTAAAATGGCCGCCAGGTGGCGCAAAGTGACATTTTCGCTCGTTGCCGTAAATACAACAGTGACCGTTATACAGCGTATCTCTGTATCTGTTTATTGTTATTTAAGTTCTGGATTATTTCAGGTACTTTAAACACATTGTTGGGTTGCTCATGTTCGCTCATATGATATGTAGTTTACGAATGAACACCTGGTTGGGTTATTTTGACCCAACAACTGGTTTATTCATTATTCTTTCCTTTCTCCAAATATCAGCCTGCAGAATGTTTGAAATATTACTGTTTATTGTGTTACAGGTGTAGTTTTAAGAGTTGTTTAGGCAGGAATGCGTGTGTATACAGCTCAAAACCTCCATAAGTTATTAAAGATAGCGGCTATTTAGAAAAAATGCCCCAGTGATTTCGGAGCTTCAGGAAATCTCCCGGCGCTCTGCGCATAACACCGGGCCAACTCATGTCGGAAATAATTTATAAACGGTTTCTAAACGTGGGCTATTGTTTTTTTTTTACTTATAGTATTTGTTAATTTAATTTAAATGAGGTTTGGGCTCAGGACTTCAGAATCGTGATTCTCCTCTTTAATTTACTCCATAGTTTTAATCAGCGCTCAGCCGCATGCATTAAGTTTTCCAGAGCGCACCGGCAGAAGTAGAATAATGATTATGAACGCGTCGGGAAAACAGCAAGCAGACTTTAAATAAACGTTTGCGTTCATTTTCTGACGCGCTCAAGTTCACCAAAAACAATACAGAACAGCGCAGCTTACAACACTTACAAAATCACAACACTTACAAAATCACAACGTTTTTTCGTTATTGTGAGTGCGCTTAAATAAAAGTTAAGTCTTATAAAGGCATGTAGTCTTATATGGTTTTATTATATAGTTTTTGCACATTAATCTGACAGTTTTTTCAGCCTGTCACGGCGTGCGCCCAAATCAATATCGCTCCTCGCTCACTAGTTAGGCGGCCTCCCCTTCAGACATGCGAAGCAGCGGGACCGCAGAATTACACATGACTGGTGAGCTATCGTTGCTATCGTTGCCCGGGCTTGCACCCCGCGCTATAAAATACTCGGGGTTTGTTGGGCTACAGTGGATTTTACTACGCGCTGTGTATGCAGCGCGCGTGCAACAACGCGGAAGTGCGGCATGCAAGCAGGGCAAATGGAACGCGCCCCAGTAACTTCAAAGGAGCGAGAGGTGGGAGGGGGGAGCAGAGTCAGCGCGAGCAGACGGATGGCCATTGCACTCACACCGTGTAGTAAAATCCACTGTAACCCAACAAACCCCAATCATAACCAGCCGTGCCTTATTCCGTCATGTCATGTGGGCATTATAAGCTTTGTATTGAAAACTTCTAACTAAAAAGTGGCAGCTGGCACGCCTTATTTTGTTAATAGTCTAAATAAAAACCCTCCGATTTAATTTCCTATAGTCTAACCAGCGCTCAACCGCACGCATAGTTTTCCCAAACGCGAGGAACTTTTTGGTGCTAAATAATGTTTATGCAGTATAAGAATTCCTATTAATCCTGGGTTGTTCTTTTAGTGTCACTATAGTGCTTTACAATGCCAGACAACATTCAAATACAAATGATTCACCCTCCCCAGGTGTGAATCGGCTGTTCTCACCTATACATTCAGAGGAACTAAAATGCATTTCTCCCCACTTTAAAAACCTCTTGAATCTGAGGCTCTTCTGGAGACTTTCAGTGATTTCAATTTGTGTAATTTTAATCTCCTGGATTCTAGATTCTAAAGTTGACATTGTTACCTTTTTTAATCATTGGAATGGAAGAACTTATTTTCCTTATGATAGCATAAATTGCATTGTTTTTAATCAGTCTATACACAATAATATTATTTGTTTTTTTTGTTTTTTTTTTTAACGGGTATGGGGGCTATCTTGGTTCATTAATCTCCGTGCCTGGTTTAGGTTTAGTATTCAGTGCGCATCTGTTATATTACAACTATCATAACACTCAAATACCTTTTATTGGGGGTTAAGTAACTGATGTGCCTAACATTTTTCAGCTGAGCCTTTGTTTCACTGAAAACGACCGCGACACCCCCCTCTCTCTCTCACACACACACACACACACACACACAGAGCCGAACAAATCATTAGCACGTCCCTCCCCCAAACAGCACAGACATTTACTTACACCTGAACTGAGTTGTTTGAGTAACATGGGTCGAACCCGTTACAAATCATAACAGTCTACTGCATTTCATTCTTATAATAACGCAAAAACACAAGCGGGGCTGAAAGACCGACATCAGCTGACGCAGTAGAACGTCCTAACACTGTTTTAATTTTATGGTCATTTATTTCAGTTAATAAATCTACTATAAATTTAAAGAACACAAGAAATAAGATGACACAAATCCATACACGCTTTTTTTCTAATTACAAGTGATAAAATCAAAAGGCTCACTGCCTCACTGGCTCACACATTTATTGTGCTTAAATTTGATCCTAATAAGATTTGATTTAATTTGAATTTTAGAACAGTGGCAGCTGGAACACCTAAAACAGATGCAGGATTATTTTTTTATAATCTAAATAAAAATGCTTTTTTAAACGTGGGCTATTGTTATTTACATGCAATATTTGTTAATTTAATTTAAATGGGGTTTGGTCTCCGGAATGTTGAGAATCAGGATCCTCTTCTTTACTTTCCTATGTAGAATCAGCGCTTAATCGCACGTATAAAGTTTTGTAAATTCGTTTAATGTTTAATAGTAAATAATGACCCCCGTTGCGCTGTACCACCGCTCGGAAAACCTTATGAAATACAAGTTTAGGACAATTATGATGATCTGCCACGGCGTGCGCGTGTGATGGGTGTACGCCCAAATCTACTATAACTACTCCCTCACTCCGTAGGCTCCCTGAATAGGCACCAAAGGGACGGGGCCGCTTATTTGTGCCGGCTGGCGATAATTAACGTTAATATGATCTCGGGCTTGCTCCGCATTATAAAAGCAAGGCGCGGAGGTTTGTCTGAGGTCTGGGAAGTACGTGATGTAATGGAGAATATGAAAGAAGCATGTCAGTGGGGAGATGTGACGCGGCCAGGCACTTTAAACAAGGACACTAGAATTCCGCCCTTTGATCTCCGCGCTGAGGACAGCGCGAGAAAGAGCTGCGCGAGCTCCCGCGGCATCTTCACTCCCGCACCGTGCCCGCCCTCGCAGCCCCGCTGCCGAAGAGGAAAAGGCTGCGAGGACGTTTGTGTTAAGTTTTTTTTACGTCAGCGAGGACTCGCGCCGGCCATCGACAGCGGGAGAAGCGCTGCCTCTGCGTGCTCAGTTCTGCCACTCCGCGCACCAACACTTATTGTCAGCTGTGTGCCCGCATGCCAGTGTGGCACAGCCCCCGGAACTGCACATGCACAATCTTTATCCCTTTCTTTCCTTTCTCCCTCCTTCAACACTTTCCTTCCCCATGTTACCTAAATAAATTACCCTTTTCCCGTAAGACCTCGCCTCGTGTCCGTGCTTTATGGTGCCGCCCGTGCAACATGGGTCGAACCCGTTACAGATCATAACAGTCTACTGCATTTCATTCTTATAATAAACGCAAAAACACAAGCGGGGCTGAATGACCAACATTAGCTGACGCAGTAGAACGTCCTGACAATGTTATAATTTTTATGGTCATTTATTTTAGTTAATAAATCTACTATAAATTTAAAGAACACAAGCTATAAGACGACACAAAACCCTACACGCGTCTTTTCTAATTACACGTGATAAAATTTAAAGGCTCACTGTGTTAACATTTATTTTGTTTAAATTTGATCCTAATAAGATTTAATTTAATTTAAATTCTACATTTGTATCGTCATTTTAGTTCTGTGATTATAAATTTGTTTAACTACAATGTTTTACTTGATTTTATCCGCTACTACGTGCAGTTCTAAAACTCTGTGTCTCATTAATCCAGCAGAGAATGAACTAAGGCACGAGGCGTCAGTCTGTAGTTATATAGCGCCACTCAACGGTAAAAGCCAGCAAACGCACAAAGCCAAACGGTACCGCCGAGCGCGGCGACGGTAGGACCTACAGTCCGATTGATTAACCACTGTATAACTCCTTGGGTACTGAGCACTGTAGTGGGAGCTACAGGATACAGTTCTCACATCGCCTTTCAACGCGTCGCGTTTCAACGGGGTGGTCTCCACCGTCACTTCTGGAAAGGGCGCATCTGCTGACTCTGGAGTTACAAAAAGTTCCTGGGAATAGGAGCCATAGAACATGTTCCCCTACCAGGCTACTACAGTAATTTTTTTCTTGGTTCGCAAGAGGAATGGGGAGGCCTCGTCCGATTTTGGATCTTCGCAGGCTGAACCGTTATCCAAAATAAGACATGTTCAAAATGTTGACTGTCAAAATGATTGCACATTAGACAACTAGCTATGCTGGCTCAGTCTCAGGAGCTAGCGCTTCGACATCGGGATGTCGTCCTAGCTCTTTTCCGTTCCTGGATTGAGACTCAATGCCATAAAAGCGTTTTCTTTCCTGCTCAGAACACGACATTTTGGGTTTCACCTAGAATTCGATCGCAATGCGGGCACAGGGGTCTCCTGCGCGCGTCAAATCCATTCCAACACCCTGAAGGAAACCAAGCTAGGCCAGAAAGTGACTGTTCATCACTTTCAGATATTTTTAGGTCTCATGGCAGCTGTGTCCACAGTGATACCTTTGGGTCTCTGCACATGAGATCTTTTCAGTTGTGGCTAAAAGCAAGGGGATTGTACTCAGGGCCAATCCCCAGAGGCAAATAAGGGTTACGCGCCATAGGCTTCGTACACTTTCTATGTGGTTCAGACCCGGGTTTTTAACTTTGGGTCCCACTCTATGTGCAGATGTCGTCACAGATGCTAAGGACAGACGTTTCCCTCACGGGCTGGGTTGCGGTCTTGAATGACCGTCCAGCCCAAGGGAGCTGGAGAGGCCATCTTCTCGCTTGGCACATCAATTGCCCTGAATAATGGCTTTATTTTGCCCTGAAACACCTCCAACAGCAGTTGAGGCTACCATTCCCTAGTGCGGGTGAACAACACTACAGTGTTCTTGTACATGATCGCCAGGGTAAACTGTGCTCGCACCGCTTGAATAGCTAGTGCACCAGGTTCCCCCGCAGGGCGATGTATATTATAGCTAAAAGCCAGGGGATTACTCAAGGGCCAAACCCCGTAGGGGAAATACAGGTTACGCAGCCGGGTGGCTTCATACCCTTTCTGTGTGGTTCAGAACCCAGTTTCTGACTTTGGGTTCCACTCTATGTGCGTCTTTTTGTCGTCGCAGATGCTAACAACAGACATTTCCCTCATGGACTGAGGTGCGGTCTTAGATGGCCGTCCAGCCCAAGGGAGCTGGAGAGGCCATCTTCTCGCGTGGCACATCAATTGCCCCGAACTGATGGCTTTATTTTGGCCCTAAAACACCTTCTCCAACAGTTGAAAGGCTACCATGCCCTAGTGCGAGTGGATGACACTAGGGTAGTCTCGTACATAATTGCCAGGGGAAACGGTGCTCGCCCAGCTTGAATGAGCTAGCGGACCAGTTTCTGCTTTGGGCACAGGGCGAGTCCCTGTCCCTCAGGGCGATGTACATTTTGGCTCATAATCGCCAGAGCGCACTGTGCTGCGCCGCTTCACTAAGCTAGCGTACCAGTTTTTGCTTTGAGCAAAGGATGAGTTTCTGTCCCTCAAGGCGTTTTACATTCCAGGGCATATGGAGTTGGGAGCCCTGGTACCTTCTTTTTTTTTCTGGGTGGCTATTGTCTTATGCAGTCTAAGAGTTGACTGAATGATGGAGGGGTAGTTTTTCTCCTGCTGTGTGGTCTGGTCCCTAGTCTGAATGAGCCTGGGCCCCCCGCCCTGGGCAGATTTGGGGAAACAGGGGTGCCTACTGGGGTCAGCGGGGGAGCTGGCTCCAGAGGGGGGAGGGGGGGTATTTTGCCCCCTCTGATGCATTCCTCCTCATCCCGATGGCTTCACTTTTCCCGCTCCATCACACCAACACACAGGTAGGGTTTTGAGGTGCGGGTGCGTCGCTGGAATGCGGGGGAGGTGGTACTCCTCTGTCTCCTTGTGTCCACCTGCATCTCAATCACACATTACAACTTAGACACTCTCATTACTTACTGTCACATGACACATACATATAGAGCCTTGGAGGTGGGCACATCCAATGGCAGCCAAGGGGCGGTCTGTTCTCTGGTGCAAGTGCCCACCCTCTGGTGCTTGTGCCCACTTCTCAATTTTAAGTTGCACATAGACATTGAGGGCTCTGGGAAGGGGAGCTGACACAAGCTTGTGGAGGGTGCCCCTCCCCTGTTTTAAAGCACCTCTGTTTTAAAGCACCTTAAAACAACACACAACATCACTACATTTATGCGGGTGGGGTGAAGCATGGGGTCTTCCTTTTTCTCACGCCCCTGTTCTCTGTCAGGGGCCAGGGCTGTGGGGATGAGCTGGCCGCCCGGTCGGGGTCGGGACTGGTGGTCTTCTCTGCTGCTGCGGGGACCGGGGTGGTCTTCCTGTCCCCACGCCGCACAATCTAGGAGTATAGAGTGCATATGGGAAATGTGAGTGTGGTTACCGTGTCCATTTTTGTGTGTCTACATGTGGGGCGAGGATGTGAATATTTGTTTGCGTGCATGAGGGTGGGAACGTATGCTTGTGTATATGTATGCTTGTTCGTCTACGTCTATGTGTCAGGTCGGGCCATAGACTCCGCCTCACTCATCATCTTATCACCCCCCCACCCCACCACCATGCCCTGCCGGTGGAGGATGCCCCTTGCAACCGGTGCGTTGGTGGTTTCTCGTCCTGGGGCGGGATCCCGGTGGTTGCTTGCCAGGGCCTGGCCCTCCTGGCTTTGCTGGGCCCCGGTTGGGGGCTGGGGGGCCCTTGGATCTCTAGGCCCAGGGGCCGGTCTGCCCTGGTGTGGTCGGCTGCTGGCGGAGCCTGCGGGCTTGCCGCCACGGCACCCTGGGGCATCTACATTTTGGCTGTCGGATGACCCACCTTCGGGCTCTCCTCTGCCCTTTTCAGGTTGTCCCTGCGGTGATTCTCCTAGGGGTCTCGTGCCCTGGGGGGCCTCCGGATGTTTGGGGCCCGGGTCTTTTCCATGTCTGCTTCATGCCTTGCGGGACGGGGCTGTTGTTCCCCACACAGACTATCAAACATTTACATGGAGGAACCTTATAAACACAAGCGCGCTCATGCACACAGGTGTACACACAAGCATTCACATTGGTGTAAAAACGGGGGTGCACAGACGCACACTGTCTTGATCTGCTGTTGCTTCAAAACTTATTTTGTAATATTAGTTATGTGTGCTGCTCAATAACATTTAACATTTAGTATTTACCGTGATTCTAACATATGTTGGTTGTTGCTGCAGTTTCTCTGATGTTGTGTCCTCTGTTGTTTTCTCTTTTTTTTTGTCAGCAGGTATGGAAGCAAATTATCTGTTTTTTTGTTTTTGTTTTTGTTTCTATCCCCCATTCTTTTTTTTCTCTCCCTCTCTCCCCCTTCTCTGTTGACTTTCTCCACACCCCTTTTTTTGTCTTCTTCTTCCCTTTTTTTTTTTTTTTATTTTTTTTAAATCACGTTTTTTTTCATCTCTTCTGTTTTCCCCTGGTCTTGTCTGTCATAATATCGTTAAATAAAAGGGTATATAAAATTTAATTAATTAATTAATTAATTAATTAATTAATAAATTAAAAAAAAAGAATGTGAATGATGATAGCATAGCTACACATACTCATTGTCATGTGTTATCTGTGTTACTGACAGGCCGGGAAAAAAAAAAAAGCCCTGGTACCTTCAACGCACTAGAAGAATGTTTGCCCTCAAGGAGAGGGTATTTGAAAGTGGTGCTTGGCGGAACATGTAGAGCCCGTCCACTGCCGAATTTTTCAGTGCTGGAGTTTTGCAAGAAGAGTTCTCAGGCTTATGCCCTAGTACCCTTGGAATGTACGTAGCCGCTATTTCGGCTTGTCATGTTCTGACGAATGAGGTCTGGCTGACACCCCTCCCAAACCATTAGAGCCAGTGCCTGTCTGGCTTCTGACCCTCAAGATCGTTTTTCTTATAATCACTTTTGGGAGATCTGCAGGCTTCCCTTCCTGCCTAGACTTTGCCCCTGGGCTAGTCAGAGCTATTCAGCATCCTCACCCGAACTATTTTCATTCTTGACCATGCACCCAGTTTTCCTCAAAGCCTTCTGTCCTCTGCCTTTTACAGCTCCGGAGCAGGATAGGTTTCACCTACTATCTTCAGTACGCACTCTTCAGATTTACGTCTACCGGACTAGGCAGTGGCGTAAGTCAGAGTCACTCCTATTTATAACCTGCAGGTGCGCTTCATTAGATGACGCCACCTGACCGAGGTTATATATGCCAAAATTTGGCGTGTTTGATGCACACATGCTTTACAACTGGCAACACAGAAAGATGTTCCCATAGCGTTTTCACTCAGCATCTCGTTCTTGCCTTTTCAGGCAACAGGGTTACAGCAAAGTAAGCCGAGACGTTCTGTATGGTAAGTTGAATGAAATAAATAGAATTTTTTTTAAAAAGTAGCATTTAGGAATGTATATTTTATGAATTAATTTAGCTGTTTTTTTAATTAATTGATTTAGTTTTATGGTTTGTGATCAACAATGTTCAATTCAGCTGCCGGTGGTGTTAGCGTTATTGCTGACCAGTGCATATTACACATTTTAAAGGACATATTATTATCCAAGTTCCTTCACAGTCTAAGTGACACTAAGCTTCACTCAAAAAGTTTTTTTTTTTTTATTATTTGTATCTGATATTTATTTCTGATTTATTGCAATTACATTTAGAAGCACTTGTCCCACAATGAATTATCTGCTAACGCTGACATTTTTTAATTAAAAGTTTTAGGTTATTGTTACTGTACAATATTCACCACTGCGGCTCCTTCTTTTTAGTGAACAAAGTGCTCCAGCCCCTGTCAACCACTGGATCGTACAGTAAGTTAAAAAAAAAAAAAGGTTTTAAATCCTTTGCTTCCATTCTTCTTCTTATTATTATTTTAAGTAGAGTACAACAAAAGGTCGTTCAATCTGACACCCTGTTGGATTGATGAATAATTCCTACAACAGAGTGCGGTTGGTTTGGGTCAATCTAAGGCCAGAAATATCATGATTTACAGCAGGATCTTCGTCTTTAGCCCTTATTACATCTGAAAATATATATTTTTTATCTTGGCCTTTTATGCATCTCTCTCTCTCTCTCTTTCTTCCACACACACAGACACATACACATACAGTATATACACACTCACCCACACCTTGTTTCTCTTTATGCTATTTTTCTTTGTTTATTTTACAGGACATGTTTAGGAAAGTTAGGAAAGGAGAAATAAAAAAAAGTAATAGGGAGTGTTGTTTGCTAAAATCATATTGTATCAGATATACCTAAGTAATATCAAATAAACCAACATTTTATTTTTATTATTTCCAAATGTGGAATGTGGGAACCAGTTTAGTTCTGTTTAATTTAATACATTAACATAATACACTTAAATATAATTCCCTCTTTTTTTATTTTGTTCACTCATCAAAGCCTTTGGAAAGTGGTGGTCCATGTAAACAGTTTGACTACAAAACGAAAACCCATTTTTTCCTTTTTTTTTTACGAAACAAGAATCATTGTAAACTGACAAATTATTTTGTACATGTTTTATTTGTCACTAGTGTATTAAAAAGCACAAAATGGTCAACAAATTGAGATTTTTAAATTAAATGTTTTTTTTAAAGACAACTTTATGTCCAAATCTATTTTTTGGTATGTTCCTAGCATGTCCCTTATGGGGCAAGGGCATAGAAATAAGTATGCATATTATTATTATTATTAGTAGTAGTAGTAGTAGTAGTAGTAGTATTAATAATACATTTAAACAAAGACAATCAAATAATGACAGATGCTGTTGATTTTATTTACATTGAGCTGCTGAGGTTTACATCACCTAATGTTTTGTCTTTATTGCATTGACATTTGATAAGAAAGGAAGTACAGTAAAAATGTGGGATACTGCTGAATTAAATTTTCTGTTATAATGAGAGCTGATGTAAAGCCTTACACTATTTTAAAATGTTATGCCACAGTACCATAATTATGGTAAAGAAATTCATTATATAATAAAGCTGGCCTTCCAACCCTCCAAAAAAATAATGCATAGTTCTGCTACACATATAAAAGGCACCATACATGATACAGCGTCAAACAGTATAAGAAGAGATGTTATTACCTATGACATATTATGTAGACTGTTATCAACAGAATTTTTAGAGTAACCCTGTAATAGGCAATTAAAAATTGAACAACAATATAATCCAGCAGACACTTTGTGATTTTGAGTTGTTTTAGACATTTTTTTCAGTCGTGTTGAAGCTGATAATGTTAATCAGGGTTGGCAAGTTTTGGAATAATTTCTATATAAAACTAACACAAACATTCTCAGATTTCTCAAATCTGGCGGAAACGCTTGAGACGGAATTTTCCTTTTCTCTCACCAAATCATGAGCCTTTTACCATCCACTTCTCAAGCGATACGGCGCTTCCTGTTAAGGGGCGAAAAAACTTTCTCTCTCGCTTCCGCAGAGATGGAAACTATTACTTCAGAGCGCTCATGTAATGATGAGTAAGCGTGTTAGTTGTTATTAGAGGTAGTAACACGCGCGGTCAAACTATATAAATAATAAAATCCCCCAAATGCTCAAAGCTAGACGACAGTTTTCTGTCGGGTGGCTGGAGGAGGGGCCTAAACTATGGCCCCTTCCCTTATTGGCTCTTTTTCACTCTTTCATGGAATAAGCCGTATTCATCCCGTGTTTTTGTACTAATCGACGTTGTTGGTGGGAAAAACTTTTTCAGGCAGCGGGTCAGGCTGGTGCTGCCCTGCACACAATGGCTTTGCAGGCATACCAGGTCTCCAGTTAAATGTTAGGTGTTCGAAATATGCCGTGTTTTAGGATGCCGAACATCTAACATCTTTCTCAAATCCAACCAGAGCTTTGGTTTGTGACAACTGACCTGAAGGACGCATAATTTTATTGCCACAACACAGGAAGTTCCTGAGGTTTGCTTTCGAGCGAGCCTACCAGTATCAGGTCCTTCCACTTGGCCTAGCCATGTCACCCTGCACATATATAAAAGGTAAAAGGATGCAGATGCACAGGTAATGGCTCTATGATTTCAGGGCATCCGTATCCTGAATTACACAGACGACTGGCTGATTCTGGCTTAGTGTTTGAAGCTAGCGCTTCTACATTGAGATGTCATCCTAGCTCACTTTAATTCCTAGGATTGAGATTCAACGCCATGGAAAGCGTTCTCTTTTCTGCTCAAGTACGACAAATTATGGGTGTCATATTAGATTTGGCCGCAATGTGCGCACAGCTGTCTCCTGTGCGTGTAGAATTAATTCTCAATACCCTAAAGGAGTTCAAGCTAGGCCAGAAAGTAACTTTTACTACTCTTAGAGAGTGTTAGGTCTCATGGCTGCTGTTTCCATGGTGATACCCTTGGACCTTCTGCACATGAGATCGCTTCTGTAAAGACAGAAGTTCTAGTCATAGGACCGCATACAGCTAGAAGTAAGATTCTAGATCACTCTGTAACTTTAGATGGCCTTTCTGTTCCATCAAGTGCAACAGTAAAAAACCTCGGTGTGATTATAGATTCGAGTCTTTCATTTGAAGCTCAGGTAGATAATATTACCAGGATAGCATTCTTTCACCTTAGAAATATTGCCAAGATAAGAAATATATTGTCGCTAAACGATGCAGAAAAACTAGTTCATGCTTTTATCACCTCTAGCTTGGGCTATTGTAATGCCCTACGGGATTGTTTTCGCTACCTAGAAGACGGTTCTGGCCTCGACTGGTGTTGGCAGCTGTTTCTCTGAGAACTTGACAGTTCCATAGTTCATACAAATCTACTTGAGTTTTTAATAACTAACCGGACTCCATATTAACATCAATTAACATCAACTGTTATGCTGAACTGCCTGCCAAGTAACACACAGTATGAATTCAGATCAATTCCTGCTCTCTGTTTTACCCAGATGAGGATGGGTTACCTGTTGAGTCTGGTTTCTCTCAAGGTTTCTTCCTGCTACCATCTCAGGGAGTTTTTCCTTGCCACTGTTGCCCTTGACTTGCTAATCAAGGACTATCTGACCAATTTGATTCAATTTGATTCAACTTCCATACAAACTTAAATAATTCTTTTGATTGTGTAAAGCTGCTTTGGGACAATGCCAATTGTTAAAAGCACTATGCAAATAAAATTGAATTGAATTGAATTAAATTGAATTGAATTGAATTGAATTGAGTTCCTACAAGAAAATTGACCTTGGGCTCATGCCCTAGTATTCTCAGAACGTACCTAGCCACTATTTCGACTTGTCATGTATTTGCCTCTGGGCTGGTCAAAGCTATTCTGCATCCTCACCCCAACCATCTTCCGAAGGTTCCATGCTCGACTATGCACCCAGTTGTTCTCGAAGCCTCTGTCATCCGCCTTTTACTGCTCTGGAGCAGGAAAGACTTCACTTACTGTCTCCAGTTTGTGCTCTTCAGATTTACAGTACATCCACCGCACTAGCCAGTGACCTAAATCAGAGCAGGTTTTTATATGTTGTGGGGACCGCAATCAAAGGGCGGCCGCCGCTGGACAAATGCTGTCACATTGGGTGAGAGATGCTATTGCCCTAGCCTATGAGGTGCATGAAACACTTTCTTCTCTAGTAATTAGGGCCCATTCGACCAGGGGGCTTGCCTCATTAATTGCTCTGTAAGAGGCGTCCCCTTGCAGCAAATGTGTGATGGGACAGTTGGTTCTCTCCGTACACATTTGTCAGATTTTATAGTTGGATGTCCATGCAATGCTAGCATCCCTAAATTATGCCTGAGACCCATTTCGGGACTGTGCGCACACTACACAACCCTGGGGGTCCAGATGGTGGCATTGGTATTCTCGTTCCCATAGCGTTTTTACGCAGCATCGAATGTAGCTTTTGAAAGGGAACATCTCGGGTTACTTTGCCGTAACCCGGTTCCCTGAAAAAACGAAACGAGATGCTGCGCTCCAATGTCGCACTGCGGGCGTGACTGGACATCTTTTCAGACAAAATTGACCTGAGGATGTTTCCGGGTTATACATAACTATTTATAACCTCCAGGTGCACCTAATCAATATTGTCACCTGACCGAGGTTATATATGCCAAAATCTTTGGCGTGTTTGACACACATGCTTTAACAACCGGTCACGCGGAGAGCCTTCCTATAGCATTTTTATGCAGCATCTCCTTCCCACTTTTTCAGGGAACAGGGTTACAGCAAAGTAACTGCTAAAACTTCGTGTTTTAGTGCTTGTTTCAGTTCCCATTTTGACCACTTTGTACAATAATAACTCTATGCAGGTAAATTGCCAGTATAACTGTATGGGACAGTTTGACTTCTGTATGAATAGAAAATAAGATGATTTGAAAACTATGTGAAATAAACAAAAAAGGAATAGGCTCCAAATGCCAGTCACTAAATACAGGATAAATGCCTATGCAACAATCATTCAATTTTGATTGGCAGTTGACAGGAATACATTTTTTATGTGTATTTTAAATGTGCATTCTGTGTATTTTGTACTGTATTCTGATGAAATACAGAACTGCGACATGAAATAAGTAAAGAGTTGGCAGGTCTGAGTAATGTATAGCGTGCTGCTCATTTATATTTGTCTGGTGCAGGAGTTTTATCAAAAAAGAGAAATGTATTAAATACACCAGCTTGAGAAACAAAATTCAAAGTCTTTTTGATCCAAGAATACAATTTTGATTGATTATACTTGAGATGTATTTCTCTGAATTGATTTTTATTTCTGAATTTAAAAATTGTAATGAAAGAAATCTCATAAGCGTATTTTCCTCTCTGGTGTGAAGCAAGCTAGTGTGTCTCCGCATTTCTTCATACCCCTAATCCCACTCTTTGTGTCGAATCCTATCGATGGGTTAATGCACAAATATATACCAGGCCCATGTTTGTCAAAGTGATTTGAGATTACTGCAAAACAAGCAAGTGCAAAGGAGCAAATCAACTTTAAAGCCATATCTGTGGTTTTAAAGTTGAAGACTGTTTTAAGCATCTAGTGTTTTTTTTTTATTCGCTTATAGATCCTTAATGACTTTGAGCTACAAGGTGAACTCTGTGTTAATGATACTTCAGCTGAGTGTTTTCATTATACAAAGCTAGGGAGTCATTCATAATCCCAACTCCCAAATCTTTGATGCAGCTGTGGGACAGCCTAAAGTTTCACAACTTTCTTTTTAGTTCTCTCTAGCCATTCACATACTACCAACTTGGTTATGTTGGGTGTAACGCATTACAAAGCAGTTGGTTTCTGGATTACTTTTTTGATGTAACAAGTAATCTAATGTATTAGTTCCGCCATTTAAGTACTCGGTTATTTAGTTATATATTTTTTAATGTAATCTGTTATTCAGACAATTTATGTAATTCGTGAGCCAGACAGAGGTCATTATGTTAGTGTGTGTGTGTGTGTGTGAAAATTATCCTACAAGCCCCGCCCCTGATAACCCTCCCCCCTCTGTTATTCCTGCTATTATACCCCTATCTCACCTATGTGGTTTGATTCGCGGTGATAAGCGGTGTTCTGAAGTTTGAAGGCACAAACTTCGCTGAGTGAAAATGGTAGAATAATTATTAAGGTCTTGACTAAAACAACATACATAAGGAATCACAAAGGAGTTTTAATTTTCTGCAATGGAAATGTCCTCTAACTAGTTACTTTTATCAGAAAGTAATGCTGTAATGTAACTGATTAATTTTTAAAGACAGTAATTTTGAAAGGTTATTAGTTACTTTAAAAAGTAATGTTCATTAACACTGGTTATATTGTTGTTGTTTTTTTTTGTAGAATATCATGAAGTGGCCATAAACATGTTACTATTGTAGTGTTCTCCCACTGAGATCTACTGAAATCACCCCCTTTTAAAACAATTACATTTTGTTGCTTTGCAACCTGAAATGAGGACAGACACAGTTTTTATTTCATCAAGCAATATTCACTCTCACTATTAACATCGAATATAACACCAACATAAAAAAAGAGAGAAAAACTGAATTATTAATTTGGAAGAAACACTCCCCATTCTAAAAAATGACTTGTAAATGCACTCAGGTAAAGTTAATCAATTTCATAATGGCACATGAAGCTTTTCACATCTAGACTTTGCAATATTTGCTCACTCTTCTTTGCAGAACAGCTTAAGTTGAGTTAACTTTGATGGTGACCGTTTGTGGACAGCAGTATTCTAGTCATTCACACAGATTTTCAAGGCCATGCAATGACATTCACATTTTCAACATTACCCATTGTGTGGTCACTTTTGCTGTGTGCTTTGGGTCATTGTCATATTGCAAGTTCAATATTTTTATTGAAAAATTGTTGGCCACAGGGCAGCAGATTTTCCTCAAAAATTTGACAATATTTTGCCCTATGCAGTTTCATTCTATCCTGACTAGTACTCCAGTGCCTCTTCTGCAGGGAAACACTCAATAACAGGATATTACCAGCTCCATGGTTTACTGGAGGAGTGGTGTTATTTGGATAGTGAGTTGTGTTGGATTTCTGACAGACATATTGTTAGATGTTGTGGCCAAATAATTACATTTTTGCCTCATCTGACCACTTGCATTTTTGCAAAGCTCAGTCATGAATGCATGTGTCCTTTTTGAGGAGTGGCTTTTTCCTTGCAACACTCCCATACAAGCCACATTTGTGGAAACTTTTGATATTGTTGTTTCATGCACACAATAATTGCTCATTTGTCATAAATTCCCTCAACTGCTTCAGAGGTGCTGTAGGCCTCTTGGTAGCCTATCTGAAGTTTCCACATGGCTCCTTCATCCAGTTTGAAGGAACATCCTGATCTAGGGAGGGTCTGTGTTATACCAAATACATTCCATTTCTTAATAGTAGACTTCACTGTGCTTTTAGCAGTGTGTGTGTGTGTGTGTGTGTGTGTGTGCTGTTCACATGTTTAATTCGCTGGCATGGTGTGAATGTAGTGTGCACAGCAAGTGTAAAAGAATATTGTTTAGCTGTTGGAGATGTGGTGGGGCATTAAAATTTTATACCTGCCTCCTGAATGGGTGGGTCAGAATGCTAATTCAAAGTGGTTTCTCCTCTCAGTTCTTCAGTCTCACAAGGGAACTCTGGTTTCCTCCCACAGTCCCATCGATTAAGTTGTGTTTCCAAATTGCCCATAGTGTGTGATTGAATGTACAGTATGTGAATTGGCACCCCATCCATGTGTGTACCCCACATCTTGCCCAAAGTTCCCTGGCATAAGCTCTAGGCCATCACTTGTTCCACACACCAAGTGGTGCCCTTGATCAGGGGTTAGAGAGCAATTTGGGATTCTGCCTTGTGTTAAGAATGATTTACCTTTGTAGCTTCCATAAGCCGTGAACAAAACAACATGAATGGGTTAGAGGTACTTCGGAAGGACTTAACTTAACCAGATGTGTTTCATACTGAAAGTGCTTCCATGACTGTTTTTGAATGTGGTTTTGGCAGGCAGCTGCTCTCTCCTATTTGCAGACAGTACTGACCTACTTCACCCATGCCAACAATGCCATATGGTTCCATCTCCCAGTGCTGTTGTGCTCTATATCACCACTTAAGGAATGGCTCTCGTCCAATCAAATTACTTAGTCATAACTATTGGTTGCATAAATAAAAATAAGACTCGCAAATGTTTTAAAGTAAAATCAGCCCATCATTTTAACTGGCATACCAGTTGCTATGGCAACCATAATCTGTACAAGTCATTCGTATTGTACTTCAGTGCTAAATAAAATGTCAGTACACAAGGGTGTTGGATGAAAATCAGGGGGTCAGTTAAAATAAGCAACATGGAATACGAATAAACAAACAAACAAACAAATAAATACAAATGTGCTTTAGTCAAACTGTTTATGAAAGAACATAATGAACGAAAAATTTTTAGTGACAAATAACGATGCACCGGCTCTATATTTTTTTTCAGATGTAATTACTCAACAGCATTTAAACATGTACAAGTGTGTGTCTGATGCCTCTGAGGTCTGTGCATTTAGATGACATTTTCAGCCGTCTGAAACCTACAGTATTTGACATGAAAAAGTGTGTGGTTGTGTATGTGTGTGTGTGTGTGTATGTGTGTGTGTGTGTGTGATGCCTGAGAGATCAGAGCATTTAGATGACATTTCCAGCTGTCTGAAATCTATCTGACGTAATAGTGTGTGTGTGTGTGTGTGTATGTGTGTGTGTGTGTGTGTGTGTGCACATGCTCAGGAGATTTCACGTGTAAGTGTGCCAAGGGCATTCTCTGTCTATTTTACCTTTTCTCTTTATCTTTGTCCCCTTTTTACAGGCACGTGGTCCGTCCTTGGGATGCAGTAGATACTTGATTCTCAGTCACATCATAAAACCAGTAATATACGATAATGCTATAAGGCTAGGTTTTGTTATATAATTATATTGATGGCTTAAGAATAGCTCATGGGGGACATATACATTGGGAGGTGGATGTGCTCATCAGGGGGTGGCGTCATTACTGGACTGATTTGCTTAATGAGACATTTTGAGGCTTATATTGCTTTATCTTTTTTATTTCCTCATTTCTTCTTTTCCTTTTTCATAGCTTTTCATTATTTATTCATGCAACTTGGCAGCACAGCGGCTTAGTGCTTAGCACTGTTGCCTCGCACCTCCAGGGTTGTGGGTTGGATCTCATCTCTGGTCTGCAACTGTAGAGTTTGTATGTTCTGCCTGTGCTTTGTGGTCTTCCTGCGAGTGCTCTGGTTTTTCTCTCAATCCAAAGATGTGTGTTGTAGGCTGATTGTTGTTTCCAAATTGCCCGTATTATCCCCTGTGATGAGTTGGCATCCTTGTGCCCTGAGTTTCCTGGGATAGACTCCAGACCCCCCACAAGGCCACACACGATAAGGGGTACTGAAGATGGATGGGTTTTTCCATCACTTTTCACTCTTTATTGATGCAAGCTTTCTCATGTACTTTTTATTTAGTATTATTTTCATTTTTATTTTTTATATGTTTGTTAAATTTACAGCTTCTGTTTTGTTTTTACCTCTATTTATGTATACAACCAAAAAAAAATGCACACATAATATTTATCTTGTTCCAGAGTGATAAGTGCATCACTTCATCAAACTCTCTACTTACCTTGGTGCACCCATCAACCTGAAACAGAGTAAATTCAGACTCATGAGATCACATTGACCTTTAGCCAATGCTTTACAGTCCATTCTTTATGTTCCCTAACAAATTGAAGCCCTTTTTTATTTTATTCTGTAAAGCTGCTTTGCGACAATGACTACAGTTAAAATCACAATACAAAAGTGCATTTATTTTTTTTAGATTAACCTCACTGATAAGGGGTTACACATGTACGCAAAGCTACACATGTGTTAAGTCCTAATCAATTGTTTTCGTCATGTTGTGTTTATGAAAATGCTAGTACTTTCACTATTAAGGTTTTTTTTTTTTTTTTTTACTATATTGAGTTCTTCCTTTTAATGACCACATTTAACCACATTTCTACCTGTCCCCTTCGGAAACAGAGTAACATCTGCCATGACCACAGGATATGTCTTCAGACATGGTTGTTTAAGAAATGACAAGCTACTTACTATATCACTTAGAATTAAATAACTTTTTGCTATTAATCACTGCAGTAATTATCCAGTAGAAGGCTGTTAACTATTTGCTTAGGTAAATCCAGGTGGTGACTTTTTTATTATTTTGTGGTTCACTGTATAATCTGATGTTTGTCAGGAATCATTACAGCTTATAAAGCAAATTGTGATTTTATAAAAGAACAAAGGTGTCGTAAAACATTTGTGTTAGCAATAACACCGAGCAGGCTCTAACGTAATTAAGCTAAGTTCACAGTAATGTCACTTTCTTTTTCTGTTTAGTAGAACGAGGCACAAAATATACAGACTACTTCATTGTTCTCACCTGCTAATGTGTTAGCGCTAGCAGGTGAGATTGCTGACGCTACATCTAACAGGGGTAGATTTTAATGAGATACTCTGAAGTAAGAGTGCCGCTTTGGTTCTGAATGTGTTCAGCGCAAAGTTTAGCCAGTAATTGGGCTATACTAAAGTCATGCTAGGATAAACAACACGCATGAGTCATGGTGTGTGTTCTGTGAGCAAACAGAGATGTTCAGCTGTTGAGGCATTAAGAGAAATTTAATATCTTGGTGCCTTTATTATATTTTTATATCATATAATTCAAAATCATATACAAAAAAGCATTCACTATTTCGAAACATACCTAAAAGAAGAAAACAAGAGCATTATAGAATATTTGCATGCCTGTAAAGAAAGCAACATAATGACAGACCAGATTACAGATGAAAAAATAAAAAAAAATAAAACAAAAAAGGGGTGACGAAGTTGCCAGAAGAATTTCCAGCTGTTTTATTCATAAAACTGAACACATCTGTATCTACACTACTGATTATTTTCAAGCAAACAGTTTTACACATTTAGGCATTTGGCAGACGCTCTTATCCAGAGCGACTTACATTTTTATCTCGTTACACATCTGAGCAGTTAAGGGTTAAGGGCCTTGCTCAAGGGCCCAACAGTGGCAACTTGGTGGTTGTGGGGTTTGAATCTGGGATCTTCCGAACCATAGTCCAATGCCTTAACCACTGAGCCACCCCTGGCCCATTAGTAGACCAATTACTGGCTGTGTTTGTATAGTTGCTTTTAAGGTTTAGGTTTATTTCATATGGAAATTTTCAAAGGGATCCTTGCTTATTGCATTTTTATATGTTTTACTGAGCATGCTGGAGAATATAAGTTTGTCAGCAAACTGAGATCTCTCCATTTTGGTAGTATTGAGAAAAACAAAATAAAAGAATAAAGAAACAGGAACTGTCACAAGCAGTTAGAAAATATTTAGTGTGTGGTTTCTGTGAGTTAAAATTACAAATGCCAATGTTTATGAAAAAAAAATTATTAAACTGTAACAGTGTAAATTTTGGACGATTTTGCAAAACACTATAACACCACCTCCACAGATTTGTCCAAATGGGAAAAAACAGCCTGCGGTTGTGTTTATGGCCATGTAAATTTGCAGTTGAATACAATGATAGTATTCGTTGAGTTTTCATTTAAAATATACAGGGGTTAGACAATGAAACTGAAACTCTGGTCAACTTAGTGTTGGAGGTTTCATGGCTAAATTTGACCAGCCTGGTGGCCGATCTTTATTGATTGCACATTCCACCAGTAAGAGGAGTGTGTAAAGGTTTAATTAGAATAGTAATAGCACAGTTTTGCTTAAAATATTGCAATGCACAAAGCATTATGGGTGACATATCAGAGTTCAAAAGAGGTCAAGTTGATGGTGCGCGTCTCGCTGGCGCATCTGTGACCAAGACAGAAGGTCTTGGTGATGTATCAAGAGCCACGGTATCCAGGGTAATGTCAGCATACCACCAAGAAGGATGAACACTGCCAAGGACTACCAAACCATTCTGGAGGACCATGTGCACCCAATGGTTCAAACATTGTATCCTGAAGGTGGCGCTGTGTATCAGGATGATAATGCATTAATACACACAGCAAGACTGGTGACAGAAAGATTTGATGAACATAAAAGTGAAGTTGAACAGCTCCCATAGCCTGCATAGTCACCAGATCAGAATATTATTGAGCCACTTTGGGGTGTTTTGGAGGAGCGAGTCAGGTGGTTTACCTCCACCAGCATCACATAGTGATTTAGCCACTATTCTGCCAGAAGAATGGCTCAAAATCTCTCTGCCTACTGTGCAAGACTTGTATTGGTCATTCCCAAGACAAATTATACTTGTATTGGCCGCAAAAAGAGGACCTACACCATACTAATGAATTGTTCTGGTCTAAAACCATTTATTTACTTCTAATGCTGTTCCTTCGTTGACTTGTATTTGTTCTTGGGGTTGCTATTCTGCTGTAAGGTCACATTTTACTTCATTTTCAGTTTTCTAAAAGAGGTAAACAGTTTTTGCACCAAAATAGATTAGTATGAGGGATGGTCAAGTCAAACCAGGACTTATAATAAATTTTCTTGTGAATGGAGGCATTAGACTTTTACAGAAGATGTCAAGCACAGTACAGTAAAGATGTCTCTTAGCCACAGTAAAACATTTAAATGGTGCAAACAGTTTAAAGAAGGCCGTACATCTGTAAATGATGATCCTGGCTAAGCTGGCTTGGAGCCCACTGCAGTCATTCCCATGAACATTCAGCAAGTGGAACTCGTGATCCTTGAAAATCAATGGATAACTTGTCGCTAATTTTCAGAAAAGACACATCTGTCAGAGGCGATCTGTATCACACAATCATTTACCAACAGTGCACATAACAGGACCTTCATCTTGTCTATTCATCAGGAATCTAATTTTATACGGCGTTGTCATAGTTGTAATTTGGCCGCAATGCTATTCGCCCTAAACACAACAACGAATCAAGGTTTTTGAAAGATTTTTGTTTTTGAATGTTGGAATGATTAATAAAATTATTTTGGAATAACATTGAATAAATGACCCCAAAACAATGTTTTAAATACAGAATATAAATATTAACTCACAGTTGTTAGTTTCTTGGCTGCTCCCATCAAGGGGTCGCACAGACAACTTGGCACAGTTTTTACACCTAATGCTCTTCCTGATGCAACACTCCCATTTCATCTGGGGTTGGGCCTTCCGCATGGCAGGCTAGAAACCTACTGTACCACTGAGCCATCAATGCCCTAAAAATTAACTTACAGTATGCATTTAACGTAACATCCATTCACACAACGTCCAACCGTATATCCATCTTTGGTCCCATAAGTTTATAACAGAGTTCATAAATCCAAATTGAAAAATGAGACATAGTGAAAACAACTTCCTGTACACAGTGCTGGTCTCTTGTACACGAAGCACCATGTGTCCCATATGCAGCTAAAACAATCATAGTGATAGTAGCAAGAGACAAAAGAAAGTAAATGTAAAGGTTAAACACAAGCAACACAAACAGGGAAAATCAGTGAATGATTAGACATAGTGCACCCACTCACTGTATTAGTAGTTTTGCTAGTATTCACAGTACTGTGAACTGGTGCTCACACAATGTCCAAAATGCATAATGCCCTGCATTGCAGAACAGATCTCGTGAATTAAGTTTTTTTTTGGCTGCTTCTTGATTTAATGTTTTGGCAAACTGCAGATGTATAATATTCCTGACTTCGGGGAGTTTTTTTTTTATTTTATGCTTACTGTATGACAAAGCACTAAAGTTGAATTCAGAAGTTGTTTACATACAGTACACCTTGGCCAAATACTTTTAAACTCAGTGCCTGACATTTAATCCTAGTAAGTATTCCCTGTCTTAGGTCAATTAGGAAGAATGAAGAAAGTTTGAAAAATGGAAAATGTAACAATAGTAAATAGAAAGATCTATTTCAGCTTTTATTCCTTTCATCCCATTCCCAGTGGTTCAGAAATGTATATATATACCCAGGTATTATTTGGTTATACTGCCTTCAAATAGTTTAAATCAGATCAAATGTTTTGCGTAACCTTTGACAAGCTTCTAACAGAGAGTTGTTGGAATTTTATTCATTCCTCCAGACAGAACTGTAACTGAGTCAGGATTGTAGACCTTCTTGGTCGCACACACTTTTTCAATTCCTCATACAAATTATCTATTAGATTGAGGTTGGGGCCACTGAAATACTTCAACTTTATTGTCCTTAAGGCATTTTGCAAAAACTTTTAAAAGTATGCTTGAGACCCATTTGCGACAAAGCTTTAACATCCTAGCTGATATCTTGATATGTTGCTTTAATATATCCACATAATCTTCCTTCCTCATGATGCTATCTATTTTGTGAAGTGCACCAGTCACTCCCGAAGCAGAGCACATCACAAACATGATGTTTGTGCACCCCCGTGCTTCATAGTTGGGCTGGTGTTCTTCGGCTTGCAACCCTTACCCATTTTTTTCCTCCACACAACAATGATAATTTTGGCAACAAATATTTTTTCATCGAAATAAAAGGCAAAGTAAGATCTTTGACCCCATATAAATAGTTAGTAAGGCTTTTTTTTTGCTGTTTTAGAGCACTGACGTCTTACTTGCTGAGCATTTGAGCATACGTCAATAGCTGTCTTGCTTTGATGTGGATATACAAAACCTGTACCTGTTTCCCCCAGAATCTTCACTAGATCAGTTGTTGTTGATTTGTACTTTTTGTACCAAAGTACATTTCCTTCCTGAGTGGTGTGATGGCTATGTGGTCCCATGGTGTTTATACTTGTGTAGTATTGTTTGTACAAATAAATGTGGTACCTTCAGGCATTTGGAATTTTTTTCCAAAGATGAACCAGACTTGTGGATGTCCACATTTTTTTTCTTATGCCTTTTGATTTTCCCATGATGTCAAACAATTAGGTAGGCCTTAAAATGCATCCACAGGTAATGTTATGTTAAATAGCCTTAAAAGCCGTGAAAAGCTTCAAATGTCATGCCATTTTCCTTTCAAAGCTGTTTAAAAGCACAGTCAACTGATTGTATGTAAACTTTTGACCCAATAGAATTGTATTATACCAAAATATAAGTGAAATAATTTCTCTCTAAATAATTTCTGGGAAAATTACTTATTTCATCTGTGAAATAGATATCCTAACTGACTTGCAAAACCTATAATTTGCAAAAAATAAATCTGTGGCTTGGTTAAAAAAAAAAATCAGTTTTAATGACTACAACCAAAGTGTATGTAAACTTTTAACTCCAACTGTATATACACATAATTAGCAGCAGTTTCTCTGATGGACCAGCGACTAGGACTATCTGTCGAAATCCGGCTTAAAGTCTCACTTAGAGCATCAGTTTAGTTCTAAAAGAAAAGGAAAAAAAAAAACCCAATCAGAATGGCAAACTAAAATGAAAACTAAAAGATTTTCAAATCACATATCAACCAAAACAGCGAACATAACAAATATTTAAACTGAAAAATTTTACAATTGTATGCACAAAATGATTTTTATAATTGCTCATTTCTAATTTGATGCCGGCTGGTAGTTATCCAAAAAGTTGGGACGAGGGCATAGATACAGTACCATAGCATAGCATCTCCTCTTCTATTTAAAACAGTTTGAAGACGACTGCGCATTGAGGTTAAGTCTTTCTGGAGTTTTGGTGTTCTAATTTGGTCCCATTCTTTCATTATACTGTATGCTGTAGGTGTCCAGCTGCTGAAGAGTTTGCTGCTGAAGGCAGATGTTCTAGGTGAATGATCTGGACTGCAGGCAGGCCAGTTCAGCACCCGGACTCTTCTACTATGAAGTTATGCCGTTGTAATAACTCCAGTATGTGGTTTTGTGTTGTCCTTATAATGAGATTTGTAAAGCCTTAGCAATTTGACGTTCTGGAATGTTGTTTTTAAAGTATCCCACAATCTTTTTACACAATCTTTCACAGATTGGGGAGCCTTTGCCCATGTTTACTTCTGAGAGACTCTTCCTCTCTAAAACATCCCTTTTATAACTAATCATGTTACAGACCTGATGCTAGAAGTTCTCCCAGCTGAATCTTTTCAAAATATATTGCTTTTCCAGCCCTTTTCTTTGCTCCTTTCCAAACTTTTTTGAGACCTGTAGCAGTAAATATCATACTATAAATATAATTATTTAAATATAATATATGTTTTATTGTAAATAAAATATTGGCTATTGTGATGTGAAAGTATTTTAGTTTTATTCAAATTTATAGAACGTCCCAATTTTTTCAGAATTTAGATTGTGCCAGAAGGATGAGCATTTCATAGATGCATTTCAGTTAAAAGGAAAAAAGAAATAAGTGGTATTAATAAATGCTGTATGTGCAACATTGTGCTGATGTAACTTGTTGATCAAAACAACCTTACACCAATGGTGTCGCAACATCCATCATGTTACCAAACTAACACTACTACTACATTTTGACAACCAAAAATTCCTTCTGGGAAAAACTCCAGTCCCAGGTGAATCTCTATGCGTATAGTGTTGATAAAATGTCTTGGTCTTGTGCCAAGATATTTGGAGTTATGCTTCGCTCTTCTCAGACCATAACACATTTAGCGACATGGATTTGGGTAATTTAGCCAGGATAAGTTGTTTATTTTGTAAAAAAGATCTTTTTGTCTAACCACCCTACCCTGTAGCTTAAACATGCCAAGAATATGAGATTATCACAAGAGATTATTATCACCTGCCAGACTTTTCTTCAGCTCCTTTATTGTTGCTCTCTTCCCAGCTTCCCTAATAAGTTTACTTTTTGCCCCTTTCTAAATTTAGGGAGGACGCCTTATGCTTTGTAATATCACTTTGGTGTAACATTTTTTCCACATGGAACATTTAATATTTAGGGAATAATTATGTAACCTTCTCCTGATCGATACATTTTGATTACATGATTCCATACATGCTCTTTTTGGACCATGAGTTTTAACCCAAGCAGAAGTTAATTTGCTGCTCTACAGAGAGCAGCTTGTCTGCCTTTGGAAATAATGATAATGAGTTTATAGGTAGCAGGTGTATGATATACAGTAAATACTATTTATTGCACAGCCACTTTATTAAATGTTCCCCCTCCCCTAAAATTTGTTGAGAATAATGATAAAATGATCTGATATATGTATAAAATTATGCCAATAGTATTCGCTCGCCTGCCTTCACATGCATATGAACTTACTTGATGTAACATCCAATTCTGAAATCTTAATCTGTTGGGTTAAATATGATTTTGGCCCACCCTTTGCAACTATTACAGATTCAACTCTTCTGGGAAGGCTTTCCACAAAGTTTAGGAGTGTTTATGAGAACTTTTGACCATTCTTCCAGAAGCGCATACGTCAGACACAAATTTTGGATGAAAAGTCCTGGCTCGCAATCGTGTTGGAATTGTGAAAGAAACTCTTTTCAGTAAAAGAAACTCGCTTTAAAATACCAAGATATTTGTGTTTGTGGGAACAGTTTGGGAATGGCTTCTTCTTGTTCCAATATAACTGTGCACCAGTGCACAAAGCAAAGTCCATAAAGACATGGATGAACTGGTTTAGTGTGGAAGAACTTGACTGGTCTGCACAGAGTCCTAACCTCAACCTGATAGAACATCCTTGGGATAAATTAGTGCTGAGATGCATCTGAAGGCAGGTAACCGAATACTTTGGGCAATATGTCCCAAATTCATTTTAATTTGTTTAACCTTAACCCTTTTTTTTCAACTTACAAGTTTTGCTTTTCTGCAATTCTTTAATTGAAGTAGACCATAAAAATACATATGCTAAAACATGCCTGAAAAAAGAACTGTTTTAACTCTAACAACAGAAGAGTCCATTTTTCTTTTGCTGTTGAATTTTTCCATTGTGCTTTAATGCCATCGATGACATTTACAAGGCGCTAACCCTGAGTTACAGTAAGAAAAGAAAAGAAACAAACCAGCATAAAGGTATTTATGAGGAGGAAAAAAATCTTTAAATTGGAGAATCTTGTAAAAAATGGAGGAGTCACCACGGTGTACTTTCAGGCCTCGGAGGAGCGCTAGCTCAGCAGTGGAAATAAAACAACTTTTATTTGTCTTTATTACCGGGAGCTGCACTCAAACACTGCCTACTTCTGATTGGTTGCTTTGTTTCTTATTTTTTTTTCATTGATCTTTATTTGCATCAGCTACTAAAATGTGTGGGAGGAAAGCCTAAAAAAAAAAAAAAAAAACAAAGATAAGAGGCTCTTGGGGGGGGAATAGGGTGGAGTAGGGTGTGGTGGTGTTGGTGGGGGTGGGGGTACATGTAAAAACACAAAAGGGGATATCTCCTTTTTCTCACAGAAATCATACACATATCTGTTTCCATAGCAACAGTGAGAACCAAAGGAAAGGTTGGCTGTTTTACCACCTCATTTACATATGCACCTAATTAGCCATAAGACCAACAGTGCTAATAAGTAGATTAATTTTATACACATAATGTCATTTCATGTCCTCAGATTACAATCAGAATTTGAGCAGTAAAACCATTTCTATCAACATAGCAATAAATAATAATAATAATAATAATAATAATAATAATAATGGAACGAAACTTTTGGATGAGTGTCAGCAAATAATTGAAAGATATGTATTTATTTTAAGATGTATGTATAATTAGATAGCATTCTTCAATTTAAATAAGTTAAGACTATTTTTCGTTTTAGTCTTTTTTCTTACTTATCCTTTATGATATTTAGACTTTTTATTTGATTATTTGCTTTCTGATTTCCATTCATTTTAATAGCTTTTTAATTCTTGTATACCTTTTGAACTTTTTGTCTTGCTTTACTGGCTCTTTTCTAACATCTTTTTCCTCTCCTTTATTTATAATTTATTTACTTTTTTCACGATATTTTTATTAATTTTCCTCACTGTTTCTTTTTTTCTCTTATTTTTAGGTCTTCCTTTTAACCCTCCAGCCATTACTTTATTTTCAGGCTTGTTCTGTATTCATGTGCTTTTTTTCTTACATGCACCCTTTCTTTTTCAATCCCTAGATGATCTTTTATCCTTCATACTTGTCACCTTCACTTAATTCTATCATACTTTTTATCTTGCTCGTTTTGAAATTATTTGCAAACTTACAACTTCATTGTTTTTACTTTTTGCTTTCATTACTACATATTTTTCTTTTTTACATTCTTTCTGTAAATCCTTCCTGACTCTAACTTTTCCAGTAGTCATTTAGTCAAACAGACATTAGTCATTCTGTTTCTTTCTTTCTTTTATAGCCCAAAAAGCTCAGAGAATTTGAGCCATTATTTGTTTTGCTGTTCTATAATATATGGGGCTCAAAATTGTGCAGTAGATGATCTAAACCCTTTTTTGAAACACAAAATAGCCAATATTATGAACTGAATATTATTTCATTTTAGCCAACTCTACACACATGACTGGTTAAAAAAAAAATCTGGGTCACATAGGTAAAGAAATAGCACAGATACACATGATCATGTGGTTTTATTGTGTTTTTTTTTGTATAACAACAATAAAAAATAAAGTTAAATTTACCCTTTATAAAAGTAATAATAACTTTTTATTTTTATTTACCTGATATATCCAAAAACACAAATGCACAGTTTGAAGTCTGAAGCCTCTTAATTAACTCACATCGGAGGGTTTCCATATAGGGACATATCATTTTTACTTTCCCCGGTAATAATTTACTTACTGTTTCCTTTTTGTTATTTGTATCCTATTTTTTTTTACTTTACTTTACATCATTTCTTAACCCATTTTGTCATTTTTAATCTTATTCTTTTTTTCTAAGCTATTTTTGTTTTCCATTTTCTTTCTCTTCTTTCTTTCTTTCTTTTTCCTGTTTATAATACCATAAATTATTTTATGCACCCTTTTTTTCCTTCCAAAAATGTCCCTTTCTTCTTCTTTTTGATTCTTTAAATGAGTAGGTGCACATCTTCAACGTTTTTCTTGCTTTGACTTTCTTTCTTTTTTTTCAATTTCTTTCTTTCTTAAATCGTTAACTAAGTTTTTCTTTTCATTTATTTATTTTTTTCCCTTTTGTCCTCTCTTAATTTTTCTTTATTTCTTTCCTTCACTCCTTCATCCATTTATTAGATTTATTAGATTTATTTGTAGTCAGACGCATCGCATGCTTAAATATTGACCTTAAATTTTGCATCAGCTATTCTGGTGTGTGTGTGTGTGTGTGTGTGTGTGTGTGTGTGTGTGTGTGTGTGTGTATGTGCTGGGGTCACTTGGTTTTCCCGTATCACTGCACACAGTCATCGCACAACCTTGAGAAGTCATAAACAGGATTTGCAGCATGCACTGAACAGGAGAAAATGCATTAAATGTGAATAAAAAGAATCAAGATTTTCTCTCGAGATATTTTGCTGTTCAGCAATGAGTTACTAAAATGTTCTCAACATTATTATTGCCAAATGTTTATTTATCAAAAATAGGTACATATGTATTAATTTTAGCAAATTTGTTACTTTATTTTTGTTTACCTTTTTACTACATATCTTGACATTTTGTTAGAAAGTTAGCTAAAATGATTTCTGTCAGAAAATGTGAGAATATTTTAAATCTTTTACAGGTATATAGTATAACATTTTTATGCTAACACTAGCTAACTATTTTACCCTCACTGTTAAAACGACACAACCAATCTCAACAAAATTCTCTCAGAATTAGTCTTTTCGAATTCCCGAAATCACAGCCAATCTAAATTTCACAGCTAACCAAATGCATTTACTCTGAGAGATCGTCAAAATGACACCTTGCTGGACATGAAGAAAGCAGGACTTAGACCAATAGTAATACTACAGACCAATAGTAAGCTTACACTGAGCGTGTCCTCAGTTGTGATGCCGTTTCAGAAATTCATACTGCAGCCATCGAGCTGAAATCCTTATGAAGAGCTTTGTACCATCTGCCAGGGACTTTGAGACACAAGTCGCTGACATTGCAGCTTCCCTGTGGACACGACGTGACTTCAAACACAATTTTCCACAAAGCCTGCAGGTAAAAAGTCTCTAGAAGTGACACTTGCTGTAAAGCAAAGTTCCCAACCTCATTAACTTTTGATATCTTTTTTTGTTCTTACAGCAGTTTAATTTATACATTAGTTTGATTATTTCCAGCCTGTTATCCAAGTTTAATAATAAGTCAATTGCTAGAACTGAAACTGTCATATAAACAGGTTTGTTCCCTATGTAGTAATGTTTGTATACAATTAGACTTTCAGCCTTATAAAATAAAGCTCCTTTCAAAATTTCTTCCTCAATGCGAAAAATATCAATTTTTTTCTATTTATATCCCAATTTTTTTAACAAGGTCCATTAGCCACAGTTTATCATTTGAAAAGCAAACATTTTAAAGAAGGCTGAACATCTGTAAATGATGATCCTGCCTTAGATGGCTTGGAGCCCACTGCAGTCTTCCCCGTGAGCATTCAGTGAGGGGAACACCTGATTCTTGCCAACTTGCAGAAGAGGCACATCTGTCTGTGGGAACTGTACACACAACCATGCACCAACACCACTAGCACTCTACATGAACTCGGCTGGGAGTTACTGTCAGTTCCCCTGTACTGTCCTGACCTCACTCCAAGCCAGAATAAAGACCTTGATGGTCTTCAAGCACTTGTGAAAAGCTGGGATAAGGTCATTAATGCAGCTATGGAATTATACTGTATAGCGAAATATATGAAGTTGTAACTGTCATACCTGTGTTGTTATTCTGTGTTTTATGTAACATCCTAGTTTGACTGTGGCTGAAATTGCAATAACATATCCAGAAATGGGAGTGTCTATAAGAGTGGACATCGTGAAGAAAATCCATCAACAGGATTTCAAATAGGTGTTTCCTAAAAAAAGCTAATGGGAATGATGTAAGGGGGCATGTCTTGAATGCCATATACAAAATTGGGAGTGGCCATAATGGGAATGGGTATGTCTTGAGCACAAAAAAAAAAGAAAAGAAAATGTATAAGAAGGTAAGTTAAAAAGAAGAAATGAGAGCAGTTACAAGTGAGTATTTTCTGAAGAATGGGGTTGAAAGTGCTATAGGAGAGCATGTCTTAAATAAATGAATAACTGCTATTAATAACTTTCAAGACATTAAGGCATGTCTTGAAGGTAATTAATGAATAAAAAAAAGATAGTGAGAGTGCTATTAGAGGGAGTGTCTTAAAGAAATGAAACAAAACTGGCTATAAGAGGGTGTGTCTTAAAGAAATGAAACAAAACTGGCTGTAAGAGGGTGTGTCTGAAAGGCCATTGATACAAATTAGAACAGTTATAGTTGTCTTGAAGTGTTACTTCCAGACTGTCAATCTAGCTCACTAACTTGCTTTTTAAATGAACAAAGTTATCTAAAGTCTTGGTTATATAATTTCTCTGTCGGGTTCATGCGGAAACAATAATAAGTTTTATTATTATATTTATGCTAATTTATATCATTGCGTGTTAATGTTTGTTGGTTTCTCCTCTTGTGTGTGTGTGTGTGTGTGTGTGTATATATATATATATTTATATATATATATATATATATGAATTGTTTTTTTTTTTTTTTTTTTTTTTTAGTGGTGTGGATTATAAGTTTTGCAAATTCAGACATTATTTTTAGAAGCACACGAACAGCAAGTCTCCTACCGTCAGATACTTCATTATTTCTGCAGCATGAAGTGGTGCACAGTGCGGGGGTTGGACTCCCATGTCGGCACTTTATGGCGGGAAGAATGGTCTAAAAGAATGATTACATCATAATTTATGTAATGCTGGGAATCGTTTCCTGTTCAGAGACCACACACACACAACACACACACACTTGCTGATTTGTTTCAACTGAACTGAGCTTCTCATTAAGTGATATATTGTGCGATATATGTGCTGCTTCCAGCATATCGATGTCAGAAGAAAATAATTACTTGCTGTCTAATATTTCCCACACACTTTTAGTCATGATTTTAAATAAAAAAAAAAAAAATGTAGTAGCTACTGTGAGAAGGGTCAAATTGTAATGGCTGGACAACTGATTTAGAGCAACTCCATAACTCAGCTCTTGTAGGATGTTCCCATGGACAGGAACATCAGGACACACCAAAAGTGATCCAAGGAAGGAGAACTGGTAAACTGGTGACAGGGTCATGGGTGGACAAGGTTTACTGCTTACTGGCCAAGGAGTGATTTAAATAGGGATTTAAAAAATTAAATAGTAGCTCGAATTGAGAAAAAGGTTAATACCTAAGTAGATATATAGTAGATATATACACAGACACAAACAATCACCTGACAAATACACAAATATTAACAAAGTACTTTTTTTCTATTTGGATAATGCTCTTGACATTTTAGCAAACTCTAAGAACATCAGTATTAGTAGTACTTAACTAAGTAATTAAAATTTTCTTTTTAAATTTTAGGTAATAAACACATTTTTTCACTAACAAATCAACTAAACATTGTTTTTTTTTTTGTTTTTTTGTTTGTTTGTTTTGTTTGTTTGTTTTTGGCCTCAGGTTTTATCTGGATGTCGACCAAATAAGCTAGTTAGTAGTAATTTGTTCTACAAAGAGTTCGAACAGAAGCAGGACTACAGTTCAACATTCATTTTTTTTTACGTCTTACTTTAATATTGAGCTGTACAGAGAACAGGGCTGACAAGTGCTAACACTACATAATGAAATTAGAGCAATGCAAACAAGTTCATGGTATCACTTATTAGCACTAATCTTATTTCCCCTGATTTTAATCAAATCAAGGTATTATCACTGTCAGTGTTTGTGAGTGCTAGTTTGTTTATGCTAACATTAGAAAGAAACCTATGCTAACAGCTTTCTTATTAGCAATGTAGCTGTAAAATGTAAGCTTTAGCACAAACTATGCAAATTCACATTAAGCTTTAAAATACAAATAAACGAGCAGTACAATAAGTGTTAACAGTTAATAACAAGATAACAAGACCTCTGGTGTGTTTTTACATTTTAAGTTTTATTTTATTTTATTTCATTAGGAATCATCACAGATATGCTATCTATAATGTCATCTAATCATGCCATGGTAGAGATAATGTTAACGTGTTTATCAAGGTGACATTTGATCTGCTGATTTTGAAGCTCATCTTATCAAGTGACATTTAAAAAATTTTAAAGCTTGTTATTTACAAAATTAAAAAATAAAAAGATTATAAAGCTCAGAGCATCCACTAATCTCTGTGAAACTTCATGAAAGAAAAATGATTGATAATTTAATGCTGATAATTTAACAGTAGCTCACAGAGTACAAAATACTTTTTTTAATTAATATTATTATTGTTAATGTTGAATTTCTTTTAGCCTTACAGTTGTTAAACCTGCTAAAAATCAAGGAAGTGTTTTCTGACAGTATATCTGGTCAGCATGAGTTTTAAAATGTTAAGCGTTTAACTTACATTTTTAGCAGGTGCTTCCTGTCGAATATTTTTTAGCATTATGGCTAATATTTTTAAAAGCTAAGCAAATCAGCTTTGGTTGTTTTATAAATAGGATGACTTTAAACATATTTAATTTGAAGTTACAAAATACAATAGATTTCTGTGATGATTGATTTGCAAGTAAAATTTGTTAAGTAATATATCTTGACAAAAAACTAGCTGCAAAACAAGCACCAGAATTTTAACAATAGAAAACATTTTTTGACATACTAGATGAAGGTGAAGATACTATCAAGTTATGAGAGTGATGGGGTGTATTATGCTAATAGGTTTTATCAGTAATGCTAGGAATGCTACTGATGCTAATCGAGGGTACAAGGAGATAAAAAAATAAACAGAATCATTTTTAGACTGTACAGATTTTTTTTTTACCTTTTATATTATCTCAGGAAATTCTCTTCAGGCATGTTGTATTTTTACATTTGTGTAAATATTTTTGGTATATATTGTGTTTGCTGGTGTAGCTAACAATTTTCAATTCTATGAAATAAAACAAAATGTTATCATAAATCCTAGCATTGTCGTGTGCGCTATGTGCTTAGGTCTGTTAATTATCTTTAATATTATTTCACATTTCAGCAGTTTGATTGATGTGCTAACTACCTAAATATTGTTGCTTTAGCTTTCTTTTAATACCTCTCTTTTTTATGATAACCACCCCTTTAGTTTTTTTTTTAGAAAGTAGCATTTCTGATGATGAACATGTTACTGTAAGTCCCAAACATACTGTATGAAACAAGTTCCATTCTGAGTGATCGTTTGTAAGTCCTATTTGTCTGCAAGTCCATCGATCATTATCTTGGTTCTAGGATACTAACACAACTGGTTAGTATACATAGTATATTACAGTAGTGTGTTTTTTAGAATTGTGCCAATGGTTAAACGATTCTGTTACATATAATAATGTTTATAAGCGCCCTTGTGAAGGGCGCCTGAGGGGATTAATGAAATAGAAGGACATGAGAGTGCTTATGACATTACATGGGAAGACCTTCCTGTTTGGAGATAGTATGGGATTATTAATTGGAGACCTGAGAAGAAACTAAAAAAAAAAAAAAAAAAAAAAAAACAGAGCTCCGCCTTCTCCTCGAGACTGGACCAGGCTCTGAAAACTAAAAATAAACTCTTTTCTTCAATAAAACAAGTCAACCCTTTTCGAGGGCTTTTGCGTAATTTACTGTATATGTGCGTTTTTTAACTTTTAACTTGTGTGCCGCTCTCTCGTACTTAATAACGCCACCTGTTTATGTAGACGCTGGCTGAGTCTTTGCCTTTGGTCTTGAGGCAAGCTTGATCTTTGTCTTGGCCCTGATACGATACCTGGTGCTACCTAATATTTCAAACAAATTGCATGGTATCAGCAACCTTAAATAGACACACCGACAGGTGCAACAAATTTGTGCCTCTATGATGCCGTCTTTTGGCAGCCACGTGTCTAGGTAACCACTGCTTCATTTCTATTTTTTTTTTAAAGAACAATTAATGTCTGCCATCTTTTCATCTTGCTAGATTTACTCAAATAATTTCACTTTTGTCTCCATCATTTTTGCTTGCTGCTTTTTAGCAGTACCAGCTTGATCATTGCTGCGCTTGCTTCCAGACATCCTGTGATGCACACTGCACGCACATAACAATGTACGCCAGTCATGTGGCTTTCGCAATTGAACATGGGCAAAAGTTAATAACTTGAATAAATATGCCTTGAATGAAAATTTTATTAAAATTAAATTGTATGAATATGCCACCATGCCCTCCACAAAAGTATTGTATGTAATATGTGCTCTAATTCTTACCCCCTTAATAGATACCATTGTTATCATTAATGATAGTTTTGTGTTTAGGGGATGATTTCTGGTTGCCACTACCACTTACTAAGCTTGCATTTAATTTTTTTTTCAAATATTAGCATTATCAATGTAGATATTTTGCTAATTTAAACTAGCTGGTTGCTGCATACTTTTAGTAATGTTAACATGCTTTTGTGTAATATAATGTTAATGTATTGTAAGCCCTGTTGACCATCGCATGTTCATTGCATTTTAAGCATTTTAGCTTTAATGTACTGTATTTTAATAATCAGTTATATTCAATCACAAGGTTTATTTTTAAGCTAGCAGTCATAAATCAGTAGCAAGGGATATCTATCTCTAATAATAGTTTTAGTTATGAATCTTTAGGTTCATTTGTAGCTCACAAATAGCATTTAGGCATATTGTATAATTCGCACTACTAGTATTTTGGTGTGGAATTAAGTCTTAGTTGAAAAGCTATCTGACAATTAGCGACGTCGGCAGTATGGTGTTTGGCGTCCTTCATGTTAGCTGTCTGACAGTAGTGACTGCTAATCCATATTCATGAGGACTTAAAGCCTATCTTGGGAATTATGTGTAAAAAAAAAAAAAAAAAAAAACTTGTATGCACAGTCGCTGACTGCTGCTGTCTTTTACAAAGTGCCCTTGAAACTCTTTATCAGGCAATTTTCATCGTGTCAATGAGGTCACACACACACACACACACACACACACACACACATACAGCATGCTGACATTTGGATGAGGCTAATCCACACATACGCTAATTCATATACTCAGCATTGCCATGTCACAAAATCCATTTAAAAAGATTATCTTTGCTCTGATTCTAGCTATCATTTTCGTTATAGTCTATGACTAGCACTCGAATCAGCATTTATTCAAGATTAGCAATATCATACAGTATGTTTACTTAGCTGATGCTAACAACATACAAACATTCATTATGGGAAATGTTTAGCTTTAATGCTAACTACCTGATTTAGCTTCTATGTACTTTAGTTCTTTATGCTATTGTTCTTTTTTCATGCATTTTCCTCTTCCATTTTTTATTGAGTGCCACGTGTTTATCTATCTTTTTCCTTTGTTTTTTTTTTCTTCCTTTTAAAAAAAATATTTTTCACCTTTAAGTTTGACTTTTTTTAGTGTTGTTTTTTTAACCAATTTATTCTTCTTGCCCCCATCCTCCTTGCCTTTTTCTTTTTGTGATTTATATTTCATTTTTTGTTTATTTCTTTATATATAATTTTCCAATCTACCTCAAAGTCCTTCTCCTCTTTTTTATTTTATTCCTTTCTCCACTGTTTTCTAATGTTTTCTTCCTTTCTTTTCCCATCCCATTTTGCTTCCATATATTTGCCCTCAACCACCTTCCTTCTTTCTTTTTTCATTATGCTATCTTTTTTCTCCATATACCTATGTTTTTTATTAAGCTTCTATGATCTTCCCTGTATTTTTTTCCCCACTGAATACCCTTGTCTTGGTAAATGGGACACGATCAGCCCACGCTTGGCTCCTCGGGCATCAATGACTCTTTGAGCAGAGAATTAAAGGGCATGTGCATGGCTTGCAGAGCTGATGCGATAAGCTTCACACACTTCAAAGCTCACAGTTATGAAAGGGGCAGTGTGAAGACAGGAAATACCAACATGACCAAACATCATCATCATCATCATCATTATTATCATCTTCATTACTGATACATACAGGGATTTTCACAGTCATATGTGTTATAGAGCAGGTTTATCACGTAGTGAAATTGTGATAGTTGCATTTATTCAACATTACCGTATCTCATTCATGTAGTCAACATTGTTCTGACATAATTTCATCAAAGTAATTAAAACTTTAAAAAACAAACTAATACTAACGTTATCTCGACGTCTATCATTTTGCCATAATGTTTTGACAACCAAAAAGTCCTGTTGGCTCTGTCTTTAGATTTTTGGCCACACACCCCTAGTGTTAAGTGACACCAAACATTGAAGTAGGTGAATAAAGTGATCATGTGAATGTTCAATCTGTGACTGACTTAGCGCTCGTCCCACAGCAGGCTTCGGGCGCCCTTAGCAGCTTTGCTCCTACAAATCATGTTGCATTAATGTTCAAGACAGGGATATGGGGACAGACGAGGACAAAAAGTGCAGAGATGACATGGGAAATTAATCATCCGGAACATTCTTGGATTATGATAATGTCAGCTTTTGACTATTATAAAGCACAGGCTAGTTCAGTGTGTTAGCACTTTTCTCTTTGACTTCAGGCCAAAATATAGTGTACATACACTAGTGCTTCTCATAAACTTTAATATTCTGTAAAAAGGCCTTAATTTAAAACAAAATTTAAACACATAAATTAATATAGATTTAATACATGTAAATGGAAATATTTCGAGCATTTTTTTTTTCATTTCCATGAAGGCAGCATACAGCTCATTAAAATATCCAGTAACCCAAATTTTTTGAATATTTCATTTTGAATGTGACTAAATTACTATTCATACAGAATAAATATTGTACCTATATTGTATCTCCCTGTCTAGTATGGGAAGACTACTGATTTGACAGCTGTCTAGTAGACCATAATTGACACCCCTGACAAGGAGATAAGCCAGAGAAAGTACTGTTTTAAAGCATATTCATGGCCAGTTGGCTGGAAGGGGAAAAGTGTGGTAGGAAAAAATGCACAGGCAAGGAGAATGAGGCATAGAATTTAACTTGCTTGAAGTCCAGTGTGAACTTTCCACAACTGGTAATGATTTGTGGTACCAGTTCATATGTCGGTGTTTGTCCACTGTGTTTTATCAAGTACAAAGTCAAGACAACCACCTAGGAAGTGATTTCAGGGCACTTCATGGTTCTTTTTGCTGACAAGCTTTATGGAGATGCTGATTTCCTTTTTTCAGCACACTGTGCTCAGTGCCAAAACGTAACTGGTTTTAACATTAACCGGTCTGCTGACCATGATATTGCTGAATCTATGGGGTATTGTCAAGATGAGGATAAGAAACACCTTACCAAACAGTACTGACAGGATGAAGGCTGCTATTAAAGTAATCTTTTTTTTTTTATTATTATATAATAATTATATATATACTATATACTATAATATATTTTTTAAAATGTGCACACACAGAGACAGACGGACACTATATGGTGTGTCGATCCTTGTTACACATTCACAATCCTGAGGGTTGTCATCACATTGTGTGTGTCTCTTTCACACATTTATCCTATCCAAGATGGTTGAATGTCAGAATGTTGCGATGGTTGTGTCAGGGTAAGTAGCGAAGCACACAAAGCGATGCACTCTTTATGCATAGTGACCACAGTACTGTACAAGCCTCTTGAAGCAGCTTTGTAACCTCGGGTTGCTCCATTCAGCAACAAGATCCGCAGTTTTGGAGTTCCTCACACTCAGCAGTCTGGTCATGATGATTTGACCCGTGTACCAGCAGCTACAGTCACGATTTCTTATTACAATGGAACCTGGAGGTGGGTGAGATATATAAAGCAGCAAATGAACCTATTATATTGGAAGCAGAACAAATGGACAAACATAAGGATGTTAGTGACATTGACAAGGGCCAAATTATTATGACTAGATTACTCCAAAGTCCAAAACTGCAGATCTTGTTTGCTGTCTCCAGAAGAAAAAAAGGAAAATCGGTAAAGCAGTCACAGGGTCATTGATTTAAATGAGGAGCAAAGGCTGGCCTGTGTAGTCTAATCTAATAGAAGAGCTACTGCAGCTCAAATTGCTGAAAAGGTTAATGCTGGTTCCAGTAAAAAGGTGTCAGAACAGACAGCGCATCACTGTTTGGGTGGCAAAAGGGGAACCTGCTCAATATAAGCGGGCGGACATAATGTTTTTGCTCACCAGTGTAGATACTTTTATCCCTGTTTTTGATCTTTGCTTCAAAAGTATTGGAACAGAAGTTGAGATCAAAATATGAACATAAGATGATAGACAAGTATTTTGGCTTTACGTTCCTGACACATATATAAATCCATGTTGGTGTGTGTGTGTGTGTGTGTGTGTGTGTGTGTGTGTGTGTGTGTGAGACTGTGTGTTTTATACAACAGTTGTATGAAAAAAAAAGCTTATCTTGATTGCATGATATTTAACATTCAGTTTATTTTTACCACACTAAGAAGCCACACTCTCCATCTTTAAACTTATACTCTGAGTTTTCACTGGTTTACACTATACAGAGAGCTGGAAACCATTGATTTACACAGCTCTGAACACAGAACACCAACTTTCTCCCTCTTCCTCTTTCCCACACACACACACACACACACACACACTCATACACCCACACACACACTCACACACACACAGTGTGTGAACTCCAGTGTAACCATTATGTTTTAAAAGCCTGGACCTGCGCCAGGTGCCGGATCGTTATAACACCACAACAAAAAACCTAGATACAATAGTGTAGCATTTCAAATGGCAGATCAAGGAAAGGGGAGGAGTGCACTTTCTTTTTTAATTCTAGGTTTGCATTTTATTGAAACTCCAATACTACAGTAAAATAAAAAAGTCAGCAGACTAAATGCTAGTAAGATAACAATCTCACCATGAAAGCAGATAACTAACAGATAAGTAAAGATGGAAGCTGAAACATTTTTTTTAATTTATTAATAATTGTTTTACATCTAGCCAGTAAACCTCATGTGTGTCGGATGAATGGTTAGAGATGTACAGTTATGAAAACTGTGTATGAAAGCCACAATCTGCTTATGTACTAAACACGGTTTACCAAGTTGGGCACAAGTTAGTAAAAGTACAATGAAATCATTTGAAATACTGTACAAACAAACTTTGTTTTAGACCAGAAGCACTACAGTTACAGTCATTGTTTTATATTAAGGTACATTTTAAGTGGAAGAAAATCTGATTAAATACTGGAATTTATGTCTTGTTTATAAAATCTTGCATAATACCGCTCCTACTCCACTTAAAAAGTTTATTACACAGAGAAAAGATACTTATCAGGCTACCTGAGGAACAATCCGATTGCATTGTTTCATTTAGAAGAAGTAATTTTAGCCAGTCAACATGTTCTCTTAAAGCATCGCAAGAAGTAGATGTTATTCAGTACCAACTACACACATAAGAGACTCTCAGGTCAGCTGAACTCAGGGTTTACTGATTGTACAGAGTATGCTGTGTAAAAATAGCACTGTTCTGTTATTTTGGTACTTGCCTCATGACTTGCTGGCAAGGTTTTGTGCTTTTTTGTGTTTGTGGTGTGTTTAGCCCCCGCTATAAATTTTGCGTTTTACTTTCTGTTTTTTTTTTTTTACTGGTCGCTAACTTTTACACAAAAACTTGCTGTAACTAAATTGCACCTATACGTATATAACATAAATAGGAAAAATATTAAGTGGTCATTAATTCAACTAAGCAAATGGATTTCAGAAAGGTGAGTGTTAGTTTTAATCCCAAAATCTGTGTGTGGGTCAGGGTTTGTGTTTGGGCGATTGTGTTTGGTTGAGTGTATTTAAATAACATATTTGTAGATTTTTATGTTTGGGCGAGTGTTTGTTGGTGTTTCTGTGGGTTTTGATGTTTGCATTTGACAATACTGTTCTTCCAAGATCTATTCCAGAACAGCTGAGGTTTGTATCTTAAAATAACAGCTGAATGTTGTTGTTACTTAATTACCTAACACCATAAGTGTCATTTCATAGTTTGAAAAAATCCAGTATTGTCCTAGAATGTAAAAATGAAATCCAAACTTTGTACTGGGACTTCATAAGTTTGGGTAAGGTTCTGTGCTTAGGTGTGTTTATAGACATTTGTGGGTGTTTGGTTAAGCATATGTTTGAGTCAGTGTTTGTGTTTTGTGTGCCTAAGGGTAAGGTAAGCATTTTTGTTTGTGTTTGGATGAGTGCGTGAGTAAGTGTGCTTGGGTGAGTGTTTGGATGAGTGGTTGTGTTTGGGTGGTTGTTTATGATTTATGTTTATGTTTGGGTAAGGTGTCTTTGGTTGAGTGTTTGTCTTAGGTTGAGTGGTTGTGTTCGGGTGGTTGTTTATGTTTGGGTAAGTGTTTGGTTGAGTTGTGGTTGGGTATAAAGGAGTGTTATTCTTGGATGGGTGTTTATATTTTGGTGAGTGTATGTTTTTGATTAAGTTGTTGTGTTCGGGTAAGTGTTTATATTCAGGTGGGTGTTTATGTCTGGGTGAGTGATCGTGGTTGGGTAAGTGGTTATGGTTGATTGGGATTGAGTGCTTGCTTGGTTGAGTGTTTGTGGATGGCTGAATGGTTGTGTTTGGTTAAGAGGTTGTGTGTGGTTAACTCTTTATTTTTGGATAATTGCTTGGTTTGGTATTTGTATTTGGATGACTGATTGTGCTTGGGTGAATGTTTATGTTCGGGTCTTTGTGGCTGAGTGGATGTTAATGGACGATTTTAATGTGTTTTGGGTTTTGGATCTGATGATCTTTGCACAGGTAGTTCTCAAAGATGGCTTTATTCTTTTTAGCAGTGACTTAGGCGATGAATGCTCGTGTTGTTGGTTGAGTTTTGATGAATTTCCAATAGAGGTTTAAAAAACTCAAAGTAATTAGTTCATCAGCAAGATTTTTTATCCTTATTTTTGTGATTAATTAAAGACCATTAATTTCATTTCATTATAGAATGCAAATTTTTATATGTTTCATTGGGTTGCAAAGTTTTAGCCAATATTAAATAGGTAATGCTGTTTTGTTAGTATTTGTTGATTTGGATTTTATTGCAAATAAGGGTCTGCATGCTTTATCTGTGAGCATCTCCACACAGTAAAACACCTCAAGGTTAGAAAGATTATTTTTTATTTTTTATTTGTTAAGATACTACCCTGATCTGCCTTTACATAATTACAAGAATAATCACCCTGTCTGAGCGGGGTTTTTTTTCCCCACAAAAATACAGAAATCCTTTTTTTTTTTTTTTTTCTATGCAATTTTTATATCACTCACATTTTCTTGGTACACTGATCCAATAAAATCAAACACTTTACTGCCTCTATACCAGACTGAAGGCATTTAAGAATCAGTTCTTCATGCCAGAATGAAATGACTTCTACAAAGCAAGCAATAATATATCCCTTTTTTTTCTGGTTGTCTTTATAAGCATGGGAATGCGTAGATGTGGGCTTTGGCGTGGTGCATAGGTATCTAAAAAGAAAATTGCTTCTTTTTAAAGGAGTAATGTTTGTGTAATGGTGACAATGTGTGCATTGGGAATACAGCAGAACACTAACCTAAACTGTCTTTCTATGCTTGTTTTTGAAGATGTGGCCTTTGTTCTGGTTTGTAGAGAAGCTGTCAGTGTCTTGAATGAGGCTGAATAAGTTACTTAAAGCCTTGTACATCTGTCATTGCTATATTTAAAAAATTTTGTTGCTGATGTCATCTGGTAAAAAAATTCTATTTATATCCTCTTACTTCATAAAGTTAGATTTTGTCACCCAGGGGATTGTACTGAAGTTTCATTTTATTTATTTGGGACTGACAGGTTTGAATACAGTGGTCAAATTCTTTATCCAGATTTGTTGGTTTATTCAACTGACATTTCAGAGTTATGGATTCAATGCTTTTTCTATTCCATTTCCTTCATTAAACCTTAGTTGGTTGAAATTGTTCGGCTTGTCTTAAAAAAAAGAATTTATGAGCAATAAAAGGTTGTACTAAAGGTCCTTCATCTCCATGTTTAGCTCTACCCAGGAGATTCCATTTTATTTGTTCAAATCAGGCACAAAATAGACAGCACAGATTTGTGTTTTGAATTAAACCACTAAGAGAGTTGCTGCAACATGGGTGTTAAACGTTTGACATTAGATTGCTTTTTCAATGAGTTTACAAAAAAGAGTCGATCTTCTACAGAAGCATAATGATTTTTATGTTATTGTTTGTTAAGCTCATTTGTTGAATAAACTCAGACTGTGAGGCTAATGTTGCTGACCATAGCTTGTACTGCATGCTGATAAATTTAAGGATGGTAATTTTAAGGAATAGTGACATACAGTGTGTCAAATAAGTATTTGATCACTTGCTTATCAGCCAGATTTCTGACCTTAAAGGACCTGTTATTTTGCTTTTAAATAGTTCAGCTACACTCTGCTCATGATTCTAAATTAGTAGCACCTGTTTGAGGTCATTAGCTGTCATAAAGACACCCAAAGTCTAAGTAGATACATGGGGTATCAATGATGCTAAGAATGGTAAAGAATCAGCCCAGAACTACTGAGGAGGAGCTGGTCAATGCCGTGAAGAGAGCTGGGACCATTGTTTCCAAGGCTACCATCAGTAATACACTAAGACGTCATGGTTAAAAATCTTGCATTGCATGGAAGGTCAGTCCATGTCCATGCCCGTCTGAAGTTTGCCAGGGACCATCTGAATGATTCAGAGGAGTCATGGGAGAAAGTCCTGTGGTCAGATGAGACCAAAGTAAAACATTTTGGTCTTAACTCCATTCGCCGTGTTTGGAGGAAGAAGAATGATGAGTATCATCCCAATAATACCATACTTACAGTGAAGCATGGGGCTGGAAGCATCACACTCTGGGGGTGTTTTTCGGCACAAGGGACAGGACGACTGCACTGTATTAAATAGAGGATGAACGGGGCCATGTATTGTGACATATTGAGCAAAAACCTCCTTCCCTCAGTCAGAGCATTAAAGATGGGTCGTGGCTGGATCTTTTAACATGACAATGACCCAAAACACACAGGCAGGAAAACCTGTGAGTGGCTCTGTAAGAAGCATATGGACTATTTAAAAGCAAAATAACAGGTCTTTGAGGGTCAGAAATCGGGCTGATAAGCAAGTGATCAAATACTTATTTGACACAGTAATTCACAAATAAATTGGTAAAAAAAACTGGTGCCAAATGCCATATACCTGTATGTAAATAAATAAATAAATAAATAAATAGAGAATGTGTTTTTTTTTTCTCTCCTATTTTTAGCCTTTGCATTCTGATTTGGCAAGAAAATTGTATATTGTAATGGCGTGTTTGACAAAAGTGTGCAAAATCTTGTGGACAGCTTTCCAAGAAAAGTAGAAGCTGTTATAGCTGAAAAAGGGGACCAACAATGTCATTGCAGGTTTGGCCAAATACTTTTGTTTATAAAATACACTTGCAAAGTTCATTTCCAGTGAAAGTATTGAGAAATTCAGTGGAGAATCAAAATGATAAGACTGTCTCTGATGAGCAAGCCAAGGATGACGGCGACAGAAAAACTCCCTGAAAAACTCCCTGGAAAAACTCCCTGAGATGGTAATAGGAAGAAATCTTCCTTGAGTAATCAGACTCAACAGGGAACCCATCTTTATTTTAGACTCAGCCCATGAGTGTGTAGTGGGGAGGTACAGTATGTTGCATCCTAACCTGAAGCAGTCTGTAAATCTTACAAGAGTGTTCATTTTATTCTCCTATTTTAGTTGATTTTATTGTGATTGTACTTTGTTTGTGACAACATCCCTTGCTATATTGGCATCTCTGTCTATAAATCACTGCTTGTGGAAATTAAATCTGTTCTATTGCAAATTTCAGCTTTGAGATCTCTACATACAGTAGTTGTTTCCCCAGTGTCAGAAACAGAATGGTCTCTGCTTTCACAGTGGGAAAGGTGTCCTCATTAAAAAAAAAAAAAAAGTGATTTGTGTTGTAGGATGTACACTCCACCAGGAATACTGTTGATGTTGATAAGGATAACTTGGATTAGTCTGAACCAAATGTGTGATTCTCCTGTGAGTAGCATACCACACTCATTTTAAGAGGGAGCATTGTAATCTTTCTTTGCTATGGTGGGAAGTGTATCAACATGGCAGTGTGAATACAGATGGCACCATCTATGTTCCTTACGGTGTAGATAAACATTTTTAGATAAACTGGGGAACACAAAACCTGGACATTTTAGGAGCTTATTTTGAAAGTGGTGAATTACATAAGTTAAATGGTTAAGCGAAAACAGCTTGTTTTATGAAAGTATTGCAAATAGATTTGGACTGTTCGAGCATTTCATAAAACAACAACTGTGTAATTTCAGATTAATTATTCATATATTATATAATACATTATAATGTAATGTAACATAATTGTAATACAGTAAAACCTTGGATTGCGAGTAACTTGGTGCGTGAGTGTTTTGCAATACGAGCAACTTTTTTTTAGCAATTTTATCTCGGTAAACGAGTAAGGTCTTGAAATATGAGGATTCCGTATACGCTTTGTCTGCCAAGCGTCACGTGATCACATTTGAGCCAATGGTTCTTGTGTCCCTTGTGTGCTGTGGGATTGTGGGTAATCGTCTGCATGCTCGGTCTTAGCGCATGTGCATCACTCGTATAGTCACCATCCATGCATGCATGTACTGCTTACTATAACATTGTGACTGTGTATGTGCGCATGAAGAAAAAGGTTAAAAAGGCTGTGGAATTGTGGGAGATTAATCTGTTTAATGACAACACAATGTTACATTTCCATGAAATCCTCAAAAGGAGTCAAAAGCAAGTATCATTTGAGCAGTGATTCCATTTCTGGTTTTCTCGCATAGTTGAAAGACATGTGATTCATGTTGACTGGGATTTCCAAACTGCTCATAGTGTGAGTGTGTCTTGGTCTGCCTCTCTCTTTCTCTCTTCCTGCCCGTTTGTCTCTCTTAGTTTCTCTCTTTCTTTATGTCCTGCTCTCATAGTTTTTTTTTACTCTCTCTTACTCTACGGTGACCAGATTTCAACATTCCACATTACAAATGGTGCAGTGGACAATTGTATTCTCTTGACCCCGAATGTATAAATGGAAACTCCCTCGTCATGTTTTTTATTAAAATGACATTTATGTTTAAGCAAAAAAAAAAAAAAAATCCATTATACCAACTGTCTCTGCACTTTCTCATTTCTTTCTTTCTTACCTACTGTTTTCACTGCCCTTGCTTCATTCCAATTACACCCCTTTTTCCACTCTCTGAACAGTCCTCTTAAACACTTCTCATCTCCAATATAACTTCCTCTTACTGGTCACTGTTATACTGTAAGATACTTATTTAGACAAAATGCAAAAGAGAAGAGAATGAAACTTGAGATTAAATGAACAAGGTGGCTGTTAATAGTAGTCTTTATTAAATACACTTATAGTTTTCTATTAGTAAACTGAGATGTTTAGAATTACGTGACCATTTTCTGGTCATGTTAATTATTGTAGTTTATTTCTGAGCATTTAGCCAGCATAGTAGCTACTTATAACAATCTTACCCAAATCTAATGTGTTTCATAAAACATTGGACATGGTCCAACTTACTAGTTAAATATTTAAAAATTATTATTAATTGTTTATTTTAAGGTAGTAGAAGAAAATGAGTGTTTAGAAGGCATTAAAACTGATATAACAAGCAGTCCCCATTTTTGCCCAATGTGTAATGACACAATAGGTGTGCATCATGCAGAAGTTTCTGCTCATACATCTGTCATCCCAGGTAATGTCTGTGGACATTTATGTAGAAAGTTTGCCAATATTACTTTTTCTCACTGCCTGTCTCACACCTATCAATCTCTCTCTCTTTCTCTCTCTCTCTCTTTGACCCCCAGGCCGTGGACCGGTACCGGTCCGTGGATCAAATGGTACCGGGCCGTATATAAATAATTAAATATTTCCATTTTATGTATTATCTGAGTCTGAACGATATTTTATTTAAAAAAAAGTTTTTTTTAATGTTATTTTGAGAAATGACCGGATTCTCCTGGTTACATCTTGCGCGCCATTACGAGAGCCGCTGCAAAGATTTCTCTCAGACAAGAAGTCACCGCTGGCAGCACATTTCAGTGACGAGGAATGGGTCGCAAAACTGGCTTACCGGTGTTCTGGAGAAGAGTAGAGCTTGTGAGTATTAGCGGGCACACCAACATGCAGAAGCCTTATCTGACAGTTCATACTCCCCATTTTTTTTCTTTTTTCTCTCTCAGGTTGCCTGTCTGTCTCTTTATCTGTCTCTCTCTATTTCTATCATTCTTTATCTCTTGTTCTCCCTCTCTCCCCTCACTGATATTTTCTATACTGTTTCTCTCACTCAGTTATCTCACTGACATCAGGCAGGAGACATGACGTGAGCAATCGTGAGCGTGTGCCTAAGCGCTGCTGTCCCTCGATGATGTAACATGTGCGCATATTGGTGATGATGGTGGAGTTTGAATTGACTGAAGCGACTCAGCGGCACTTCATAAAGAGTCAATGAAGGCCAATCTTGCGCGGAGACAGCCTGCTCGTCGTTTACAGAGCAGGAATTATTATCGCTGGGAGACGTGCTCAGCAAGCAGAAAGCGCCTGGAATTCACTCAGCGGGTTTAAGAACGCAAGCCCTACACACTCGAGTGTGCTTTTAAGAGGAGTGATGTGCCTTTCCCTGGGTTAGAGGGTTAGTTGTAAAGCTGAACACGAGGGATATTTAGTCATGCTGCTCTTTATTAGACCTGGATAAAGCATGACATCATCTGATGTCTCTAGACATGATGTACATTTTACCCAGCTGATACAACCTTACACATAAATGTCTATTCATTTACTGTTAAAGTCTATTCACCAGTGTTTCTTTCTACACTGTTCTTTAGGTGAAAAAAATCCTGAGCAGTTGTTCTTCAGACCATTCACAGCAAATTGTGCTGTTCTGCCTGAACAGAATTACGGAATTATCTCCTTTCCTGAGCCGGATTTGACCAAAGTACAGAAACCTCATGCTGCCTTTTGTAATGTGGGACCGACTAGAAGAAATGGTTGATGACGAAAAAAGAAAGTAAGAATTTAAAGGGTTTAGAAAAAATTAAAAATAAGAAAAGGAATTGAGAAAGAAAGAAAGAAAGAAAGAAAGAAATGATGTGAAAAATGAAATGACAATGTCAAATTGATGGAAAGAAAGAAAGGAACGATGGAACGAACAAATGAAAGTGAAATTATTTTAAATAAAAAAAAACAAGCATGTGAAAGAAAGGACAAAGAAAGAAAGAAAGAAAGAAACAAAGAAAGAAAAATGTAAAAATATCTATTTTTAAATATATACAAATCAAAAAACAGGTGTATGAAAGCAAAAAAGGACAAAAAAGTAAGAAAAAAAGAAAGAAAAAAAAGTTGAATGAGAAGGAAAAAGAACATGGAGCAAGGAAGTAAGGAAGGAAGGGTTAAGAAAAAAAAGTTAAGAGTAATTAAATTCATGGAAAAACAAGAATTTGAAAGAGAAAGGAAAAGAAGAGAAAGGCTGGAAAAAGAAAGAAAGAAAGAAAGACATTTTGGAAAAGAATGAAGGTGAAAAATATGATTACATAAGATAAAGGAAATAAATCAACAAAAAAGGATTGAGAAGGAAAGAAAAAAGAGGGAAAGAAGGAAAGAAAGTGTTGAAAAACAGATCTGGGTTTGTGATGTTTTATTCTTTATATAGCCACACACACACACACACACATACACACAACATACAGGAAGCGCCCACTTTGAAAACGTTTACACGTGCAGACACAATAATGTCGTTTAAAATGCTAGCCATACTGAAGGCAGCTTTCTATTTTCAGTGTAATTATGGTGTCTTTTCAGTCGCACTAAGACTTTCATAGCAATCTTAGAGCACGTCAGAGGTAAATATCAGATGTTCCTGACAGATCTCACTTATGTCCAGCCTCAAACTAGCTAAATTGTAAGTTTAGGTAATGAGCTAGAGTAATCTCACATGTAGTCGCTTAGCAACAGTGTATTTGCATATTATATATTTGTGCTTAGTTTACAGTTTAAGAAACCCAAACTTTTAGAAAGCACTGCTTGACGTGAGAATTTATTATTATTTTTTTAATTCTCACAAAAAAAAAAAACTGGTGGAACCTTCAAGACAAAGCAGCATTTATGCCATAACAATTTATTTCCCCGAGTTCCATCTTGAAGATTTACCTATATTTTTTGTCTTGCCAGTTCCAGATTCAATCAGTGGAAGGATTTATGAAGGGGAAGCCAGTGGGCCATGATGCCGGCTCACTTCCTGCATCTCGCTTTAGGCTTAAAAAGATCCTGAAGCCTGGACATAAATGTATAAGCGCCTGCTGCTGGTCACAGAGGTGTTTTGGACCATGTCTTCAGGGACAAGCATCTTTCTGCTTTATTGCCGTGCTGCGTGTTCGTTCTCCAAACTTTTCTGACAGCTGTTTATGTTTTCGGAGATGAAGCAGCCTCTTGGCCTCCATCGTCTCTGCTCAGGAGCCTTTTCCGTTTAAAGACTGGATTTAGAGAACCTTCCATCACCCAACCAGGCCCCTCGGGACATGCAAAAGTTCAAAAGGAAATCTCATTTTACTCACAGAAGTATAATTTTAGGGGGGAAAAATCTAAGATACTAAGGCATTTGTAAAATTGGAAGTTAATTTTTTTTTCTCATGAACATTAAAATGCCTTAATATTGTTCAGTGTCAATACAAATTGGGCAATGAGTTTCAAATCTAGCACCAGGTTCACAGCAGGATACAAACGGGGAACTGTGGTTATTATCTTAGTTAAGAGAGTCAACATTCCTCCACCTTATTCCAACTGGAGGGTTTCCTCAACTTTCCAAACTACTTTGTGTATGAGAGCAGAGATGGATATGTGTCCAAAATAAGATAAATGTCTGTAGCTGCCTGGATCAGAGAAAATTGTGGAGAAGGAAGGAAGAAAGGAAAGAAGAAAGGAAGGATTATTTGAGGAGGAAAAAAATTAGGCAAGTAAATAACAAAACTGACAATAAGCAAAAAAAGCAAGCATGCAGCAAAAATAAAAGAAAGAAAGAAAGAAAGAAAGAAAAAGAATGGTTAAGAACAAATCAAAAGGAAAAAAAATAAAACAAGCTAGAAATATACAAAAAGACACAAAGAAAGGGACCAAGAAGGAAACGATGGCTGATGAGAAAATAAGGGAGCAAGCAAGAAACAAAGGCGTAAGCAATCAAAGAAAAGGAAAGAAACATTTGAGGAAGAAAGGAGTAAACAAGTAAGCAATAAAAACAATAGACAAGCAAGAAAAAAGAAATAAACAAAGCAAGCTAGAAAGAAACAAAAACATAAAAAGGATGCAAATAATTAATGAGAAGAAAGAAAGAAAGAAAGAAAAAAGAAAGAAAGAAAGAAAGAAAGAAAGAAAGAAAGTAAAATAATATTGTTTCTCTCACAAGCATGCTTAGGGTTGTAGAGGCATAAATCCTACCTGCATTATTTAAAGAAAGGTGTGTTTTAATGTCACAGTGTCTCTCAGAACTGCTTTAACAACCATGTCTTTGTCTTAAGCTCTTTCATAATCTGAACTGAGCTGTGTCCTGGTCACTGTTCAGAGCTTCTAGCCCAAAGCCAGAGTGCTGTTACAGCCGCATCACAGCGTCAAATTTGATTTCTACTAAAGGGGTATGGTTGTAGTGTGTTCTATGCCGCTAGTGGACGAAGTGTGCTGGAATGGAGCTTTGCTGTAGATCTGTGATACTTTTGGACTGTGCAGCTTGCTGTCACTTCTATCTAGGCCACAGTGGTGAAGGTTTACTTCTCCATGCTCCTGGAATCATCACACTAAGGGGAGAAAATCTCATCACTATGGAATAATTCATTCTGTTTTTCTACTTTCTTACACAGGCTTTATCGAGTTCCATTTTCAACGCAGCCTTCCTTTTTCTGTTTAAACCCCATGTTTGTTTAGTTGGTGGTTCTACTTGGCCATATGAAGACTATACCTACAAAACCTTACCAATGTCAGATAGTTCAGTTGGTAGAGTGGATTACAGTAGATGCTTTAAATGGACCTCCATTCCTTGTTTGAACTCGGCTGGAAGAATGCCGCAATCCCTGCAGCTATTTATCAATAATTCAGCTCCTCACACCCTTTCGTTGCTTTTCTCTCTACTTCATTCCATCCTCCAGGTTGCCATGAGAACATGGAGTGGGTGGGCTTAGGTGGACATAAGTGTATTTTAAGCAGGATTGGTGGATTCCAGGTAGGTGTAGGTGGATTTAACGTGTGGGTTTTAGGATGGAAATTATTCTATAGACAAGCCAGGGTCAAGTTGTAGGGCTTGCAAGAAGCCATGGGTTCATTGGGTGGATTTTTGAGCCAAGGTTTCAGTAGATGTGCATTGAATGTGTCTGTGTTTACTTGTTAGATTTTGACGTAGACATAAATTGGATCTCATTTTTTATGGATGGGTTCCTGTGTTAATCCTGGACTAGTGTGGGTTCCTTGGATGGATTTCTTTTCACTGGGTTTCAGGTTGATCTCAGATAGTTATTGGTAGGTGTCAGGTGGGAACAGGCCAAAATGCCTTAATTCTTCTTCTTCTTTTTAGATCCCTAGCCATCGGTTGGTAGATTTGTTTGTCCTCTCAGCCAACACAACGCTGTGGGTGCTGATGGATTCCAAACAACATTCACGATTCTCTTCCACTTTTGACAGTCTGCAGCCTTGCACTTGGCTTCATCAATGGTCAGTTGTTGGCTCCGCAGATCTTCTTCGATTTGTTTAATTCATGTTTTCTTTGGTGCTGCTCATTGGAACCTCCAGTGGTGTGGCTGTTCTCTTGACATGATTTTGTATGGTAGCCTATTGCTATTCATTCTGCAGATGTGACCAAACCATTTGGTCTTTGACTGCCAGTTGATGGTCACACCAGATTTAAATTGTCTCTTTTCAGTGATGGTCCAGTAAAGATATTCCTAGTATCTGGCAAAGGAATTTCATTTGGAACACCTCAAGCTTGTTCATCTCTGCTTTGAGCAAAGTCCACATTTCCAACCCATACAAAAAATTGGCAGGTCCAGAAGAACCAAACTTCGGTTTTGGTTGTAATATAATTTTGTTTCCAAAGACACCATTTGAGTCACACAAATGCTGCCATTGCCTGACTGATTCTGTTGTGAATCTCCATGGTTGATGCCACAAATTTCTCCTGCACAAGCGATCCCAAGTATTTGAATTTTTGCACCTGCTGGATTTTGACCTTGTTAAAGTAGATCTTAGTGATAGTGGCTATGCGGAATAGGATGCCAGTAGCTTGAGTCTCAGTGTCGGGAAGAATGGAGCTATCACCGGTGAACAGTAGGTCTGTGGGGAAGTCATTCTAGTCATACTGGACACTGCGCTTGCTCTCAAATGCCTTCTCTCATAATGGCATCAATCACAATATTGAAGAGCAGAGGCGACACAACCTCACCCTGGCGTACTTCAGTTTGGATGGAGAAGCCCTCAGAGAGCTCATTCCGGATGTGTACTCTGCTTGTTGAGACGTTGTATTAAGCCTAGAGAAGCCTGATGATCCTAAGCAGCACATGTTTAACCTCCAATGCTCTCCACAGAATGTGCCACTGCCCACAGTCAAAAGCAGATTTGAAATCGAAGAAGACAATGACAGTCCGCCTCCCGCATCTCACTCTTTCTTCCATCAGTTGTTGGATGGTGAATATTTGATCACAACAACCCCTATGTGGCCTGAATCCTGATTGCTCTTTGTGGCTGGTCTGCTCGCGGTGGCTCTGCAGGCTTGATTGAATTATTTTGGTGAAAACTTTGCCGGCAATGGACAACAGATAGGATGGCACAACCAGGTATAAGGTTTAGGTGCAAGTACTTTTTCACATAGGAACTGGCAGTTTTTTCCTCATTAAAAAGTTTCAGGTGGTTATCAGATGAGATTTCTAAATTTAGCAGTTCATTTACATGCACAGTTAAGTCAAGCTATGGTGAAGCTCACCTAGGCTGTTTAATTGAACTACTATCTTTGCTCCATTATACAAGCACAGCAGGACAATCAATTTCTTCTTTACCAAAGTATGTCAGCCTTTACTATAATAGGTGCCCCATTTCAATTTGGCCTCTCTTAGCATTTTATTCCTGGTTGATCTATTATGTGACTAGGTAGCTACTGTACTGCTAACACACTATCTGGGTTTGCTATTCTGAATTTGAGAAGTCTGCTTTTGTATGATTTCAGTAAGCATAACATGTTTACATTTATTTTAAAAGTCTGGTTCTAGTCAGACTCACACACTTGGTCAGGATAACATAACTTCATGTAAAAGTACTGACTGTGTGGGTGGATATCAGGTGGTAGTCGGTTCAGTTTGTGGGTTTTGGATGGATTTCAGGTGACTGTGAGTGTCTTTTAGGTGGACATGGATTGAATTACCTGTGGTAAACAATTAGAAATGCAGCTCCAGTCTCTATAAACCTTTTTTCTTAAATGCTCTTTTGGGTAACAATTGTTCTTTTCTAAATGGATACTTGGAATTTCCCTAAAAGGGCAAATCTCTGGTGGTTTATGAGATGTTTGCTTCTTTACAAAAAGCATAAAATTGAGTTTTACACTTGTTGTCACTAAGCATGCTATATTTAGCATAGTGAATGTCCATGCTTTAAGCGATTTCTAAAAATACAAGGCATTATTTTTTAGCTCATTTTGATAAAGACATTATGCATGTCCAACATTCTAAACCTTGCAATGTGTGTAATGAACCAGCGACACAATTTGCTACATAATCAGAAACATAATTAAATTACAGTACTGTCTCTCCAATAAGCTGATTAGCCTATTACCTACAACATTAATGGGGTGCTGTGCAAAAGCACTGTACATCATTGTCTATTACTTTCAAGAATGAAGTTTAATAATAGCACTCATGTCAAGCACCATGGTCTAAGAAACACCACATTAATAAAAGCTCATCCATGCTGATACAGAGTAATGATATGCTCAGCGAGGCAATTTGCTGTACGTTTCCGAACACGGCTGTGTGGAGAAAAGCTCTGAATAAGGCCTGTTCATGCTGGAAATATCTGATGCACCTGGAATTTCTGTGTCCTCCCGGGAAAGCGAGAATATTGACTCCAATTACGAACGCATGAACTGAGACTGAGAAAATATGCAACAATACCACAGGTTTCAACATCGTAACAGCAAGCAATTTCACCCCCGAACCTGCTTTATTACATCGTGCTGCTTACATAATCACATCTTAATTGTTTACCGAATGTAATTATTCTGCGCTATGTTGCAGTGCTTAATGAAGAATTTAATAAGAACGATGACAGCATGCTCAGAGTGGCGGAATATTAGCCACTGTGGAATTCCATTACATTAATATGACACATACTGGAGTGGTTTCTTCAATCAAGTTTCCAATTATAACCACCAGACGTCAATATTTTTTCCTCCAGACAGACCATTGCCGTGGTAACAACATTCTGACCAAATTGGGTGCGTCAGTCCCATAGATCACCATGGATCTCAATAGACTAAGATTTTTCATTTATATTACATTTACATTTCTGTTTCTTTTTGTCTGTGCCTGTTTTTTTCTTCGTTTGCATATGTCTGTTTATCACGAGTTCCATCTTAACATCCAGTGGAATCTTCTTCCATCTTTAAAATATTAGCATTTGGAGTCATAGGGGTGAGTTAACAAATTCTGTAAAAGTACATTTCTAGATAGATAAATATATAGAATTCATTAATAATTATTATCATCCATAAATATCCGTCATCTTTACCACCAATCCTGCATTGATAATAGCAGGATATAGGGCACTGTCCCAGGGAATCAGGATACACCCTGGAAAGGGTGCCAACCCATCTCTGGAAACAAACACACACACTCACACATACTATAGAAACAGCAATTAGACTACACTGCCTGTTTTTGGACTGTGGGAGGACTGGAATACTCAGAAAAACCCATTATGAAATGAAGGAAGACCATGAAGTCTCCATGCATGCAGAACTGGAGGTGAGAGGTGACAGTGCTAACCACTAAGTCATTCCTAACCTTGTACAAAATTATAATTTTACAAGGGTTGCAATTTTTCCTGGTTTAACATTAATGTTTCATGATTACAGATAAACACTGTTTTTTTTTGTTGTTTTTTTACGTATGTTTGAACACAAGTGTTACAAGATACAGGTTTATTAAATCGGCTTTGTATGAAGCACTGACTTACTGTATAACTCTTTTTAAGAGCATAGATTTATAAAAATGTTAAATATTTCTGACAGGTCATGGCAATCTTTTCAGGAAGTGGCATTTTGCTATATAAACACCGCTTGCTTTACCTCATTGCTCATGCTGACTTCTGATACAACTTGATTATTGCGTTTAGAGTGCAGTCATCTCATCTGTTTACACTACTCTAGATTTTTTACTTCAAATCAGAAACATGGTTAGTAACAATTAGCACACAACTACCTGATTCTTGCCATGGTTCTTTAAATAAAGTTAAAGCTGATCGAGTTTCTTTTCTCCTCATGTTTTTAATCCATACCCAAATACACTCTCCAGATGCTTGACTCGTTGTCACATCCGCACATCTGGAGCGCACATTTTGGACTTCTGCGCTCTTTTCTCTAAGCTGCATCTGCAGTGTGCGACCTGCTTCAACCACTCCACTCCCACCCCGCCTGTGTCCAAATATTTGTAAAAAGCTACATTTTTATTGTTATGCATAAACATTATGATGAGAGAAAAGTGTCAGAATGAGGTCTGGTGGTGATCTCTGCTTCCCTGAGCATCACCTACAGTAAGTGTTACCCAGATCTTAAATCCTTCAATTCTCAAATCTAGGGTTTTATGAATGCCTAATTGCATTTAAAAGCAATTCCACACTTTATTTGGAGATTTAAATTGCATTTTTAAGGTACATTAACTTAATTGGCTTAATTAGCATATTTATTTAGTTTTTTTTAGACAATTAAAGTAGAAATTTAGGCGCCAAGTAGACAAATGAAAATCTTTTGTCTCCTTTTTTAATTCCAAAACCAAAGGGTATCTGACATAGCTAAGGGGTAAGTAAAACATTTCCAAAAATATATTATTAAATAATCATATCATCTAAAGACAGAATTTTATATTATCGATAACATTTCCACTGAGGCACCTGTACAGAAGCTCTGAAGCACAAACTTTTAATAACTTTTATCCTCGCTAGGTTTAGTTCAGAAGTTTATGTTTAAAGATGGAGAATTGAAAAGGAAACCCAAGCAGGTGAGGGCCTTGGCTTTAGTCTAAAGAGTGAATAAGGGCTCCCTAGCAGTCTTGGCCTCTTCATTGTCCTCACTGGGCGTTCACGTTTAGCACGTTATAAAACACCCTGCAACTGAACCTTTCATGTTATTCAAGCAATACTTTTGTGTCTGCTTATTAATCTTCAACAATGTTCTGTGTTTGTTTGGACTTGCAAACCCACAAGCTCTTGAAGTACGCATGAAAATGAAAAACCTGTTGAGGTTGGTACAAGCGCTAATGATTAGTTTTGAGACCATGACCATCTTTGGGCAAGAATGCTAGACGATTGCGTGACCTGGATTTTGTGAAAATAACCATGCACCTATTCCAGCACTAATTATTCTTGCTTTTGTATGTTCTTGGAACGGGACCATATGGGGAAATGCAATGCATATTTTTTATTTATTTAACATCTGCTTGTTAAAAAAATTAGAGGTTAGATGAAGAGCTGAACTGGACCTAATTGCAGGAGCTGAAACTTTACTTTGAATGCATTCTTCATCAGATTACCCATTCGACAATTGAGCATTTCAGCCTAGACTATGAAGTGAAATAACAAACCAACAAATGCAGGAATAGGTATTTCCATAAGCTCAGTTTCAACCAGCATAGAAAACTGGTAAAAGTTTTGTGTGTGTGTTTCATTACAATCTCCATACATACTACACATTAAAAACATTTTTTTAAACTTAACTACAAATACTGGGCATATACATGTAATCAATAATCAACCAACAACTTCAAAGTAAATGTTTTCTTAAAAAAATTATCTGGTGTAAACAGAAATGAAAATTGTGAAAATGTGAAATAGTGTAAAGTACTGAATGATTTCAAATTTCAATTTGCAGCAACTAAGAGTCAAGCAGACATCATATCAAAGATAAAATATTTCAATTATTTTTAGGCCAATATCTCCCTTTTAACATATCTCCCAGTGACATATCTCATTATCCAAGGCAGTACACCTAAATCAGATATGTAATATATTGAGCAATAGAATGTAAAATAAAAAGGAATAAAATACCTTAACAAGACAGAAAGGAAATATAGGCAAAACGTTCTCTTTACATGTTTGTTCCTTGATGCTAAATGCGAAACTGATTGCAACTAGCTTTGGTTTTGGTCCAACAGCTCCCCTAATGCAGGCCCAACTAGATAAACTTATGGTACGACTAATTACTTTGTAAAAGGCTGAATATTTGAAATGTGCACTATGTAGTTTATCACCAAAACATGGTAATTAAAAAGTTAGGTGCTAGGTGTTTATTTCATCTCAGCTACACCATAATAATCCTTCCATTATGATTGAAGATATAAAATTATACCCCATTTACAGAAATATTCATCATATTTTTTGAGCAACCAATTTTTCTTTCTTTTTTTTTTTCTTTCTATTTTGGCTTGTTTTTAATAACAGTCTTTTTCATGCCAGTGACCACCAAACCTACCAGACAGCTAATGGAAACACTGCAAGTCCTTCAGTCAAAGAGTGAAAGAGTGACACTGAAACAGAGTAACAGGGAGAGAAGATGCCGCTGAAGGCCATTAGAGTGATCGAGAGTGACAGCGCCCCAACACTCATTAGCTTCTAGCTCCTACCAATGCCGATACACTGGGTGATGTGGCAAAGACTGTCTGGCATTGACACATAGAGATGTGACATACTATTTTATTTTGAAAATGGAAGGACAATGATTGGGATCAGCTGTCTGTCGGGGACTCCAAGGATGTGTTTAGGAGCTTTAGGAAGGTTTGCAGTCAATTTAGCCAAATGTAATATACCAAATCCAGAGTACACGCCCGGTGAAAGATAATACCCTGTTCATTTCCAGGCTAGTACCAAACCTAATGTTATCAAATAACAAGTTTGCTATCCAGTTCAATGGCTATAACCTAGTTCTATCCAATGCCTAGGTCCAGCACCCAACACATAATCCCATCAAGTAACTGCCAGTCATGTCAAGTGCATAGCATCAACTTCAGTATAAACCGTAAGTTTCAGCACCCATCATTCTATTGATATAGGCCTGATAGCAAGTTCAGTGCCTATCATTGGTCCATGACATCCAAAATAACCAATTTTGCCCTATACCAGTATGCAACACTCAATCCAATGGGGTCCAGTATCCATCACTCAGTCAAGTTTAGGTTACTATAGCTCCCAGTCGGAGTAAATCAAGTCTAGCACCCAACAATTAGTCAGATAATAAAGTCAAAATGGAGTCTCAAATCTAGTATCTAATACATATGCACCAGATAAACAATCTAGACCAGGAATAGGCAAGTTCGTTCCTAGAGAGCCGCAGTTCTGCAGATTCCAGCTGCAACTCTGAAAAACTCACCTGTCTGTTGCGTTAGTAATTCTGAAGAACCTGATCACCTTGTTCAGGTGTGTTTGATTAGGGTTGGAGCTAAACTCAACTCAGACCTAATCAACTCAGTCCCCAACACAAATAACATCCAGGAACAGATTCTCACCAAATGCAGATCCAGGTAATTGTGTATAATCCAAACCATGATCAGTTCACTACCTATTTCAGTTCATACTCAGTCAAGTATCCAGAACTGTTCCTAGTCCAGTCCAGTACCAGACAGGTCAAGTGCAAAACCTCATTGATTGGGTCCAAACCAAACCCCCAGTCCAGTAGTCTTTCAAGTGAACCATGCAATCAGTCTATGCAAAAATCTAGTCAAAATCTGGTCCAGACTAGCCAGGTTAGCTCACTGATTTTAATATCTGTCATTTTAAAATGCCATTTTGCCATGTTGATTCAGTTACAACCCACCTCCTTCTCCTGGGCCCGCACCCAGAAAACTGCCAAAGCTATATTTAATCATTTAAATTTGTATTATTTCTTATTCAGATCACGAAAAAGTTCTATATATGTATTTTGTCTCCCATTAATAAAATATCCCTAACGTCCTAACGCAAACAGTGCGTGATGCTTTCCATCATGATCACTCTTTGATTCCTCACATGTTAATTATGCACGTATGTAACCCTAGCCCTCGACCGAACGAGATACACAGACACAACCTCTGTGTGCATTCACATGTATATCAGTCCACCCTCCACCCCCACCCACCCCACACACACATATAAACGCACACACAAGAGTTAGTCATCCTTTGCCTTTCTACTCCTCTAGTATTCATCGGCGCTGCAAATGTGACTTTTCCCCGCTTGAATAAGTACAAAACACTCCAGGGCTTCTTCAATTAGAAAATAGTGAAAGAAGAGGAAGAGGAATAAAAAGAGCGAGCAAGTGAACGACACACACACTCCAGTGCACGCTAATCTTCATAGTGCTTGTTAAAATGTTTGTGTCCACAATTTTGGACAACTTTGTCTTTAAATGTAATAAATAACCAAGCTGGAAAAGGTCATCAAGGCTAATCAGTGATTTCGGCTCATGGATGAAGCGATATTCAAGACAATACATTGAGTTTATCAGCTCTGACCGTATTCCATCATTTGTTCTGTACAAGGCATTGGCCCCAACCAATCCAGTGTAAAGAAAGTTCCATGAGCAGAGACTGATCATGTTCCAATCAGAAGTGAAAATTTAAAAAAGGTGGGCAAACAAAAAACCCAAGTCTTCCCAAGTCTTTATAGACTGTTTTCGAGGCTAGAAGTCTTCATGTCTCATGATAAGAAAATACAGTCCCACCTGTAGGCCTGCTTTGTGGGGAAAAAAAGATAGAAAGATATTTAGGTTCTCTGGATGAACACAAAGTTAAAGTAAGGAAACTGACTACTGTTAAGTAAATTGTCATGAAGTGACTTGATATCAGTGTTTGTGAATAAAGATGTCATCAAGATTACCAGTGGCAGCCCATCTTTTGAGCTACCATCAAGTACTTAAATCATGAGTAAATACTCAGGTACAGGAGCGCACTTCATTGATGAAGAATGGCACATATCATTTGAATGAACTGCTATAAATGGAAGCAAGATATTTTGCTGATGGTTGCACCAATGTGTGGGAGCTAACACATCTTTTCCAAGGCTGGTGATAATTATTAAGCTGTCCATCACACACACACACACACACACACACACACACACACATACACAAGCTCCCATTATCATTATTCAAATGACAAACTCTAGGTGACACTTAAAGTGCACTAGAGAGTAGGGAGTAGGGTACTGTTTAGGACAGGGCAAGGCAGGGCAGGGTTCCCACCTGAGAGCCATTAGGGTTTAGTTTCAGTTAAGTATGCAGTTTCTGATGTCAAGCCCCTCAGGCTCTAAAAGGTGCTATTAGTCACACACACATACGCATACACACACCTACACTTGTATAACGGGGTGTGTTCTATTCACTGTATTCTGTGTTGGAGGAATTTTTTGGCGTAGGTCTCGGAGTTGTGTCTGAACCTGAGCGTGTCCTGTGACTCACTGGCAGCACCTGGAAAGTGAACTCTAAACAAACTATGTGTTTGTGTGTGTGTTTAAGGAACTTCTGTGATTAAGCATGTGTGTGTGTTGGCAACCTATCTAGGGAAGAACTCTTTTTTTTCAGATCCCTTGTGACCTGCACCCTTCATTCTTCGCCTATACCATTTATCCTGTACAGGGTTGTGGATAGCTGGGCCCTATCCCACGACTTTAGGCACAAGGTGGGGTAGACCCTGGGCATAGTGCCAATCCATTGCAGCGCACACACACATGCAATTAGCCTATTCTGCATTTCCTTGGATTGTGGGAAAAAAAACTGTAGTACGTGGAGGAACCCTCCAAACATGGGGAGAACATGAAAACTTCATGCAGACAGACCCAAGGTATGCATCAAACGCTTGACCCTGGAGGTGCAAAGCCACAGTGCTAAACGCTACGCCACTGTGCTGCACTACATAGGATAAGCCTGATATATAGATAATAGATGTATGGTGGAACATTCAACAGAAAACAATGGGGAAGATTAGAAAAGGAAGCAAAAAAAGGAAAAAAACAAAGATAGAAATTATAAAGTATGTTAGGTTTTAGCTAGCTGAAACCGTGTGCCTGTTTTGCTGTGTCCTTTTTGTGACGTAGTGTCTGCAGCATGTTAACTTGAATGCTAATCAGAATGGTCACATAAATGCACAGCAGAGATGATTTGGCGTGTCACTCGCTTCGTCTCTTTGATCTTGACTAGTTTCTTCTCCGATTTTGGCGACAATTGAGAAATGTTGTGGTCGGGCGTTGAAGTTGCTGAGAAATGACAAATTCTCTTTCTTTCTTTCTCAGTTACTTTGCTTGGGGCCAAATTCCACATGAGAACCGACACAATTCCAGCGCCTCACATCTCAGTAATTCTGCTTCTCTGTTATGTGAAGAAGTGCTTTGTGAGGCTGGGACTCGCTCCGAGGGTCTGCTGTATTTTGGGATATTTCTCTTTCCAGATGTCAACGTTAGTGGCTAATTTTCCGCCTGTTTGGATCCACATCAGTTCTGTCTGCGTTTGATCTTGCGTCTGTACCAGCCCGAGTTTGCCATGAGCAAGACATCATCGATTTCATTTAAAAGTTTATCAGCACAGAACACACACCTTAGGATCGGACGTGATAAACTGTAAAAAGCAAATTACAGATTTGTGTAGCTAAAAAAGAACACTAACTTAAGAAAGCGTACTCCATTCAATATGCTGGTTTTCTGTTAATATAGGAAGCAAGTATAATGCAGGCACGATTAATATGCAGTATGACGATGCGCCTGTCAGTCTCAGTAAAAAAGGTGTGGCCTTTTGTCTATAGTCTCATTGAAGAAGGCAGACTTTGTGGCTACACTCTCACTAAAAAAAGGTGTGGCTTCGGGCAGTCTGAGTCATTTCATCACACTGCTTCATTCATCCTTCATGTTTATGACTTTTAGTACTTTTAGAAGGAAAGCACAAGTGTTTTGTCAGTCTTCTCTAAACCTCAGCATTTCACATTAACGTCATTCATCCCCTTATTCTTCTACTATAGCTCCCTTTCTCCTTCCATTTTTCTATCACTCCATTTTTTTCTCCGTTGCTTCACCTCCACCGCTCTGCCTCACCACTGTGAAGCTATTTTTAGCTTCCTGGCTGCAAATCCGGAATAAGCAGATCCTTCCTCCGCAGAATCGAATAAACTGATGCAGCGTCTCCTGCTGCAAAAAAGTTCAGCCAAGGGGACAGTCGAGGGACAAAATAAACCAAGGGGGGCAATTCAAGGAATAAAACCGAGCGCAATAATCGGGGTAGGAAAATGAGAAGGACAAAAATAAGGGAAAATTGGGGGTGGAAAAGCAAGAGTGACAAAAAAAGGCACAAAAAACAACAAAACAAGGACAATCTGGAAGTGGAAACAAGAACGATAATTAGTGATCAAAATCAACAAAGACAATCAAGGAGATAAACAACAGGGACACAGACAATAGCAGTAATCAATGGCCAGAACAAGGGGGAGAATTAAGGGACAAAATACAAAAGGGGTTTAAAACAAGAAGGATAATCGAATGACAATAGGAGAAAAAGAAAAAACAAGAGATGCAATTTAGAGACAAAAAAAAGGAACAATTGATTAAAAGAATTGAAACAAGCTACACATTTAACAGACAAAAAAGTAAAAACAATCAAGGGGCACAAGAACAAGAGCAGGGCAAAAGAAGTGGGTCCAATTAAGGTAGAAAAACACATCCAATGATGAAAAATAGGAAAGAAAAGAAACAAGATACTTAAGGCAAAATACACAGGAGTAACAGTGAAGGACAAACATAAGAAAGATAATTGATGAAAAACAACAAGAGGGGAGGAAATAAAACAAATTAATCAAGGGACAAAACAAAGAGCCACAACTGAGTGACAAAAATAAGAGCAATAAAAACAAGAAGGACAACTGACGGGTAAACAAGATAAACAGTTGAGACATAAAAACAAGAATGACAAAAAAAAGGATGAGGGACAATGCAGGAGGGGCCAATAAGGACAACAATGAAAGGGACAGTGAGGACAAAGAACAAAACAATGTGGATTTAAAAAAGTCTTTCTCTCTCTCTCCCTCTCTCTCTCTCGCTCTTTTTTCTCTGATGCTGCTCTACCCATGCCTGCTGACAGGAAGTTCCCTCACCATGAGCGTGTCATGAAGATAAATTAGGACATGATCAGGATTCCTGACTGTCAAGACATGTCTCTCTCTCTCTCTTTCTCTCTCAGGAACCATCTCTCTGACGTAAACACACTTCATGCCGTGGCCATCCCGCAGATCTTATCAAAGATGTCTCCCCACCACGTTTATTATCCATGCAGTGGGTCCCTAACAAGTTCTGTCCTCAAAAAAGAAGCAAATTAAATAAAACGTTTGAGGTAAAAAACAAGCAGGTCAGTTGAGGGACAAAAACAAAAGGGATAAAAAGAGGAGGGAAACAATAAATGAGAGACAAAAACAACGGAGAAAAGAGGTTTTTAAAATGACACAAACAGAAACGAAGGTCAGTTAAAGAAAAATAAATAAATTGTGGCTTGTGTTTTGGGGAGGATTACAATTGCTAAAAATTACTAGTCATAATAGTTCTAAAATAAATAAAAGTGCAGACATAAAATTTTTAAACACTTTTAAGCTTTTCGTGCTTATCTAAAGTTTTTTTTTTCTTTTTTTTTATCATTCTACAAAACTCCACAATGATAAAGTAAAAACAGGTTGTTGGAGTGTTTTGTTAATTTATAAAATATATTACTTAATAAATAAATTTTCCTTCAGATGATACTACACCTGTGCCTAACAGACTTTATTAAATATAATTAGAAAAGTTACACATTTGTCTATTTAATGACTCACAGTAGATTTTGAAAACACATCCATGAGGTCAAGAGAATTATCTGTAGAGCTGCAATACAAGATTGTGTCAAGACACAGATCCGAGGAAAGATACAAGAAAGCTTCTGGAGCATTAAAAACACCCAAGAGCACAATAACCTCCATCATTCTCAAATAGAAGAAATTTGGAACAAATTAAATCTTCTCAGGTCTGGCCCACCCAAAAGCCAGACTGAGTAATCAGTGATGAAGAGCCTTGGTTATACCAATCAGGACTATATGATAGAGAAGCCAGGCAAAAGGTACATGACAACTTGCTGTGAGTTTGCCAAAAAGTGAAATGACTCTTAGACAGAAACAACATCTGCTCTGATGACACAAATAATAAACCATTTGTAATCAAGAAATCGAGCACTTAGGATCACCTTATTAAAACCATCCCTTCAATCAAACATGGTGGTAATAGCATCATGCTGTGTATTTGTATGCAACTGGGACTGGGAGATTAGTCAGTATGGGGGAAGGGAGAGGGGGGTGGAAAAAGCAGAAGAGCCATACTGAGCCAAAAACTTCTCCATAGTGATCAGGATCTCAGGGAGGATTGACGGTTTATGTTTCAAAGAGATAACAATCCGAAACAAACTGCCATGAAAGTACAGGAGTGGCTTCAGAACATCTCTGTGAAAGTCCTGGCGTGGCTCAGCCAGAGTCTGGACCAGGGCCCAGGACAGCATCTCTGGAGAGACCTGAACATGTCAGGGGACCAACACTGACCATCCAAACGGGTTCAGCTTAAATGCTTCTGCCAGAAAGAATGGAAGAAACTTCCAAAAGGAAGGAGTGCCAAGCCTGTAGCATCATTCACAAGCAGACGTGAGGCTGTCATTGCTGCCAAAGGTGCTTTGAACAAGTACTAAGTGATAAGCCTGAATACTTACATGGATGAATACTTACTATTGTTTGTGCTTTCACTGGGGAGTATTGTGTGTAGAATAATGAGAAAAAGGATTTACATCAATTTTAGAATCATTGTGAATCATAATTCAAATGGAAAATTTGTAAAAGTTGAAAAATGTCAAATGAGAAAGACAGTGACATATAAAATGGTAAAAATGATGACCTTAATCATGCAAAAGCAAAAAACAAAAACAAGATGTGCAAATAAAAATGTCACAATCACAAAAAGACTAAGATTAAAATTCAGCGTCTGGTATCAAGTATTTCTTTATGTGTTAAGGGGAAAGAACATCCAAAAGAACAATTACATAATTGACTTATAATATGGTCCAAAAATAATGTCTAGAGGAAAGCACTGTCCTAAATAATGTTCAAAAGAAAATGTCCTCAATATTTGTGTCCAAAATAAGATGTGTGTCCCAAATAAAAATGCCCAGAATAACAAAGAAGCGTGGTGTTGTGTTTATGAAGGATGGATTGAAACTCTCTCGAGCCCTGAAACTCTAAATCACATGAAAATTGAGAAGTTTATTCAACTGAGGGAATCCTTACACAAGCAGAAAAGAATCTAACTCTCCAGAAACACTTAGGAGCTACAATATGCTCAGTACTATAAAACTTTTTTCTCGAAGTGAGAAAAGGTAAATGGGCAGGTTTTTTGTTATTATTATTATTATTATTATTATTAATATTATTATTATGTTTATATATAAACATTGTTATAAAATGACATATTGTGGCGTGGGCGGGGCGGCGGCTGACGACCAGCATGCTTTGCGGGAATGTCGGTGTGTTCACCATGATGGGGAAAGGTGTTTGGGTTAGTGACTTCGGCCCTGTTGTGTGTGTGTTGAGGTGTAACGTGTGAAATGTGTTCTAATTCAGGCTGACGCTGAATTAGCGGTAGGCTCCTGAGTGAAGGTGCTGCTCATGCCATACTGGCTGTATGCTAAATAAAGTACTCCCAGCCATTGCATTGGGCAGCAAATAAGCTCACTCGTCTCTCCAGCATTTCTTCAGGCGTAAAAACGCTACAATATATTAAGTTTGTTTCTATTTATATTTTAACATTTGTTTTCTAATTAGCTAATGTCCAAACTTTTTATTAAAAATTATTTGTTTTATTAAAATTAATATAAATGAAAAAATATTGCACATAATGTTTTAGTCTACATTTAAAATTTTCTTTTGTGTATCTTCTTATTTACTATAATGTTTTTTTACATAAATTTTATATATTTTTTTAGCTCAAATGGCTAATTCACTGCCTTTTATTTTGATTGATAATGTCTTAATGTTGCTTTTACTTTTAATTTTTTAATATAATTTTTATGTTTTGTTTAACTACTTCTTATGTAAATTTGTTTCTGCAAAATTCAATTTTTTTTATTTGAATTTCCTAATGTTTAAGCTTTGCTGTCCCTTCAATTTCTTTATTTAAATTTACTAATGTTCTTTGTTTTGTTTTTTTCTTTAATTGTTTTTCCTAATAGCTTTTTGTTTTATTAATCTTTTGTATAATCTTAAATCTTATTTTTTATGTTCTGTTATGTTTTTAATTGTTTTATATTTGAATTTTTTTTAAGTTCTTATTTTTATTTTATTTTTTTATTTGGCTGGCAAATCCTCTTGATTATTATTTTTTATATAACTTTATCATTTTTAATTTCTAACTTTTTTCTAACAAAGATAACACAGTGTACGTGGCCGATCACAGTTCCAGGTGCCTGAGGTTTAATCTTGAGCTTGGGTAAATTTTTCAGGTTTCTGCCTCTTAACTCCCTAAAAAAAGCCAGTAAGTAGACTGGATAAAACAAACTAGCAAGATATGTGAATGGCAACCCATTCCAGATGTATTGCTGCCTTATCACATCAAGGTGGTTTAAATGTAATTTGGCAAATAGATTAGATTAGATTAGATTAGATTAGATTAGATTAGATTAGTAAACTGTGAAAATTAATCCTGAAAGAAAATCCCAAGAACGGAAAAATAATAAATCTGATGAATACCACTGTCACTGGTGTCTGAATGATTATCATGCTGACAGTTTTAATCAGATGCTAAGTTTTTAATTACTGTTTTGTTAAGGCCTGTTTCAAATGATGTGGTTACACACGCCTGTGATTAATCCCACACACTGCTACTTGATCATTTCTAAATTCAGGTTACTTTAATCCTGCCGCTTTGCCATCAGTCAGCTTTACATTGAGGAATGTGGATCTGTGTTGAAACATGCCTAAAAAGCGAATACAAAACAGTATGTGTGTATATGTGTGTGTGTGTGTGTGTGTGTGTTAATGCCATGGTAACAGAGCTTCATTTCAGCAGATATGCAATGGGATTAAACAACACTCATAAATCTCATGTGTATACATGCATATCTATAGGGGTTTGGTTAAATTTCTCATTTAAATGTACCACTGTACAATAATATTAAGCAATACCTAGTATATTGATTATAAATAAATAAGAAATGTCCTCTTTCCTATTTTAACATTCAATTCTCCTTAATAATCTCTTCTGACTAAAAATATATAAATGCAAAAATTATTAAACTTGACAACCAAGCTATTTTTTTCATATTTATTCTTTTTTTTCTTTACCTTTTACAAAGTATTTCCATTTTCAAACCATTTAAGAAGTTCCTGAGTTCCTGAGAGGCCAGCATTTTAGGTGTGAAGCAGGCAGTCTGATCATGGCTCCGGTGTACTGAGAAAACTTTCTGACTTGATGCTGAAAGGCTGCGAGAAGTGCATTAGTGTAGCAGGGGGATATATAGAAAAATAAAGAAAGTTCTCATAACTGTGTTCTGTTATACTGCGCATTTAAAAAAGTCCTGCTTCGACATGAATGCCCTACATAAATAAAAGTGGATGTAATTGGCCAGATTTTAAAGGAAGAGACTTGGTGTGGGTGTGTCTAGTATTTTATGTTTTCATAACATCAGTGAACATACTGTATGAGCTCTCTCTTTCTCTCTCTCTCACAAACATACACTCTCCCCTGCCCCCCCAACCAACACACACACACACACACACACAAGAAACAAAGTAGTCAGCAAACTTTCCATGACTGCTCTGAGCTAATGTAAACATTCCCGCTTGTTCATGTTTAAATAGCTTCAGCTTAGAGTATGTACAGTACGTGTAGAGTTAATAACAATCTTCGACACGCAAATATTATTCTTATTTATTGTGGTCATTTATTTGAGTTATTTAAGTTTAATAAACATAGTCATGTCCCCTACTTTTTCAAAAATACAATAATATAAATCAACTGATGATAGCAGGTCTTGTATTAGGCAAATACAACCTGTAACTTATTTTTAAAATAACATTATATATTATGTATAATATACCTAATATGTTAAATTACATAATAATAATAATAATACTATACTGAGCATACCCTTTCTGCATCCACAGGATTTACGAGGGTAAGTTGCATTTAGGTGCATCTAATCATTAGCCCTTGATTTAATGATCATCAGCAACTATGCAGACTTCTAGAAAAGCAGAAGGTTTGGCAGTTTGCTAATCTAGAGAATTCAGGTGTGTGTTAACACAATGCCAGGAGGGAAAGACATACTGTAAGCAGTGGTCTTAGAGAAAGCAATTATTGCTGCACATCAATCTGGAAAGGGTTATAAAACCATTTTCAAACAATTTTGAGTTAAGCATTCTACAGTAAGAAAGATCATCCACAAGCAGAAAGCATTCAAGGCAGTTGCTAATCTTCCCAGGAGCAGACGTTCCAGCACCCCAAGGTCAGACCATACAGTGCACAGAGAAATACGATAAATGTAAAAGTTACCATATCAGACCATACAAGCCTTACCGAGCATTTTAAATCTTAAACTCAATGGTGGCACAATTAGAAAAAGACTGAAAAAGTATGGATTTGTTTGGAAGGGCTCCTAGGAGAAAGCCTCTTCTGTCTAAAATGAGCATGGAAGCAAAAATGAGATTCACAGAACTGCATCTGGACAAAGCACAATGATCCTGGAACAATGTCCTATGGACAAATGAGGCCGAAATTCCCCCACAATGACTGATAAAATCATACAGAAAATTATTACATCAAGTTATTATTAAAGGTGGATCTCCAAGCTATTGAATCATGGTGTTCCTTTTTTTTTTCTTCTTGGCTTTATTTTGTTAAATAAATAATGATACAACATGTTGTTTCTCTAAGGTTCTATTTGCCTAATTATGTTTTTACATAAAAACATAGAATTAAAAGAAGTTGCACTCTTCAACTTTTAGACATGACTATGGTGTTTATTATAGCTAAGGAAATTGCTTAATGTGATATAATGCAAAAATGAAATGTAAAGAAATGTATAATTTTTGCATACATAACCATCTCATCTCCATTTTTTAAGGACATGAATAATTAATATGATGCACCGGAGCATGGGTGTAAATTAGAGAAGGAAGATTCTGACAAGCAAAGTGCAAAACAATGTTTATTTTCTACACTGTTGCTGGAAACCCATGATGGTAAATCTTTTTCATAAAGAAACAAGGACGCAAAATATGAGTCCACACAACCAAATGCTAAAAACATGGTTGTAATTATTTGCTAGTATGTATTGCTAATTAGGAAGGATATAATTAAGAAAAATTGTCATTCGGAGTCAAATGATAAGAAAAAAAAAAAACAGTATTTTTTAGCCTGACTTGTGAACACAGAATGTGGCTAACATGCTGTCAATAGAAAGTAGATTACTTACCCCAGAAAAAAAACACTGAAAAGGACAAAAAAAGTAAATGCCACAGGAGCTTGACAGACAGGTCCATAAATAAATAAGGTTCATGACATGCTAACTTGTCACTTAGAACAAAGAGAATGGACATGGATGTAAAGTGTGCACTTTTTCTTACCTGTCAGTTCTGTCAAAAATGTTGACAGGCTTGATAATTTCTTGCTAGTTAGCATTACTGTCATACTTCATCATGTAAGCTAGCTCTCACAAGATCATGATGTGGTCTTGGTAGACTAAAAGTTAGCTGAAAATCTTGTAGATATTAGAAGTAAATTAAAAATTTAAAAGCATTTTACAATGACACTAAAATGTTATAAATAAATGAAGTTAATACTTCCAAATATGGTGCTAGTTAAAATATGCTAAACAGTGCTACTACAGTTCACTAACATTTCCTTGCAGGGATGATCTAATCAGTCAAAAATAAGACTGAATCCATTGACAATGTGGAATTTCTCATGTGTATCATGGCACTCTCTGTCGTGTGTGTGTGTGTGTGTGTGTGTGTAAAAAAAATAGGTGGCTAAAGTGAGGTATGGCTGATTGACAGAAAGCCATCACTTTAACATATTATATTGATGAAGCCTGCAGTGCTACGTATGCATATCACACTTAGCTAGTAGTCAGCAAAATTATGAATTTAAATATTAATTTGACTTTTTTTAAAGTCAAAGGTAAACTTTAATCAACAACTGAAACATGTGTTGTCATTTCTTTGGAAATGTGTAGCATAAAAGACTGGTTTTAATCTCCTTACTATTAGCTAACAAAGCTAGCTACCTCAAAACAGCAGTGTACTAGTGCTGGCCAATTTGGTTAGCAAGCTTGGAAACATTTACACTGATATTACGTAGTTAGGGATGTTACTATCCATATAAATAAAAGAAAGGTTTTGTATGTACATTTGTCAGAACTCGCTCTTTGATTGATATCTTTATGTTTCATACACTGGATGACCCGAACCCAGGCTCAGAAAATGTCCTGTTTGTCTGTACAGTATGTCTGTCCCAGATGTGACAGTATCCTGAAAAACTGTCTTAAAATAATTTAATGAAACTTTGGCAGTACTTAGCTAATAGCCTAAAGTTAAACTTGCACTATTAATTACATCAAAATGTTGAGTAGACGTGAAGTTAGGAGCAGTTGTGCCAAATTATAAACCACAAGTTTTGACAGTGTACTGCTGTGGGCGTGTCTTAAACCGTGCACTGGACAGAATTTTATTAAACTTCTGCAGTACTGTACTTACATATCTGCCTGAAGTTTAACCTGCACCATAAATAAAATAAAAATGTTAAATAAAAGTGATGTAATGAACAGTTATGTGTCAGATTAAATAACCTACTTCAAATATTCTAATAATCTATTTGCTCACTCTAAACAAAGATCTACACCAATAGATATTAATTAAAAAATCTAAGCTTAATATTTTTACTGGGATTAGTTTATATTTTTTACTGCTGAAATAACAGCACTGATATGGTTTAAGTGAATTTTAATGTGCTGGAGTTCTTTTAACACAAAGCTTAATCTTTATCCGGCCAACTTCTTCAAGTCAGGCAGACATGTGGGGGGCATAAAACCTGAAATAATAATATCATTACCATAAAGCTAATTAGCTTATTTTTAGCCTTTAAACTTCTTCTATAAACTATAAACTCTCTCATTCACATGCTAAAGAAGAGCAATTGCAAATATAGAAAAGAAATTAAGTGCTAGCATCGTGTAGATGCTTTTTATTCCTGTACACTATACTGTAACTTTTATTTACATCCATCATTACAACATTAAAAGGCACACATACATACAAATGTTCAGTTATGTACAAATATATACAGAATAAATAAACTCTGATCTACATCAGTACAAAATAAAGCTATGGTGCTCTTACATACAGCGAATCCTTTTCAGACCACCCTGCATAATTATTGATCATGCTGAGTCAAAAGTGTTCATTTAATTCTGTAGTGGAATGAAAATCAAAAGAAAAAAAACTGTATACTTCAATCTCGTACACACCAGTAGCTACACTTGATTGTCAAGTGCCATCGCTTAAATGGCATTTCGAGTAGTGCAATTATACTTTTATCTGTAATATTATGACCTGCATTAAATGCTGGGATGGTGATTATAATGAGATGCAAAAGACGATGCTATTGACAAAAGTTTTTTCTTTTCTTTTTTTTGTGGCGTTACCAAAAAATAAAATCACAAATAAATAAATACAACTTAATGGAAAATGCACAGAAGACATCCTAAAATGACATTAAGCTGACAATATATCATGTGCACCTTCTGCATAGGTCATCTTTTAACTGTTCTGCTGTACAAAGTATTGGCACCACTCTATCCCCCAAGAAAAAAAAAACAAAAACATTGGAACATGGTGTGGTTCAAGGAGTTAAGGTACAGTGGTGTATAATGAGAAACCAACCTTAAGCACACCAACAGCTAATAACATCTTAACTTCATGATCATTAACACTCACTGCATGGAAGACAAGGAGATTTAGATTTTAATTTAATTGCATTTTTCCACCAAAAATCGACAGTACAGCTTGGTTCAAAAGTGCCAGGAGTACCTCTACTCCTGATGCTCCTCATCACAAAGATTAATGGATTATACTCATTTCAGCTCCACCCACATTTCCTGACTTGGCTCACATGGTAATGGGTGATGCATTATTTGGCTTGATATAGAACCCTACCTTGATATAGGCTTTATTTGGCTTGATATAGAACCCTACAACAGATCCTAATCATAAATGTTCTATGTAGAACCCTATAAGGAGCCTGACAATCCTTAATTATGAAATTATCAAAAGAACCCTGTTTTGTAAAAATGTACCATGTATTCAAATAGCTAAAGCACCATGTAGGTTCTGGTTATTAAGAATAAAACAATACACAATTAATGGATTATTAGGTAATTAAGTTTTCTTAGCATCCAAAATGTGGTCTACTTGGAATCCTTTCTGCTGTGTTGTAGGGTTCTACATGGAACAATGACATCGCCATAAACAGGTTAGATTACTGTAACATACTGTAACCTTAGGTTATAGGTTTTGTGAAATGTTTGTTTGTAGTAATACACGAACGTACCAATAATGTTAATATAATTCCTATAGCTCTGGATGTGTTCTCAATTTCCGTAAAAAGAAACTTGTTTAAAAATTCTTAAAAACACTCAAAATACCTTTTTCTTAAAAAAAAAAGTGTTTAACATAACATAACGTAATAGCCAACTGAAGTATAATAAATTTAAAACAGGTTTGAAAACCATTTTGAATAAGGAAGTACAATACAAACAGAAATCCTATTAGCGTTATCTTGTGTATATGTATGCCATAGGTTTTATGAAGATATAACCTCTCTGCATGGAGACTTCTAGCAACATGGTGTTAATATATCACAGTTTGGACTTTAGTGTAAAATTACAGTTTCCTGGTGTTCATGATTTTATGAAATACAATTCTTAAAAGAAACCTTCCAAAACTTCTAATTAACATTACTATGCCTTTATCTAGTATATCCATGTTGAATTGCCATGCATTGAGATTATTAAGGACATACTAAGGTTTATTTCACTGATTTTAAATCAGAACTTAATAATGCACAGTACTATCCAAAAGTCTTGAGCCACCCCTGATTTCTTCATATTAAATTAAATTTATTTATAGAAATGGGAATATATGTGACTGCTGCTGGCTGCAAAGTGTCTAAAAATACGATTTATAAATTGTTGTTTAAGTAACACTGGCCTCAGCAGCAACCCCATTTCCCCTCTTGTTGGTTCCAACAACAGCATTCAGCATCACCAGTACTGTATACTAATCACCTGCCTGGTCATCTGTCTTCATCTGCACCTGTTTCTCACTGGTTCATGCTTTAAGTTAGATTTTGTTTTTATGTTTAAATGATTCATAGGTCACTGTGTGGCTTAACAAATAAAAAAACATTCCTCTGAACCTTCTCAGCTACAGCGACTGGACTGAAAATGAGAGCAAAATAATTGCCAAAAATCAGAGCCAAAAAAGTCATTCAGTAGGCCTGGAGAAGTATTCCCCAAGACTACACTTTTTATATTAAATAAGTTGTACTTTATTTCCACGAAAAAAGAAACAACAGAACTGTTGGCATTGATAGCTCAGAGGTAGGTGTCATGCCTGCCATTGGGAATGCCTGGTTCAATTCCTAGACAATTTTTAGACCCCTAGCCATTCCCTTTTCTAAAAAAAAAAATATATATATTTTTACACTATTGAAAAATGCCTTGTTTGTAAAGTGGGAGTATTTTTATTGCACATGTCCACGCACTTAAGCCTGGATAAAAGGATTGCATTAGGAAGGGCATCTGGTGTAAAAACCTGCACCAAATCAAATATGTAGAACAGATGATATCTTTTCCTATGAAGTTAAATGCAAACCTTCCTAAACACACATAAAAAACATGGTAATATTATAGAAAGCTTTTATATTGGTTCTTAGCTAATAATTTCAAGCTTTCTATAAACTAGCTTTTTCTAACATTTATATATATTTAAATTGTTTTGTAATTAAATTGTATTTGATGTACCATTAATACATTTTGTTACCCTTCTTACTTGCCAAGATACCATGTGAGTCATGTTGGGACATGGGGTGAAGCTAAAAGCAACTGCAAACACTGATTGGTCAAAATCTAATCCATGATCATGCTGATTATTATATCAAGGTGAACTACTGTCTTTACTCTGTCTTTAAAGTAATAGTAGGATTTACATTTAATCTTTAAGGACTCCCTCAAAAGGAAGTAAGGAAAAATGCTGAAAAAGGGCTTTAAATTTTTAAGAGTATACGAGGTGACAATTTGCCAATTTTGACCTATTTTACCAGACTGCAAGGGGCTGCGTTTAACAAATGGCACATGTTATTTATGGCAAATTGTCAAGACTTAATAGACTAGCCAATGACCTCATTTGACATTTATGAAAAGTAGGTCAAGGTTTCTTTTCAGTAACGTCCACTCCTCTGTGTCCTGCTAAATGACCATGTTCATGAAGACTTTATGTCTGCTTCAAACTCATCAAGGCACTTTGGGTATTATCTCTCGAAGCAGGTATGATAGTAAAGTGTTACAGTGTGCTGCATCTCAGTTAAAAGTTGTCTGGTGCTCAAGTACCTCTAAGTAATCAGGTTCGGCATGTAGATTAGCTTTCAGTTCAAAGTACTCGTTTTTAGTCTGCTCCACCATAACCTTCCTCGGCCTGGAGTAGACAAGTGTCTCCATCAGTTTGAGCTCTTGATGATGACTGGGCACTTGCACGTCCTGTAACTGTGAGATGTTTTTCCTGAGATATTCTGTGATGCTAAGCTGTTGGAGTTCACGCTCCCGCTCCAGGATGTTTTTGTACAAAGATCCCTTGTCACCCAAAGAAACAAAATCAGCAGGATATTCGTGGGACACTGCCTTGTACTTCATTGACCCTGTAAGAGGGGAGCCATTCTCTTTATCCTTGATGCTGTGGCAAAACCGTTTTGGTTTCTCTGCGTCGTAATCCTCTGTGTCATAGTCTTTGTGCTGTGAACAATAGCTGGGGTTCCTGCAAACCTGAATGATTGGACTTCGGGAAGCTTCATCATACATGTTTGTGTCATGCCTCTCTGCCAAGTGGTGAGTTGTTTTCTGGCCATACATGCTGTAATGCAGGTGTATCGGGCTGTTCTCACGAGGCTGTTCTTCGTTTTGCTTTTTCTTTGAATCCCTGCGCCGGCGATGCAAGACAAATACAATGATCCCAGCAGAGCAGAAGATGATGGTAAGGAAAAGAATAAGAAGGCAGAGAATGAGGACAGAAAGAGGAACTGCATTCGTTAAGGATCGGAAAAAGCTGTGTATGCCTCCATCTGGTGCTTCTGTTGTTACATCCCCTAATTCACTTGAAGGCAGAGAGTTATGGGTGACTAAACCAGGGCAGAGAACATCATGCTTTAGGTTCCTGACCTCAAAATTAAGCACCTTTTTGGGACTCTGGCACAAGATGGAACCTACCGCTGTTTCCTTTCTCAGCTTCTCCAACCATTGCTTCATGCTGACTAGATCACAAGTACAATCCCAAGGATTGTCCTCAAGATAAATCTGTTCCAGAAATTCAAGCTGCTCCAACACATTACTGACCTGCAGGTGCACGAACAGATTGTTCCTTAAATTCAACTTGGCCAGGGGGACATTCCTAAATATTTGTGCTGGTAGAGCACTGAGCTGGTTGTTGTTCAAGAACAGGAGCTTTAGGTTTGTCAAAGGGTTAAATGAGCCTGCCTCAATCTCCCTGATTGCATTGTATTCTAAGTACAAATACTCCAGATTATGGAGGCCTACAAACATAGTTGCAGTTATCTTCTCTATTCTATTACCATTCAGGTACAGCTTTTTAAGACTGCTCAAACTGAGGAAAGTTTCATTGTCCAAATAGTTTATTTGGTTGTTCGCCAAATTCAGCAATTCCAAACTGTCATATGTGACGAAATCATATTTTAGCAGTCTCTCTATCATGTTCCCAGTTAGAACAAGCTTACTTGGGCTTTGCTGAAAAATTCCAAGATCCGATATTCTTTGGATGCCCCGATCCTCACAGTGCATGAGGAACCCAGTGTTAGGATGGTTATGACAAAAACACTGTGGTGCACAGGATGTCTTTGGGACATGAGACGGTGTGGGAATCTTTACATCATTTTTTGAGTCTGGTATTTGGAGCACCTTTGTAGAAGGGGTAACAACCATGTCCAGAGACTTGGAAGGTTCTTCAAAGTTTATATCTGCATGGGATGGGCACAATACATCACGCTTTACTTTGGCCAGAGGAATACCCCTGAGATGCTCGGGACTGCTGCAAACCACTTCTCCAATGGCCGACTGTGCTCGCATGTTCTCGATCCAGACCTTCAAATGAAGGTTCTGGCAGTCACAAACCCATTTGTTGTCTTCTAGCAGAAGCTCAATAATGCGGCCGATGTGTTCCAGAAAGCCCACATAGGGCAGAGTCTGCAGGTTGTTTCCACGAAGATCCAGATGAGTCAGCGGCACAAATCGGAAGATGTTGTTGGGAAGGAAGTCGATGGAGTTGTCGTTGAGGATCAGGACTTTGAGATGGACAAGTTTGCTGAAAGCTCCAGGCTCCACAACTCGGATAAAGTTTGTGTCAGCCTGGAGGTACTCCAAATTTATCAATCCGTGAAAAGTATCTTCCTTCAACATCACCAGGAAATTACTGTTAATGTGCAACTTCTTCAAGGAGCCCAGTGCACTGAAAACTCCAGGTACTAGCTCTTGTATGCTGTTACCACCCAGATGCAGGGTGACTGCATTTCTGAAAGCCTCCATGTCCTCTGGGAGCAGCTCCACAATATCATTTTTGTATAGATTTAGGTGGAAAGGTCTATCTGAAGGTACCTGGACTTGAGAAATCTTGTTTATGCGTCTCTCCTCACAGTTTATATGCAACACTCCGTCTTTCTCCTCACAGATGCACAGTGTTTCACAAGCTCCTCCAAAAGAAACCTTGGGGCTCTCGTCCTCATGAAAACTAGCACAAGCTATAAAGGAACAAAGAAACAGAATCCTGGGCAGCATTTTCTCTCTTGGGTGTCTGCAAAGACAAGAAAAGGGAGAAAATGAGGAGTTAACTACCATAACATGGAGGAAAAAAAACGAAAAATGACATTTGGTTGTGAAAATGCTGCAAAGCATTAATTAGACCATAATTACTAAAACCTGTTATATGCATGGTTGCTTTGAATGACAACAGCCTGGGTCATCAGTTGTCACCTGCTTCTAATGGCATATCTCTGGACCTCACATAATTCCCAATGTGTAACTAAAAAAAAAAAAAAAAAAAAAAAATCTTTCAAAAGTTCATAGGTGTCTAAAAACATTTGCAAGGAGCTCTGTTAATCTTTTAAGAAGGCTTTTTTTATGTTGAAGATCACATAATTAAATGCTATGCTCAGAAGAAATCCAGTCCATCTCACTGGAATAAAGCAAAGTACAAACTCTTCTGTACTTCAGAAGAAAAAAAAAAGTTAAATTCAAAGTTCCACTCTTGCCTCAGAATGTTACAAAGTGCTGACTTTCCAGACACCCTCTATACATTTTAAATAGATATTTAAATCCCCTTACAGAAACCCTACCTTTAATCTGCCATTGGAGCATCTGATAAACAGGTTCCTGTAAATAGCTTTTTCCTTGGAAATGCGAACGTGTCAGTACTTGCACATTACTCTATAAACCTGTATTTTTTTTTTTTTTACAGTGGTGTCAGTGCTGTTTCCTTAATTAGTTCACCTCTAACCTTGAACTAAAACTTTAGTCACTGCTAATATCTATATAATGTAAGATAGTCTTACGTTTCTACAACTTTCCATAAGAAATGTAACTATGATATAGGTACCCATGTCACCCGATGGTACGTGTAACATGGTATATATGTAGCACCATGGTATGTTTAACAGTACCATGGTACTTATTTTCCAATATACTACATGTCATAACATACACTAATACATACTTTGGTACGACAGTACATGTACTGTAATATGATATTATGGAACACATACCAAACTGTCAGACATATGTTATACATATTTATGTACCACAGTGGCTACCAGTGTTCATCAGGTATAGTACTGGCTGCACAACAACATATCAACAGTATCTACCAACATACCTAAAATATAGTACGGTACATACACACATACCATATTAGATACCTGGTGAACTTTGGTATCCCCTGTGGAATCTAACAAGTAACATGATATTTAAAAAAGTACTGTGGTACATACCGTATTACTCCCATGATACCCATTGAAGTGCCAGAGTACCTACCCTGATACCATAAGTCATTTAGTGCCTACCATGGTAAAGCCTGAAGTACCATGTAGTTGTAAGGTTTTCTAATATTATGTGAATGTTCCCATGCCTCTATGGCCATCAAATATATGAATATACATACAAGTAGCTTGTTCAATTCAATTCAATTTTATTTGTATAGCGCTTTTAACAATTGTCATTGTTGCAAAGCAGCTTTACACAATCAAAAGAATTATTTAAGCCTGTATGGAATGTAAGTGTGCATGAATCAAGATGAGCAGATTGTCTCTGGTGAGCAAGACGCGGGGGACAGTGGCAAGGAAAAACTCCCTGAGATGGTAAAAGGAAGAAACCTTGAGAGGAACCAGACTCAACAGGGAACCCATCCTCATCTGGGTGAAACAGAAATCAGGAATTGATCTGCATTTATACAGTGTGTTGGATGGCAGGCAGTTGATGTTAATTGATGTAAATATGGAGTCCAGGTAGTTATTGGAGACAATTGCAATCTTGAACTATCGAGCAACCGCAGCCAAGTCAAGTCTTCAGAGAAACAGCTGTCAACACCAGTTGAGGCCAGAACCGTCTTTATGGTAGTGAAACCATCCCCAGACACCAGACGCATCCCAAAAAGACACACGGGGCATCCATGCAACGAGATCTCCAACCAGAAGCGGGGCACCAGGATGGGTCAGAAAGGTTCGTTGGGCAGAGGGAGTCTGGATCACTGGCAGCTCAGGAACGACATGGTGTCCACTGGAACACTTTTGTTTAACCAGAAAATGCTAATGTGTTTTCCTATCCTGCCCAAAGCTTAAATATGCTCTCAATAAACAGAGAAATTCAGACACATCATGCATGCATGTGAGTTTGTCTCACTCCTCCAATTCGGAGCTGGCTGGTAGGCATATTAAGGTGCAACACACACAGCAAGCAATAATTTTTCTTTTAATTTATCTTAAAACTTACATATGCACGCTAACATGATGTTTATACAATCATCATGCCCATGTTCATAGAAACAGTACATTCGTATTATTTTACACAACTCATTAATGCACCTTCAACTTATGTGTATCTCTTATTGTGATTTTTGCTTGTTGCTTATTAATTGTAAAATCTATCTATCTATCTATCTATCTATCTAGTTTAACAATTTTGACACTTTTCCTAAACCATATTACACTATGGTCTATAGTTTATCATAGTAACAAGACTCCAAAAGCTTAAAGTTAGCATTCTTTAACTATTCCACATCAGCTTTGATGTATGCTTGGGGTCATGGTTCTGTTGAAAGCACAAATTTCACCAAGTTTCAACTGTCTAGCTTATATTTTGAGTTTATGCTAAAGAGGTAGTCACCCTTGTTTATTATTCCATCCACTTTGTGCAATTCACCATCAAGCAAATTAAAATGGTTGAGGATTGAATGTCCTCCAAACAAACCTCCGGTCAAATCTTTTCTTCAGAAGGAGGTGCACATGTTCACAAACTTACAGTGTTGTGAGCTTGAAAGTGTGGATTTTGGAGCAGCTGCTACTTTCACGGATATCCTGCTATACTGTACACATGGACACTGCTTCCATCTGTACCTCTGTGGTTCTTGGGTTGTATCTAAACCATCTTCTTTGGGTCCCATTGTACTGAGGGTTGTTCAATCCATTATGTTCTACCAAACAAACCATATTGGCAGAGAGAAGCTACCAGCTACCGCCCTAAATCAGGATCTATAACAGAAAGTTGAAAGGGCTCGACAAATTGAAGCATTTCTTAACTTTTGGCAGCACTGAATTAATAATCTGTGTGGTTGTATGTATTTCTTGACCCTGTGGTCGATATGCAAGTTGTATAATCATTCAAGTCCAGTTCAAAGACACAATTAAAAGCCTAATATTAGCATGACATTCATGCAACTGTGCATATGATAGCTTTTTATCATAACTGTTAAATACTGTAATAAATTAAAATGACAACCCAGGCATTGCTAGAGCAATATAAAGTTTTTTTTTGTTTGTTTTTATTTTCCCTGGACTGTTACACACACCACTAAGAAAGATAAATAGGAAAGAAATGATGAAACCTCAATTTTACCAGCAGGAAAAAACATTAAATAAATATTATGCACATGTGTATATCTATTTAAACGACTCATTTCATTTTCCATGACGTAACGTATCCTGATTGTGATCTAAATTATAATTTTTTTATTAATCCGTGCTCAGCTGGCTGACCTTCAATACTGGTTATGTATTCACAATGCATGCTTTGATAGCTTGTCCTGTGAGGTTGCTTACACTGTCCTAGTGCTCTTCCTGCAGAGAGACAAACATCCACTCATTTTTCATCAGCCTTAACGCAATTTTGAACTTGACGTGAGGACACAGCAGCGGCATCACGTCTGTTTGACAGCAATGCTACAGTCAATCGATTTCCCAGCTGAAATCAAACAGTGGCAGGTCAAAAAAAAAAAAAAAAGAAAAGAAAAAACTCTAGGCTGTGGGCGCTGACGAAACGAAGAGCAAGTAAGAGATGAAACGATCAAACGCTGCTCATTTATTCCCACCCGGGGACACAGGCACGGGTTGGACGAAATGAGATTAAAACAATACACAAGGGGAAAGGCCTCCTGCCCCATTAGGACTTGCTGAAGCTGAGATTTCAACCTCCCACGCATGCCAAATAATGAGGCAGTTAAGAAAAAAAAAAAGCAGACAGTTGTGCTACTTGTAAATCCCAGCATCAATCAATGTGTGTTGAAAAAAAGGAAGGAAAGAAAAAAAAACAGTTTTACGCTAAGCACACGTCATGTTTCTGTAGTGCTGATAAATTACCGTTTAATTAACATGCGGTTTTGTAGGAAATGGCAACGGATCAGGAGGTGCTTAGCACGCAATCATAAATCATACACACCAGACCATGAGAAAAATTTGCCAAACAAAATACCACTCAGTAGGACTCATCATTTTTCTTACCAGTTGTTAATTGTGATTTCAGCAATTCAGCAATATGCAAATGAGCACACAGTAACAGTAACCACTTTTTCTAATCTTATCAGAGGATCCAAAGATCCTGTTTTGTTGGTGTTTGTTTCATGACGTACAACAGAATTTGTCGACCAAGCACACGCTTACTTGGTGACTTTTAAATCTGAATTTATGTATTATAAATTTATGTAACATAAATATGATGAGTCAATGTCCTATTATAAGAAATAAAAATAGTATCTTTAAAAAAAATATATATATATAAAAAAATGGAAAATACTAATATATATCTAAATATATATATATATATCTCGAGCCAACCTCAAGTACCAGTTTAATTTTATACCTTGAAAAAAAAAAGACAGCCATATGTTTGAAGAATTTCGTCTGAGGAAATGCCTCTCGCGTATCTCTATACTTGTGTGCTATGGCTGTATTTCAGCAGATGCTGTAATGGGCTATTATTTTCAGTAGCTTATTAGCGTTTGGTGCTAACCACCGCAACCTGAATGCTGAGAGGGAGAACACAGTGTCTCGTTTAATAACTACAGAAAAAGCAGTTCGTTGCAACTTTAGTGCCAAAAACTATCCAATATTAACACTTTAATTGAGCCTATATGGCCGCTTCTCATGAAATATTTAAGCTGTTAGCGACTAGAAGCTTCGCATGCACCAGGGGTTGCGTTTTGTGTTTACAGCGGGCAAGTTTTGTGTCTGGACATGTCGAAATAACAGCCGCTGTTTGCAACACTGGAAGAGGGAGTTAGACATTTGTTACCCTAAAGCGAGTAATTACACACTCTTAGTGCACTGAGCTAGCTAAACAGATTAAACATGTGCTGTTCACCTTTTCATTAGTTATCACACTGACGGGTCTCACTTGGCTAATCCACTAGTTTGAGTATACTGGGATATATAAAAAAGTTTAATAAAACCAAACATGTTAACAATGTTGTTTTTGGTTTGTTTGTTTGTCTGCTGGTTGTTCTCTCTCTCTCTCTCTCTCTCTCTCTCTTTCTCTCTCTTTCTTTTTTCATTTTACTAGCTAATGCTAGCCAGCTACTTACCTCAACTTACTCCAAAACATGTTGATAAGTTAACATTATCATTTAAGTATGGAAATATTAAACACAGTCAATCCAGTATTTTGTGACAAACACTATATCAAGCTAAAAAACAGGACATTCATGCTCACAGTTACGTCATATGAGATATCTTGTTAGTGGCTAATTACACCTTAGCTATGCCACAATAACACTACAACTATCAATCTCATATGCTAGCTGCTTACAAGATTAGCATGAAATTTTGTCACATAATGGATTTCAGAACATCCCCGCTAGATATATGCTAAGCTAAATAATTTCCTGAGGTGCTGACACTCAAGGTATTGTGTACATTGTACAGCTTGACCATTACAGTATTTAGCCTTATGTTGGCTAGCTTGCTATTGAATTAAAATTTCTCTCACATACACACAGACCCGACTCAGATAGCACAAGTACATCGCGGAGACGTCGGCTAAAGAGCGTATCATCTGGTAAACATTGCATTTTTTTTATAGTCGTATTTTGATCGTCTGTAGATCGCCTGTTTGAGCTGTTAAATTATACATCACCTTTACATCTATACGACGTCTATACGAGAAGTATTTAAACTCCAAAACAAGAAGAAGAAGAACAGATTGTTGAGAAGACAAACGTTTGGCAGGCGTGTGGAAAAGGTAAGCAGGAATTAATTCCCATCTTTCTAAATAGAAATGAAATACCGAACATAAAAGTCACCTGCTGTTTAGCGATGTTTAGTCACGTTATTTTGGTTTAAGCTATTTCTTGTATTTTTAATCACGGTTATATGCGCGTGCTTAATCTGCAATTCGGTTCTGGTTTCGGTCTGTTCTCATGAGTTGTGAAGCGAGAGGAACAAAGTATAAATATTGTTCATTTGATAAATTTAGTATCATGAATTTTAATTAAATCTATTTCTATATTTTTTTACAGCAGTTTGTGGGTGAAAGTGTCCTGTCTGCATCTGACTTCAAGTGGTTCCTAACCAACCGTATCTAACAGTCATATTTAAAAGTCATAACGTACAGTTATGAAGTACAAAACGTTTCTGTTGGTGTTTAATTGTTTTTCTATGATTTATACTTATTTGTGGTGTTTTATGTTTTGTACATCTTTTCAAATTGAGACCTCATTTGTAAGTTGCTGCTGGTGTAAAACAGACGGCGTCGCATAGACGTCTCCGCGACGTGTGTGTGCTATCTGGGGAATATCTAGTGTGTGCTAAGTAATTATTACTTGTATGGGCTCACGTTACATCACACTCTGCTTAGTGATGCTAAGCAGTTGTGTTTTTGATTGGCTAGTGGGCAAAGTGTCGGACTCATATGCTAATCTATTGAACTCACGTGCTAATACCTGCTTAGTAAGGTTATTATGTATTAGGTTTTTAACTGCATTTAACAATTTTTTTTTGTTTGTTTTGCACTTTTCCATACAAAACCCTACGTAGCTTGATTCCGAAGGGAATTTTTAGCTGCACACTTGGATGCTAATCAGATTAGCTGTAATTATTGCAGAGGCGTTAGTTATTAGATCAACGGGATAGAATTGAATGTGAAATGAAAAATGAACATCTGGAAGCACCAGCTGCTGCTTTATCTCTAAATAATGTGAGAGCAGGTTCTCCTTCCCACACACACACACACACACACATACACACATACTCACGCACGCACACACAGCATGTAAGTGTCCTAGGCATCTCGGTGATTAATTTGTACTTAGTGGAAATAAAAGTGTTTTTCAACTGCTAGCTCCGCCCCTCATCCTGGCATAAAATATTATATTATATACAGTAAACGTGCCAGAAAAGAATAAGACCAAGATCTACTACACTACACTGTGCCAAAAGAAACAATCAGCCCACCATGAGTAACACCGTTTTATTCCACTAAAGCAGTAAAGCACCCTGTCTCAACAGAAATGTCCTTGGATAACAACTGCACTCCACTGTTTTATTATCGTCACTGGTACACTGATTATTATTGTTTTAATGTCTTCTTCATTGTCTTTAAAGTTTGTGAATAATGTGTCAGCAGCCATTGGACATTCATTGCTTCTTTTAGAAACTCGCCATTGCTGAAGGGACGTTTTGTGCTTGGCCAGAAAACGAAGAACACAGAATGATGCCGTGCTAGCAGCTTTAACTCTCTCGGTGGATTTTGAGAAAAAGTGACTGCAGGTTTTTAAAACCAATTTGAAAATTTGAAAAAATCTTTTAAATATTCTGCACTTGGGTGGAAATAATTCCAAAGCTTAAGTTAAGCTTACAGTCTTTTCTGTATGTAAATTCTGTCTAAAAGTGTTAAAGCAGTTAAAACATGCACAGTACACATATGAAGTTAGAGACAGAGCTTGCCATATAGAAATCGAACTAGTAATTCACATTTAACACCAATAGAAAAATACTCCATATGGAGGGGGAGCAAATCTATATAGTTCTATAGTTCTTGAAAATATAGTTCTCTTGTGCGGCAATTTATGTCTCGTTACATCCAAAATCCAAAATTTGAAGTAGTAAAATGTTGCCATTCCTTTATAATCCCACAGGTAATGCTCTTTATTTGCAATAAATTTGTTTATAATTGTAAACATAGTCTGAAATTAAATTGGGATATTAATAAAATGACAATATTTGAGTCTCAATACAAATCGAATCGGCACCTACGTATAGTGGCAATGTCATATTGTGGCTGCTCCCCGGTGATTCCCATCCATTCTCATAGTAACACTTAAGACAGAATAGCTACAGCTGTGGGACGGTAACATTGTCATTCCAATTTACTCTGCCCTACATCCTGGCCCTAATCAATCACACTTGTACATAATAAGCTACCAAAGTTGATTCTTTAGGGTAAAAGTATAGCACATGTCTCCATCAAAGGAACCCTTTTAGGAACTTAAGAACTTTCCCCCAAAAAACACATATCCGCTTATTTCTATAGAATGATACCATCTGACATTTCTAGTAAAGAAACCTTTTAAGAACGTTTTCTTTAGGGTTCCACTGACATTTTCATCCTTGGCCTAAACCTTTTCAGTTTTTTTTTTTATCTCCAGAGATAATTCTTATCATCAAACCAGTAACAGTTAGGGGTGGAGCTTACCACACAGAAGGCCGCTGATTGGGCACAGATGCTCCTGATTTATTTATCTGGTTAAATAATCAGCACTTTTTTTTCAACCTGTTTGATCCCAATACACCAACAAGGCTCATGTTTTGTGAAAAACAACCAACAACATAGTTCTGTTATTCTGACACTCTATAAAAACAACAAACCACTATAAATAGAATAAAAAGAAATGCCTTGGTTAATTTCGTCCACTTTCAGGCATCCAGTATTGTGTCGAAACAATGGACGAGAACGGAAATCATGCCCATCTTTATGCTACACAGACAGATTAGGTTCTTGCACCTTCAACTCTGCTGAAAGGTTCAAGCTTGCAGACGTGTGTACTGTATTTAACCCTATTATGTGCACATACTGTGTTTATAGACATTATGCGTACTACATGCCTAAGATCGAGCAATGAAATAATTATTACTATTCTAGAGTGCTGTTCTCCGTTCTTACCAGATAGAAAGTGTTTTTTACTTTTCTATAAACAGCAGCTCTGACCGTTGTGCAGCTGGAAACCTCCGGTTTCTATTAATGTCCTTTATCATCGTTTCTATAGTAACAACTCATTCACAGGGATGTGTGCAGTGGACGTTCTACATAAACAGATTTAAAAAGTGTGTAATTGTTGATATGGTGACGTTTACTGTAAGGAGACATTTATTTATACAGTCTGTATTGCTTACATATTCCACATGTACTATAATATTAACTTCTCGATTGACGGGGAGAGCGAGGTACAAAACGAAAGCATTCGGAGAGTGTGTGTTACACATTGAGAGTGTGTATTCAATGTGAGGAATGTATGATGCTATCAGAGAGTGTGTATTACATGCAAATAATTTGTAATGAACGTAAAGAATGTTTGTTGCAGGTAGAAGGTGTGTATTTCATTTGGGGAATGTTTACTGCATGTAGAGAGTGTGTATTTTATGTGAAAATTGTGCAATATATGTTGAATAATAAAAATGTTCTATTACACATAAAAATTGTTTATTGAATGTGCAGAGTGGCCTGCATGTAGACAGTGTGTATTCCATGTGAAGCACGTGTGTGAGCGAAGGATGTTTATTCCATGTAAACAGTGTGTTGTGTATGGATAGTGTGTATTGCATGTGACGAGTGTGTGTTTAGTGAAGAGAGTGTGTATAGCATATGATGACTGTGTGTTACTGTATGTGTGGCAAGTAAGTAATATTAATATGTGTGTGTGTGTGTGTGTGTGTGTTGCATGCGACCGTGGCGTATTACATGTAAACAGTGTGTGCTTTGTCTGAAGAATGTGTATTGCATGTGACGAGTGTGTGCTGTGTGTGGAGAGTGTGTATTCCATGCAGAAAGTGTATATTTAGTGTAAAAAGTGTGGTTGCATGTGGAGAGAGGGTAAATTGCATGAACATAGGGTGTGTTGCATATGAAGAGTGTGTGTTGTGTGGGAAGGGTGTGTATTTTATGTCAACATTAAATGTTGCACGTGATGAGTTTTTATTGAATTTGTGTGTTGCATGTGGAAGTAGTGAATACTGCATGTATAGAGTATGTATAGCATGTTAAGAGTGTGTATGTTGCAAGCAAAGGGTAGCATGTTAAGAGTGTGTGCTGCATGTGGGTGTATTGGATGTACAGAATGTGGGTTGCATGTAGGGTCAACGTGGCGAGCTTATGTTGTGTAGGAAGGGTCTGTATTTCATTTAAAGTCTGCGTTGCATGTGACGAGTCTATGTTGCATATAGAGAGAGTGTATATTGCTTTTATAGGAGTGTGTGCTGCACATGTAGACTGTGTTGCATATAGAAATCCAGATTGTTGTGTGTGTACATGTTTCAGCTCACTCGTTCGCTAGTCCTTTAACTGTTCCATTCGGAGCCCTAGCAGAAAATCGTTCCCTTAAGAAACTGCATACAATGAACCAACTAACGCATCATTAAGTTGGGTTTCCACCGTGTTTCCCAGTGTCTTCTAATGTTCCCTCCTTTTTATTGTTTCCTAGTTTCTTTTTTTTTCAAACTTGTGTTCCTCTGTTTTCAACGTTCCCTTGTTTCCAGTTTTTCCTAGCTCCTAACATCCCTTTATTTTTGCTCTTGAGAGTGTACCCTGTTACCTACTTCCATGACTTGCCTACTTCATTTATACATCCACCGGTTGCTAGTGTTCCCTACTTTCCAGTTTTCCCTTGTTTCCTGCAGGGAAGGGTGTGTATTTCATTAAACTGTACATGAAGAGTGTTTACTGTATGTTAAGAGGATGTGTGCAATGTGGAGTGTGTAAGTTGCAAGTGAAGGGTGTGTATTCCATGTAGACAGTATGTGTTGTGTGGAGAGTGTATCTCTAATGTAAATAGGTTGTGTTGCAGGTAGAGTATTTGCAATGAGTGTGTGTTGCCTGTGGAAAGAAGGTGTTCAGGGTGTGTTCCTTCAGTTTTCGATGCTTTTAAGTTTGTCCACTGTTCATCACTTCTTAGACTTGCCTATTTCTTTCTACATCCACATTGCTTGTTTTCCCTACTTTCCAGTGTTCCATCATTCTCTTGTTTCCTGTGTTCCTTAGTTTTCATTTACTTGTTTTCTGCGTTCTTTAGGTTACATTGTTCCCTTATTTTATGCGTTCCTTACTTTTCATCGTTCCCTTGTTTTCTGCGTTCTCTACTTTTCATCATTCTCATTTTCTGAGTTCTTCACTTTTCATCGTTCCCTTGTTCCCTGCGTTCCTTACTTCACAAGGTTCCCTCATTGTTTTTCTCAACATAACACTATTTTTTTACACATCGTTCCCTAGTTTCTAGTGTTCCCTCCGCCGAACAGTCTTGAAAACCCAGTGTCTTTTTGCTTATAGCTGTCTCCAGTGTTGTAATGTTCCCCTTTGCCAAAACAATGTGCATTTACTCTTCCATATCCACTTGTTCCCTTTTCCCGCACATCCCTCAGTGTTTTTTTCCGAGTGTTCCTTAGTTTTTAGCGTTCCCTAGCTTCCAGTGTCCCTTCATTTTCGATGTTCCTGAGTGCCCAATGTTCACTCCTTCCTAGTCTTGTTTTTTTTTCTTACATCCACCAGTTGATAGTGTTCCCTACTTTCCTGTGTTCCATACAGTAGTTCCTCCTTCTCTTATTTTCTGCGTTAATTCATTGTTCCATTGTTGTTTTTGTCACTCCAATAAATAAAAAATGATGTATATTATATCTTAGTTTTCAATCTTCCCTAGTTTCGAATGTTCTTTGTGTGAATCAGTCCTGACTGTTTCAGCGTTCCCTTACCCAACGCAGTGTGCATTTATTCCCAGTGCCCCTAATTCTCACACATCTCTCAGTCTCTCATTACTTTTTGTGTTTTACTTATATAATTTCTATCTTTCTTAGGGTGCAATAGAGTTGAATGCTTCTTTTTTTGTTCTTTGACGTTTTGTACCTATCTATCTATCTATCTATCTATATATATATATATATATATATATATGCAGCGCGCGCGCTCCTGAACTGGCACAACGAGCACTTTATTGCTTAAAAACGGCGCGTGCTCCGAGGTGCACGCGCTGGTTTTATTACCTAGCCCGCCAGTTAATGACACGATAAATAAGGCAAGTCTCGTGAATGTCAGCGCGTGCATGCAAATCTCTTCGAATTTGTATTTTTTTTTTTATTTATGCAAACGCTTTTAGGTGTTATGGGTTTGTCTCTGGAGAAAGTGTGTGTGTGCGCGCGCGCGCTCGCGTGTGTGTGTAAAAAGACGCAGTCTGTCTTCTGGCTCGTCCTCCAAACTTCACATGCAAGCCGCAGAACTATATAAATATTCATTAATATTTATCGCAATACCTCTATCAATTGGGAGGATATGACACGCACGCACGCGCTCATATACATTATTATTATTATTATCATTATAATTGATAATAAAAATAAATCGCACTCACCGCACTCGCAGGTAAAATCCACCGGTCACTTCATCCGCCTGTAATCAGATCAGTTTAAAAAGAAAAAAACTCCGGAACGGGTCACAGAGAAACCCCGAGCACCGGAAACGTCCCATTGATGAACACACTGAAAGGCGCGCGCGTCCGAATCAATCCCCTAGATCCCCGGTTAGAACGAAGCTCGCGCTTCAGCGTTCGACTCTTCTAGCTCATCTGCTGCTGTCGTTTCTGCTCAGTTTGTGTGTGTGTGTGTGTGTAAGTGTGTGCGTGTGTGTGAATGTGAGTGAGGGTGCACACAGAACTGCACCTGAGCTCCTCCTGCTGTTAGTGCGGCAGATATGCACCATATCTAACACACACACACACACACACACAGAGCTTCCTTTACTCGTTTAGTTTTATCTGCATGGATCTAAAAATATTTCTGGTGTTTAATCTGTATTAAGTCTGTAAGGTGTTATTTTGTATTGAAAGTTATACATTCTTAAACAGCAATAGAGTGGTACTATATATATATATATATTTTGGAGACAGGGATTTTTTTCCTGATTGTCTCCCTAATTTAGTCGTAGACAACAACTCCCACATCAAGGCCAGCAACCACGTGCATCCTCCGAGCCACGTGACGCCACCAACCGCATCTTTTCAAACTGCTTGATCATACACTGTTGGGAGCGGCGGAACACACTCGCCCGTGACTGATGTGAAAAGTGCCTCCCATCCCTCCCCCCTGAAAGTGCTCAGTCAATCAGCTCTCCTTAGACCCCCGGCTAAGAGAGGCTACAGCATTGCCCAGGATTCAAACTCTCGATCTCCGGATGATATGGCGAGCTGTTTACCACCGCGGCACTCAGGAGGGCCCGCAGTGGTTTAATCAGTTCCAGAAGTGAGTTCTTAAGGCAAAAATAAAACTCATTTTCCCATAGGAAAAAATGTAAACGCAGATTATCTGTTCCAAATTACCAACACTATAGTCATAAAATTTTGCATGTAACAAAAACGTAAATAAAGTAAAATATAATATAAATAGACATTAAACGTCACTTAACCTTGATTTATGATTTCTTATAACCAGCTGCTTTAAAAACCAAACTCAATTCATGAGCTCACTTCGCTTGGCTTTCCACTGACGCAAACCAGTTTTGAACAGTTCCCATACATATGTGAGACTTAGCTGGTGTCCAGTTCAGCTTGGTTCGTTCGCTCGTATGCAGAAAATGCTTTGTATGCCAAAGTTGCTTTGTATGCCGAGGCAAATTTCTTGATAAATTTCAGTTATTTACATGAAAATTTGTAAGGTGGAGCGCTCCTATACTGAGGTACCACTGTATAAAATGGATCTAAAAATATGTTTGGTGTTTAATCAACACATGTTAGTTTGTTATGCCTAAGTATACAATAATAAATAAATAAATAAATAAATGCTAACACAGCTATGCTTAAAAGGGATGTTACATGGCGAAGAATAATTGCAGTTATACAACAGTTAGCTCCAACCAAGCAATTTTATAGGACAATAAGTGCTAATATAAAGTATAACAGTACAGGGACGTTTATCTATGTGTGGCATTTATATTTACATTTAGGCATTTGGCAGATGCTCTTATCCAGAAAGACTTGCAATAGTGCTTTGAGATTTTCGTCATTGGACAGATCATTACACTGGTTACTAAGTTACTAACTAAGTGAAACCTTGTGGGAATTTCAATTATTATTAAAAAAAAATCTTTTTTGAGCGGTGGAGCTGGGGAGAATTAACCCAAATATCTAAGAAACAGATATGTCTTTAGTCGTTGCTTAAAAATTGCCACTATCTCTCTGCTTCACAGGTGTTCTAATCAGAGGGTTTGTGCCCATTCAGGTTGAGGGAGTATGTTCCGCCTTTAAATTTTTACTTTGGTTAGGTGTGGTATGTGATGAAATTGGCCCCACTGATGCAATTTTGAAGCTGAATTGCACACACAGACACTCCTCTCAAATTCAAATTTATATTTAAATTTTTATTTGTCACGTACACAACCATCCACAGTATGATGTGAGATGAAATGCTTATACAACTGTCTGAAAAATTGTACTAGAAGAATACAGTTGAACTAAAGATAGAAGATAGAATTTCCAGTAAATATAAAAATAAATAATTACAAATTAAAAATTTCGACTGGAGAGCTCGGCGTAGGATCGACTCACCAGCACGGCTGTAGGAGTAAAGCAGAGATTTTACTCACAAAGGCAATACTTAAATAAATGTGGAAATAATAGTAGTTTCAGAATTTCCATTTGTAATGTTTATTTAAACATCAGTGACCAACTTCTAATTGAATAACATTAACTCCAACACTCCACTTGTTGTTCTTTGCTCTTATTAAGTTATTTTATTTTTAAAAACTTTTTAAATTGAGAAGCTTGACAGCTGTGCTGATATCCAACACAACAGCACTCCTGCTTGTGTGCTATTGCTTCATTAAACCAGTTTTTGGAATGATTCGCATGCATATAAAAAAAAAAATTCTGCATTATTACAGTTAATATGAAATACATTTTAAATATTCTTGAATTGTGCAATTTATTGTATTTTTAAGCTTTTTTAAAAAAAAAAAGATTATTTATTTGTTGTTCATTATGCAATGCCCATCTGCAATCGTGTAAGACTGTAAGTGTGGATGTTCAGCTGATAATTTGGCACGTTCGGAAAAAAGCCCCACCTATTTTGCATCCAGGACTAAAGAGACATCCTGTGGCCCAAAGGGCACAACAACGCTTCGCAGGGAACAGAGCTCACGCCTAAAGCGATGTCTTTTCTAACTGATTTGCATGCGATCGCTTTACATAAACATCCATCTGTATTTCCTTTAGGCAAATCATCCTCACCTCAGCTGCTCGTTTTAGCACATCTGCTAATCCCTCGTATTCAAACTAGTCTCGATGCCCGAGGATCTGGCTAGTCTATTGTTCTTTAATAGGCTTTACGGTACAGGTGATTGGCTGTATTCTGATTGGCTAAGAGATGTGGTGATAGGAAACAAATTGTTTCTTTGTGGTCAGATAGAAATCAAAGCGCATAAACAAATTATATCGCCGCACTACGATGAGGATTAACACGTTGAACAGATGTAACACATTAGGTCATGTTCAAATGGTGATTAAGGAGGGGTTTTCTAGTCCTCTCCTGTATGATGGCTTCATTCATTTGTGTTTACCATCAGATTCCACAAAATCAAATAAACTCAGGAATTATGCAAAATCTTAGTGAATCAAAACATGGTGAGTTTTATCTCTAAATATTATTCCACGTAAAAAAAAAAACAATCCCGAATAGTAATCTCATGACAGGTTTCACTTCACCTCCCTTCACTGAAATATGCACGTGGGAGGAGGGTGTGGTCGAGCGTCCGAATTAAATGTAGATAAACAGGCAGGTAAGTCACAATGACTTTCATCTGTATGACAAATTTACTTTTGTCTGCTTTGTTTGTCTGTTCAAAATATAAAAAAGAACACCACGAACATGAGAGAGAGACAGGACGGGGCATGAGCCCCGGAGCATGAGCTTGGAAACTGACTAAGGAAAAAATTCAAAGATTTTGGGACAGTCTTAAATTATTTACCTCCTTTAAACATTCAAAATGCTACTGATTTAGTCATTTTGCACTTTACTACACAAAGCTACATACTGTTTTCTGATTTGGACCTAAAACTATCAGACCGACTGCGGTCGTAAGCCATCATAGCAAACCAAAACCGTAAAGCCATCTTCATGATTTCTCAGAAGTCACATGCATCTACAGTACTAGCAGAACATACAAGGCCATCCTCAGCAGCAGTAAGTGTTGTACGTGCGATGAGAACTCCAACCAGAAATAGGGCATCAGGATGGACCAGGCAAGTCCAGAGGGCAGAAGAGGTCAGGGCCATTGGTACAGCGTTGACAGCATGACTAATGATAGCCATAGAAAACAAAATAAAACCTCAACCCAATATTTAAGGGATTTTTCCCCTGCTCATGTTCATCAGCACTTACCATGCTCTGGTGCATGTAGTTGTGTGTATGTGTAATGTGTGACCTCTGTCAGCTCTGTCCCTCTTTTTTCTCTGGTTCATAGGATTCCCATTTTTTTCCCCTGATAGACCAAACAAAGCACACATTTGTAAACTCGCTTGATCACTCCCTCACACACACCTGCCGATCCAACCATCCTGCTCTCAGGCTAAAGCTGACGCCTGACCATGCCAGAAAACAGAACAGAAAAAACATTTTCCTTTCTTCAACATCCATCAAAGCGTTTATTTCTTCATATAATGAAACAAAAAAATTTTATACAAAGGGCATTCACGTCAAACCGGGACTGGTGATAAGATTTCTTGTGAAAGAAGGTGAAACGCTGATTGATCATTTCAGAAGACATTTAAATGTAGTAACAATCCTGTGAACATTCAACGAGTGGAATGCCTGATCCTTAAAAATCGACGGATAACCAATTTAAGGATGAGATACATCTGTTTGTAGGAACTGAACACACAATCGTTGACCAACACCACTTTTTTGTTTGTTTTGGAGTTATACACTTTCCCAGTATAGTCCTGACTTCGCTCAAAGCCATTTTCACATGTCTGGGACATTAAAGATGTTCCTGGGAGGCCAGCATTTTAGACTTGAAGCAGGCAGTCCAATCCTGGCTCCAGTGTATTAATAAATTGTTCTACCTTGGTGGCATCTAAGCAGTAGTAAAACACTGGGATTAGTGCATGAGTGTTGCAGGGGATGATATAAAAAAAAAATAAAGATTTTATTCTCAAAACTGTGTTCTTATTCTACATTATTGAAAGTCCCAGTTTGACTTTAACACCCCTCGTCATTTCAGTTTAGTTTGTCATCAATATTATTTATTGCGACTTAAAGGGCACCTACTATGCAAAATTCTAATTTTAACCATTTTTTTAATAGATGGGTCTTTTGTGTGTGTGTGTGTGTGTGTGTGTGTGTGTGTATAAACAAAAGAAAACATAAAAAAAATATTGCTTTGGGGGGAAATTGGGAAAAATGAATCATGTTTTGGAAGAAAAGCATCAATCTAAGCAGGTTTTAGGGAGAATGAAATGGAAACAATGTTGGGCTTCTCAGATTTTAAAGAAATTTGAGATGAAGCACAGATTTTATTGGGTTCTCCTGAAATTAGAACCCTACAACAGATCCCTCTGAGACAGGGTTGTTAGTTGAACCCTAAGAGCACTTACCTACAAAGAATGATGGACTCATTGCCATCTTGTCTCATTGCCTGGAACCATCGCAAACAGCTTTAAGAAAAAAGATCCTTTAACTCACAAGAGCTAACGCTGATCTAAAACCTATTTCTAGACACATTTAAGCAGACAATTTATATCTTATTTATTTCTAAGTGTAAAAATGTAAGTGTTGCTACGTGGCCTGCCACTTGATCACTGTTGTACATTTTTATTTTGTAGACGAGCGCCGGGTGCATTGTATTGTAAATTCACTTCCCGTCCCATCATGTGCAACATGTAGTCAGGTTCCTGCTGATTTTCTTACATGCTCTAAGGCTATCATGTTCTCGTCACTATGTGCCAGTCATTGATATTTTTTTGATAAACCCCCCAAAGTCTACGCCCTTAGAAACATTATTTACCCTGCCTGTTAGCGATGTTTCAGTAACATTTCACTCTTTGTTCAATACTATAGCCCTACTAAAAAACTGTTTGACTTCCAGTTTATCACAGCCTGCAGCCACCCCCTTACCTTTCTGTTTATTAGTTTGTTTCTACTCTTCTTTTTATTGCCTTTGGCAGGTACTGTGTGCATGGGGGATTGATAGCTTGATAACTGACTGATCATTTTTTTCTGAACTCCGGCAGTAAATCTTTTCAATTGTCAACTACTGCTGTGTGTTGGATCTGAAAAACAGGATACAATGGCTTTCTAAATATCATTAATAATAGTGAGAGAGCCTGGGTAAAGGCTTAAGTCATATATTTACCAATCATACTGCAACTACTGTATATAAATGATAAAATGCATTCATTAACTTCATTACATACTAGTAGTACTAAGTTGGACACCTTTTACAGTCAGAACTGCCTTAACTCATCATAGCATAGATTCATCAAGGTGTTGGAAACATTACATTTAGGCATTTGGCAGATGCCCTGATCCAGAGTGACTTACATTTTTATCTCATTATACTTCTGAGCAGTTGAGGGTTAAGGACCATGCTCAAGGCCCCAAAAGTGGTAACTTGGTGGTTTTGGGGTTTGAACCTGGGACCTTCTGATTAACCCCTGAGTACAGTTGCTGCAGATTCACCCTTACATATTACCCTACTGTATAATGCAAATCGTCTATTCCTCCACTCCGCAAAGGTGCCTATTGGATTGAGATTGAGATTGGATTGAGGTAACTGTGGGTGACTGTTTGAGATGATTTTAGCTATGTGACATGGTTTCCCAGGGAAGGGATGAACATTGTCCCAAAAATACTCAGGTAGGCTGTGGCATTTAAACAAATGCTCAAATGGTAGTATGGGCCCCAACATCCACCAAGAAAATCTCTTCTACACAGTTACTCCAGCATTACCTGCAAGGCTGGGTGGATCCAAGCTTTTGAGTTCTTTACACCACATTCTGACTGTACCATGGGAATATCGCAAAGGAAATAGAAACTCATTAGACCAGGCCAACATTTTATTCTTCTATTGTCCAATTTTGGAGAACCCTTGCAAGCTGTATCCTCGGGTTCCTGTTCATGGTGACATGACAGGTGTGGCACTCGATGTGGGTTTCTGCTGCCATCAGCTTTAAGGGTCAACATGTTGTGTGTTTAGAGATTATCTTAAGCATACATTGTTTGTAACTAGATGTTATTTGAGTTTATGTTGCCTTTCTTTCAGCTCAAACCATTCTCAAACTTCTTCTCTGACCTCTGGTTGAAACATGACATTTTTGCCTGGGGAACTGCAGCTTCCTGGATATTTTCTTTTTTCAGAACATTTTCTGTAAACCCTAGAGATCGTTGTGTGTGAAAATCCCAGTAGATCAGCAGTTTCAGAAATACTTAGAGTAGCCCGTCTGGCACTGACAATCCTGTCACTTAAATCAACTTTCCTCCCTATTCTGATGTTCGGTTTGAAATCCAACCGATCATCTTTACCATGTCTACATACCTAAATGAAATACATTGCTGCCATTTGTTTGGATGATTAGATATTTGTATTAACAAGCAGAACTATAAAACAAATTTTTAAAGTAATAAATATTAGGATTAAGTTAATGATAAATTTTTATTATTTATGATGATGATGATGATTACTATTATTATTATTAGCTTAACAAATTTGTGTCACTTACTGAATAGATGCTGTCTAAATAGGCTGCCTTCTTCCTTAGAGCCCTTGTTTAAGCACTCATAAAAGATGCAACCATAATAACAGTAACAATATGGCCTGTGTTAATTATTGAGGTGTGTCATGTCATTTATTACTGGCACAACAATTTCGTCTTATTCATTGCTGTTGTTTCTGTTGAATAGTCTGTGTACAAAACAGCACACACATGCAGTACACACAAATCTACCACACACACACACACACACACACACACACACACACACACACACACACATAACTCATCTTTAAACTGGGTGTGTTTTGTGCATTGTGTTTCTGAGAGATTGTAGATTACAGTAAAGGATTTAAAAAAAGAAAAAAAATTGTGAGGCTAACATGATTACTGTAAACAAACAAGCTGGAATGTGATCGAACATGTTTCAGGGTTCAGAATCACCTAGACAACACTCCAAGGTAACAAGTTTAATTTTCTTCCCATCCACCAATAATAATAATTAAATTAGGTTATTTTAGTTATAAAACAAGTATTATGTAAAGTTTTGTTCATTTGAAATATTTGACATTTAATGTAATCTTAGATTAAGGCTCTCTAAACAATGAACATAATGAATACTTTATAAAAAATTATTATATATAATAATTATAATAATAATAGTTTCTGTTATACACACTTTATGACAATGGCATATATTTTTGCTTTTTTTATATATTTATTAAGTTATGTAATTATATTTGTTCTGTATTGTACTATATATATATATATACACACACTACCATTCATAAAATAACATATATGGAATTAGGTAATTACGTAACAACAACAAAAACAACAGTTAGTTGTTATTTTAAGACACAGAGGTCAGCCTTTCTGTAATAGTTCTTGCAAGAACAGTATTGTCAAGTGCATTTGCAAAATCCGTCAAGCACCATAATGAAACTAGCTCTCATGAAGGCCGTCCCAGGAGGACGAGACCAAAACCTACCTCTGCCGCAGACGAGAAGTTCATTTAGAGTTATCAGCCTGAAAAATGACCAATTAACAGCTCCTCAGATTAGAGGCTTTATGAAGTCTTTACAGAGTAGAAGTAGCAGAAACATCTCACCATTAACTGTTCAAAGGAGAATAATGCATTTTTTGGACGCCTTCAGCATTCCTTTACAATGTAGAAAGAAATTAAAATCAGGAACGATCATGGGGTTAGAAAATGACCACAAACTTTTGAGCGGTAAGTGTGTGTGTGTGTGTATATATATATATATATATATATATATATATATATATAAATATATATATATATATAAAATACTATTGATTAACCATAACATTAAAACCACCAAGAAGTGACATTAATAAAAACATGCTGGAATGCCACCTGCATTTAACCTCATTAAAATGCCTCTTGTCAATGGTTCGTGATATATTAGGCATCAAGTGATCACTCAGTTCTTGAAGTTGATGTATTGGAAGCAAAAAAATAAATAAATAAATAAAAAGTGTAAGGGAATTTGACAGGAGCCACATTGTAATCACTAGACAACTGACTCAGATTATCTCCAAAACAGCCGGTCTTGGGAAGTGTTTATGGGAAACAGTGTTTAGTCTCTTCCAAAAGTGAAAGGACAACTTTAAACCTGTGTCAGAGTTATGGGCACACAAAGTTTCACTAAGACATATGCAGTAAAAAGGTTATCCCATGTGGTATTCTCTTACTGAAGCTATTGCAAAAGATATTGGAAATTGAGGGAAAGTGGCTAAACACACAATAGATCGAAGTCAGAGTGACCCCTGTCCAACACTGTCAGGGTAACGCGTTGGCACCTGAGCATCAGAACTGGACCGCTGAGCAATGGAAGAAGGTGGCCTGATCTAGTGATTATTTTGCCTTGAAGAATATGACAAAGAGTTCAATGTTTTGACTTGGCTTTGAAAATTCCTCAGATCTCAATCTGTTTGAGCATCTGTAGGATGTGCCGAACAAACAAGCCGAGTCGTTGGACGCGTCACCGCATAACTTACAGGAATTAAAGGATCTGCTGCTAATTTTCTTGCTTGGTTGCAGATGTGCAGATGCATGATATTATTCAGCTATCTCTGTGTATACATGCGTATTCATTCATACTTATCCATTTGTATCTATACTGTACACTATATCATCTTTATGTGATCATACACTGAATAAAATGAACAGGAAGTGTCAGTAGTGATCAACTCTCACTGTCATAAAGGCATAAAAAATTACAGTTACAATAAGAGATTACTATGTGCAAATGAATTAAACTATTTTAGTCGATTATGCATTGATACCTTCTGACTTCGTGTTTCTTTCTTTTTTGTTCCATTTCACTTAAGAAAGGGATATCTTTTATATATATATATATATATATATATATATATATATATATATATATTTTTTTTTTTTTTTTTTTTTTTTTGTAGAGGTAATAACACAATACCTTTCATTTGTGGCTTCATTAAGTACAAAATTTATTTTAAATACAAATTGTATTTTTATGTCTCAAATTATGAAATTGAATCAAAATCCTTTTGTAACTTTATTAACTATTAGCATGGCTTAAAATTTTCTAAAATAATCGGCCGTCTGTATATAATTCTAACATGCACCAACACTTTAGCCTATATCTTTCCTGCATTCCTGCATTTCCTGCGTTTTTATATTTTTCCTGCATTGCTTCAGCATTACAACAGTCCAACTTCCAACATTACACACACAAACACAAACACACAAAGTTCTTGTTTACTTTTTTATATTTTTTACCCCAGGATATATTTCAGAGTTTTTACATCAGCTTCTCCATCCCAAATCTCTGATATGCCAATATCTTTAAACTCACTTGCTCTTCTGAACATTTGTTCTAATGAATGCTCCATTTCACTTTAATAAACTCTTCATACCAAAAATGAAATGTCTGCATTGTTCCTCTTGTTTGATCAGGTAAGACAAGTTTGTTGTTTGAAGTCTGCTTGCTTAATTTACCACTAGAGCTATGAGGCTAGCAGGGAACGTATTTCACAAACACACTCCCACTCTAAAATGTCTATGGTTATAGACCTGGTTGATGAGTGTATTACTTGATCTGGGATAATTCGAGGTGACAATAGGCTAAGATGACACATAACATAGTGCCCTGGGATAAAGGCGACATGTAGTCCTAGGTATAATAAGCTAAGGTAAAATAGAGTTCTATATCTAGGGGCTCAGGTGACATAGGGCCCAAGATTACATTGGCCCCTGGGAATATAGGGCTAAGATGAGATAAACAGGGGTGACACAAGGTCTGGGAGATAAAGGACTGAGGTGAGATAAGACTAAAGTGATTTGGAGCTGAGGTTAAAGGTTCAAGGTAACATTGGCCCCTGGGAATATATGGCTATGGTGAGATAAGGTTGATGTGACATAGGGTCAAGATAATGTAACTTAGGCGATATAGGGCTGAGTTGACATGTGGCTCAGAAATAAAGAGCTAGGTTGTACAAGATGAAAATAGAGCCAAGCTGACACATGAATGTGGTGACATGGGGACAAGATGACATAAGGCCAAGTCACATAGAGGTCATCCCTACATTCCAAGGGCCCTATGTGCTCAGGGTCCTATGGTCCCCAAATTTATTTGGCATATAACAAAAGCTTGAAAAGAGCCCTGTGTTTCCAGAGCCCTGTGTTTTCCAGTTCTACGGTCATTTGTCCCCATGGCCCCATGTTACCGAATTACATATTTTTTAAAAATTTGTGAAACTTTGTTCCAATAAAATAAGCTTTTTTTCTGAAACAGAATAAGATAGTTATGGTGTGTTAAAAGAAAAATTAACTAGGGAACATAGGGCCCTGGGAACATAGGAATGCTCCCCCAGGGACTATGGGGGCAAGGTGATACAGGGACGAGGTGCCTCTAGGAATTTAGGATACTACAAACATATAGTAAGATCCTGGGAACACAGGACTCTGTAAAAATAGGGCAATTGGAATATAAGACCCTAAAGACATAGTTCCTAAATACATAAAGTCTGATCACAAAATTGTTCTGAAAATATACAGATCTGGATATACTGTACAGGGCTTTAAGAATTGTTTCCAACATAATGAACATATACTGTAGAATATATACACTAGTCTTGGAAATACAGTATACATTACTGTAGATATAGAACTCCAGAATCCTTGCAGTATAAAGCCCTTCAAATTTATAACTTGAAATATATGGTTTCAAGAATATACAACTTGTATATACTGTACATAGTTACTGCATATAGTGATCTGGTACAGGGTTAAACCAAACTAAGATTACAAACAAACAAACAAGTCATATTATTTTGGTTGAAGCTTATGCCACTATATAGCAATTTATAATTAAAAATGTATATTCTTAGAACCCTACATTTCCAGGGATACATATAAATATAACAAATATAATAAATAAATAAATAAATAAAAAAAATAAACTGGCCTGACCAAAAATAATGGGATCCTTACATTTTTTTTTTCATTTTTTTTCTGCACAACCTTTTGAGCTGATTACTGCAATCAAGCAATTTCAGTACCTCTCAGTCAGACTTCTGTACCTTTCGAAAGGTAGTTTGGACCTCGCAATGAGCAAACTGCTCCAGCTGTCATGGGTTTAAACTGATTCTGTTAAACACAATGCATCAAACTCCTGATCAGTGATTGTTTCATTACCAACATGTGCTTTAAATGTACACGATGCAATATGTAACAGTTCTAGCTTTAGATAAAAGGTGCCAAATGTACATATGTATGGTATAATCTGACTGTTATATTTAGATCTTATGCCGAGTGAGCCAAACTACCTGTCGAAAGGTGCAGAAATCTGATTGAGAGCCACAAAAAATCATTTGATTGCAGTGATTAGCTCATAAGGTTGGGCAAAAAAAAAGGGTCACATCGTATTTTTCCAGGCCAGTTTCTTTCTTTCTTTCTTTCTTTCTTTCTTTATTATTCTGTTGAATCACAATTCAAAAACAATGTCTAATTTTCTTTAGTCACTTTTTATTTATTTATTATTTATTAATACTACATTAGGTATAATAATTATTTTCAATTTCAAGTTATTTCTGTCACTATTGTAAGCATTTCTTTTTTACAAACAAATTTCTCAATGTGTGTATTTATTATCAGAATAAAAATATAAGATATAGTCGCATTTCCACAGTCGGTAATCTTTCAGAGTTATCAAGTGTAATTGGATCACCATCTGACCCACACGTATAATAATGCGACTGAATCCTTAGAGTCAGCATTCCGATACAGTGTATATAGTGTGGCTGCACTTAAAAGAAGAAATAAATCAAGAGAAATGAAATAGCACCCTGGTATAATGATCACACACCTTAAGACAAACCACTGGAAAACTACTCAGTAAATCGAATCAAAGTAATTTGGCAGTGTTTTAAACAGCTTGGACGGAGAACTCCTTGACCTATAAAAAAGCTGCCATATCAACATATATCTCCACTCTTATAGAATATACCAAAAACAATCCGAGATTCTTATTTAATACTGTAGAAAAAAATAACTCGGGATCAGTCCTCCTCATAAACATGCAAACAAGTAACACCTAGCAGTGAGGAGTTCATGTTTTTGAATGACAAAATAGAAAATATCAGGAATGGACATTTTAAAGTTAAAGCTACACAAATTCATCAAACTATGTTATTGATCATTTTAATCATCAGCTCAGCGATTACAAAGATTTACTCCCCTTCTGAAATAATTTCAAATATTTATTATTATTTATATATTTCCTAAATTTTTTTTAGAAATTATTTAATCAGCCAGACAAAATGATAAAAAAAATTCTGACATTTTCAAATATTAAATTAAATGAAATAAATAAAAATAATAAAAATAAATAAATATATTTACAAAATAGCAAAGTAAGGAACAAGAAACACATTTCTTAACCTCACTTTTTCACAACATAAAGCTTTTAAAACAAATACCTACTGTAGGTAACATACTGCATTTATGTTTGAACTGTGTAAACTATTTCCACTGTTAGGTATAATGTACAAGAGGTCTCGCTTTACCTTAAACTGTGTCCAGTAGAACAAATTTAAGATACTTATACTTTTTTAGCCTCTAGCATATTTGCTAATCATGTATGTTAACATTGCAAAATTAAATAAAACAGCTAAACTAACCGTGACATGTTTCGTCAGGTTAGAAATCGAGTTTTTAAAAATTCATCAAAATATTGTACATGAAAATATTGTGTTAGTTCTGCATAGTGGTGTGGTTGAGAGACCTTATCGCCTGCGGGAAGAAGCTCCTCCTCAGTCTCTCTGTGTTGGCTCTCAGGGAGTGGAATCGCTTCCCAGACCGCAACAGAGTGAACAGTCCATTGTTGGGGTGGCTGAGGTCCTTCACGATCTTCCTGGCCTTGGTCCAGCACCGCTTGGTGTAGATTGAGTGCAGGTCAGGGAGCTCGGTGCGGATGATGCGCTCAGCTGATCGCACCACCCTCTGTAGAGCTCGTCTGTCCTGCATGGTGCTGTTCCCGAACCAGGTCGTGATGTTTCCCGTCAGGATGCTCTCTATGGTGCGGGAGTAGAAATTCCTGAGCACCTTGGAGGGCAGTCTAAAGTCTCTCAAGCGTCTGAGGTGGTACAGACACTGCCGGGCCTTTTTTACCACGGTGTTGATGTGACAGGACCATGTCAGGTCCTGCGTGATGTGAACACAGAGGTATCTGAAGCTGTCCACTCTCTCCACTGGGCTCCTGTTGATGATGGGGGTCTGGTAGTTCCTCACCTGCTTTGTACTGAAGTCCACTATCAGCTCCTTTGTCTTGCTGACGTTCAGGAGGAGATTGTTTCTCTGGCACCAGTTTTCCAGATTTCCAACCTCCTCCAGGTAGGCCGTCTCATCGTTGTTGGTGATCAGGCCCACCACGACAGTGTCGTCAGCAAACTTGATAACGGTGGTGGAGTTGGTAGTGGCCACGCAGTCAGAGGTGTACAGAGAGTACAGCAGGGGGCTCAGAACACAACCCTGGGGGGCTCCAGTACTGAGAGTGATGGAGGCTGAGACATCTCCGCCCATCCTTACTGCCTGTGGTCTGCCAGTCAGAAAATTGGAGATCCACTGACACATAGATGAGCTGAGTCCCAGGTGCTCCAGCTTTGTTGTGAGTGTGGAGGGAATTATGGTATTAAATGCAGAGCTGTAGTCGATGAAGAGCATTTTCACATAATTCCCCCTCTGAGTGTCCAGGTGAGTGAGAGATGTATGGAGGAGATGTGAGATTCCATCGTCCGTGGAACGGTTTGGACGGTATGCAAACTGTAGTGGGTCCAGTGTGTCTGGTAGTGAAGAAATGATGAAGTCTCTGACCAGGCGTTCAAAGCACTTCATCACTACTGAAGTGAGGGCTACAGGGCGATAATCATTGAGGGAAGCAGGATGTGGTTTCTTTGGGACAGGAACAATAATGGACTCTTTGAAACAGTGGGGATCACTGACTGAGATAAAGAGATGTTGAATATCTCAGTAAACACAGGAGCTAGCTGGTCTGCGCAGGCTCTGAGGATACGGCCTGAGATGCCGTCTGGTCCTGCTGCTTTCCTGGTGTTCACTCTCTTGAAGGCTCTCCTCACGTCATGCTCGGTGATGATGAACGCGCTTCCGGTGCTGGCAGTGACTTCCTGTCTGCAGCCGTTAGCGCTGCTAGCATTAGCATCGCTAGCGTCTTTAGCTGCAGCCTTGAAGCGAGCATAGAAAGTGTTCAGCTCGTCTGCCAGAGTCACGTCCGCGTTCGTCATTCCGGTTGTTGTTGCTTTATAATCAGTAATTGTCCTTAATCCCTGCCACAGGCTCCTAGTCACTTTGTTGGAGCTGTGACTCTAGTTTCCTCCCGTAGCGCTGCTTCGCCTCTTTCACCGCCTTCAGGATGCTGTATAACGCAGCCTTGTACGGTTCCATGTCCCCCGACGCGAGTCCCATGTTGTAGGCAGCGGTGCGAGATTTCAGAGCATCGCGGATGGTTTTATCCACCCACGGCTTCTGGCTTCAGTCATGTGGTAGATCCACCAGCTGCATTTCTCTGGCAAAAATAAAGAATATCTAATGTGTAAAATAAATGGTAGAAAACTAACAAGTTGAGTGTGGCCGAATGTCGCAGAGTAAGAGAAGTGTTTCTTCTTCACAAATCTACTCAAGTAAAAGTAAAAAGTATGGTGCAGTAAAACTACTCATAGAAGTACATAAAAAAAAAGTTACTTAAACAAATGTAACGGAGTAAATGTACCTCATTACTACCCAACCCTGAGGATAATACCAAAAATAATTTAATTTCTTTAAATATGTAACTTTTCTCTCAGCATTACTTAAAATATGTACCAAAATCTTTTAAACCAGCAGTTATTAAACCACTATTTAAGAAACCTGACCTCGACTGCTGTTAGCTGTCCAACTGTAGGCCAAAATTTCCTCTCTAAAATCCTAGACAAGGTTGTAGCACAGCAGTTATTTTCAAACCTAAATGTATTAATCAGGGTTTAGGGCATCATAGCCAAGTCAAATCAAATCAAGTAGGCGTTTACTGTCATTTCAACCATATACAGTTCAGCACACAATGAAACAAAACAACATTCCCCTTGGACCAAGGTGCTGCATACATACAATATAGATTAACAACATAAATTAACAAAACTAACTAGGACACCTAATTAGCTGACTACCTAAGACAAAACAAATTAACACCATAAATAAAAAAAAGATATGTAAATACTATACAAAAGACTGCAAAATACAACATAAAATGCATGTGCAAATGTGCGAACAAAACAACAACACAACAACAACATAACACAATGCAAAACTCTGTGGTAATGAGTTAAAGTAGTGCAAGTAACATATCTGTGAGTTGATAGATAAAAAAGAAAACATTTTCTTATTAAAGTATTAGATAAAAGGAAAAGAGTTTTTGCGCAAATAACAGGAAATAAATATACGGCACGAAAATCATGCTGGTTGAAGTGGTAAATGACCAATAACAAACTAGACTCATAAAAAGAGGTGTATCTGTACTAGGAAACTCTTGTATGCACCACTGATTTTTCATAAGTATCCACAAGTACCACTGAGTGTATATATCAAATTCTACCAAGCTAGGATACTTTCAGGTTGATACCAATTGGATGTATCTTGCTGAGGTATCCTTACATGGTACATCCATTTGTTGCCATGGCAAATAATCCACTCACGGATTTTGTCGGGAGACATTTACATCTCAAGCTCCATTTGCATTTTACACCTTTGCACAACTCTGCTCTTCTCTATTGTTTTTTTTTTTATCTCAACATTGATTGGTTGTTTAAAAAAACAAACAAAAAAAAAAAAAAAAACCTGACATCTATTGGGATATCACCCAGCCACTACTTTTTTGTTTAGCCTAATCCAAGCAGTCATAACTTAGTGACTTGATTGGTTATTGGGCAGGTATGTAGATAGATCCTATCCAACATCCCCCGCTCCCCACCCCCCTGCACACACACAGTACTATACATTCCCCATATCATTTAAAAAATGATAATTGAATTAATACAGATTAAAAATGCTTTAATACATACATTTTTAAACAACATTGTATAATTTGGACATTACAAACTGTTAAATAAGCTGGACACCTACAACAATGCAAGTAACAAAAAGTAGTTGTGTAGCCAAGTGTTTAGTCTAACTTGGCAAGGTATAATTTAGTACTATATTGTCAGCTAACATTAAGCTCAACTTAAATCAATGCCCACATTATGCGCACTCTTAGTTTTTTTTATGCACATGGCTTGACTCTTCCTGTGGTCTTTGCTTATCAAACATGCGCTCAAGGGCATCAAGACGCCGGATAACCTCTTTGAGAAGAGCAGTGTTTGCAGCTTGCTTTCCTTTTAAACCCTCAAGCTGAAGAGACAAAGACACACCATGGCTAATCCCCCCACCCGGCTATGATAATATGGACAGCACCTCTTTCTGCTAGTCATTAACATACCAAAGGCCTTTACACCTTACAGTCATCAACTCTCACTGCTAGTTGTAAGGATTCATAGAAACTTTCACCGATTCCTAAATACATCCACATACATAAGGTATCTGGTTGTTTCACAAAATTTCCTTTTGCATGCTACCTTTCCAAGCACTCTGCCTCATACATCTGACAATCTTAAAGTTTAGCGGGGATTTCCTATACTCATATTTGTCCGAATAAAGCTCTTTTCATTGATTAGGATGGGGTTCCTGTTGAGTCTGGTTCCTCTCAAGGTTTCTTCCTATTGCCATGGAGTTTTTCATTGCCACTGTAGCTGTCACCCTTGGCTTGCTCATCAGGGACATCAGGCACCTTATTTTGATTCATACACATTCATAATTCATATAAACTTCTATTATTCTTTTGATTAAGCCTCTTTGCAACAATGACAATTGTAAAAAGCCCTATAGAAATAACATTTTGTTTAATTCAATTCAATTTAATCTACTACTGGCATCTGTGTTATGTCGAATTGCTTGTGTTGTTTAGTGTTTTGTCAGCTTAGTGCAGCTTTTTCTTTGTTAGATTAGAAAATGCTATATGAGTCAATAACAAAGCTTTATCCTGGCTTAGGTCTCATTTGACTGATCATTATCAGTTTGTAGGGGTGAATGTTGTAAAAATAAAGTTGGTGCCCTCAAGGTTACATTTCAGACCATTGCTATTTTCTGTAGATATGCTTCATTAACTTCCTTCTATTTAAATCTGACGAGATAGAAGTACTACTGGTACTAGGTCCACATGTAGCTAGAAATAAGGTTTCATAGTAACTCTGGGTGGCCATTCTGTTTCATCATGTGCAGCAATAAAAGATCTTCGTTTGATTATTGATTCCAGGATTTAATTTAAAGCTCATATAGATAATAATATTACTGATCTAAAATTTATTTTCAATCTCAGAAATATTGGCAAAATAATAAATATAGTATCACTACATGATGTACATGACACATAAAAAAATAGTCCTTTTTTGTTACCTCTAGGTTCGACTACTATAAGGCCTACTATCTGGATATTTCACTAGGTTCATCAATAGTTTAGAATGCAGTAACCAGAGTCCTTACTACAACCAGAGAATATGAGCACCCCTATATTATATACACTGCATTAGCCACCAGTGACGTTTTTTGGTTTACGTTTTTAATACTTTTGCAACAGTGAATTGTACCAGAGTGAGCTGGTGGGATTTTATGATATGCCATACCTCTTAGTTAAAAAAAAAAAAGTACAGGCTGTTTGCTGGTACCTTGTATAATGACAACTACAAACACTGTATAGCAAACACTTCTAGAATAAGATAAGATAAAGGGACTTTATTTTTATTGTAATGATACAACAAAATTTGTTTGGTAGCTCTTAGAGACCAGCAGCAATAATAGACATGAGAATAAAAAAAAAATAGAATAAACAAGGCACTTACATATTATAAATATAACAATATGTGCAATGGAATGTATGTGAAGTGGAATCTGGATCTTGGTGCAAACAGTAGTAAAAATGCAAATATGATTGTCCTACATAAGCAGATATTGCACAAATTATACTAATAGCTGGAATAACACAGTCCTGGTGTAAAAGTGTCTTGTGCATTAGCTTTAAAATAGCCTTTCTATTAGTTTTAAGGACTCAGACATAGTTTCAGTGTGTAGTATAGGCATAAAATTTATTTGTCTAGACAAGCTTTTGTGAATAGGTAAAGGAGATGATGTGGAGGACTCATGAGCACAAAGGTTTATGACAGACTGATACAATTGGATACCGTCTTCTCCCACTCCCAAAAGGTCACCCAGGTAATTTAAAAATGAAGTGAAATGATTTTGAACCTAATTCTCCATCAGTAAACAGCTGGTAACTTGAACAGATTGGACTTCATATTTATGTTCCTCTGAAGAATTCTTCCTCATGCTATCACAGGGAGTTTTTTTCTTGATATTGTCAACTCTTGCTTAGGAATAACCAATATACATATACATTTATAGATTTTCTAAAATTAGTATCCAGATTATATCCAGATCATTTATTCCATAATTTCTTAATTTAAATTGAATTAAGTTGAATTCCTTCACAGAGTTTTATTTGTGCACGGGGACACTGATGTGCTGGAACAGGTTTGGACGCTGTAGTTCAAGTAAGGGGCCATTTTCACTTTCTATACAATTGTGTGCTTTAATATGGGAAAGACCCACAGGATATCTATATACTATAATAGTCAGCTATCCATAGATATGCGGTCATATAATGTATTTTGTTTCTTGACATGATTTTATGCCTACCACCATTGTAAAGAATTGTTGTTTGATTTACCCTACTCATGTTTATGTCATCTTGAACTAGTTCTGGACATTTTTGTCTTTACCTCTCTCATTAAAAAGACATCTCTGCCCACAGAACAGATGCAGATGCTGGATGTTTTGTGTCTGTTTGTTGCACCTTTTACACCTTGTAATGAGCAGGTGTACAGATGTTCCTAATACAACGACCAGTACGTGTATGCTCAGTAATGCCGCTTGCCTTAGAAAACATTGTATATAGTGTAAAATGATGCAGAAGAAAGAAAAAAAAATCCAACACGAATGGTGGCTGTGGAAAAGCAGAATGTGTCACCTTTATTAAAAACGCTGGAGGATGTGAGAGCCCGCGCCATATGTGTGTTATATTTCATTTTCTGATATCCATCTCCACTCGAGCTTCTTATTCGCTTTATTCTGGCCGTGTAATTTATCACGCTGGCAGATAAGGAAGGAAGCACTTATTATTGCTTTTGTGCGATGCAGCCGATTTGATGTGGATGACGATTGGCTAACGCAAGCTGGCTACTGAGCTCTTAGCAAGTCTTTAACCTCCCCTTTATTTCTCTGGTAAACACCTCCTCTACCTCAGAGCTACTCTCTGAGATTTCACAGCATTCCCTGCAGCATTCGTTCAGGCAGTCACAAATCCACAAGGTATTCACTTGCAGATATTCACTAAATTTTCGATATCGACATGGATTACTCTTCGTAGCGAAGAAAAGGCGTGATAAAAAACAACTACATCATATTTGTACCACAGTACAACATAAAGGCAAATTATAATGATGTAACAACTTATGGAAAACTAGCATAAGTGTTCATCATTGACAGGAAAAGAGTAAAGCTAAAAATAAGCTGATCAGCTTTAAGGTAATCATGATATTATATTAATATATTTATGTTAGATTAACCCTTTTGTACATGTCACGTTCTGCCTAACTTAGTAATGGAAAGAAATACAATTTTGTAAGGTTGAGTACCTTACACCTTGTTTGCGTTAAGTTGTGCTTCTTTCGTCATTTGCCAAATACTCTCCCTGTTCGGTAATCAGAGAGTAAATCACAGGGCCAGGGGTAGCTCAGTGGTTAAGGCATTGGACTACGGTTCGGAAGATCCCAGGTTCAAACCCCACAACCACCAAGTTGCCACTGTTGGGCCCTTGAGCAAGGCCCTTAACCCTCAACTGCTCAGATGTGTAATGAGATAAAAATGTAAGTCGCTCTGGATAAGAGCGTCTGCCAAATGCCTAAATGTAAATGTAAATGTAAAAAAAATGAAAAAGTAGATTAGATGAAGATTAAGTTTTGTCTTAAAATGACTTCAGAATTCATTTATACCACTTCAGCGCTGTTATTTCATGGTGAATTTTTGTGGTGAAAATATAAGCTTATCCCAGTAAAAATATGTAGGTTTTCTTCTCTAATTAATATCTATTGTCGCAGGTGGTTGTTTACAATGACCAAATAGTTTATTAGTAACTTATTTTAAAGTAGATTATTAAGTCCAGCACACAACTGTTGCAGATGCAGGTTAAACTTTAGTCAAATACGTAAGTATTGTACTACAAAAGTTTTCTATAAATTCAGTCCAGTGGTCATGTTAAGACACCCCCACAGTTTGCCACATGTGCAGTACGCCATCAAAACTTTCAGGTTTAAATCTGAGACATAACTGCTTATAAAATCATTAATAAAAAAAAAACATTCAATAAATTCTACTCAACATTTAGATTTTATTAATGACACAGGTTTAACTTCATGCAAATACCTTATGACTTATGCCAAAGTTTCATTAAATTCTGTTGAGACATTTTGCATGAGGCTGTGCCAAATCTGGCTGGACAGATATACAGTACAGACGATACATTTTCTCAGACTGGTTTCAGATCCTTCAGTATATGAAATCTAAAGATAATATTGAAAGAGCGAGTTCTGACCAATGTACAGACTTTGTACTAACCTTTTTTTATCTACAGTATATACGTACATAGATGTTAATTATGTGATATAGCTAATATGTTAATTACAGACCATAATGCTAATGCTATTTACTAAGGCGCCAACTGCATGACATAATAGCTAATTATGAAACACAGAATGTAGCATATCTGAGAATTTTGCTCTACAGATGTTAATTATGCATTATGACAGCCAATTATAAAACTGGATGATGAATTCATTTACATTTATTTATTCAACATAGACAGTTTATCATAACAGTTAATTATGCAACACAGTCACCATTTGCGTGGCATGAGTGCTAATTAGGTGTACTTACATACTTGTAAGTATGCTTAATGATATCAACACGACAGCTAGTTTTGCAAAACATATGCTCAAAATGATGCAAAAGAGAGACTAATTAGTTGAGATTTGTCGTACATTTGTTTGTTCGGACAAACGGTGATTCGTCGACTGCGAGTGACAAAAAGTGCAGTGTGAATATTGTTGGATATTGTTAATGTGCTATAGTTTCTCATCAGATGGTTGCTTATGATAATCACATGGTGTGGTCTGGGTTTAACATGCAACACTTTGTGTGATGCTATATTAAAACCTTGAGGCTAACTCTTCATCCAGCCCCACCATGACCCCCCTCCACCCCAAACACACACGCAAGCAGAGATCATTTGATAGCGGGTCGTCACGTTTTGCAAAAGCAGCCGGTGTTTATTATTTTATTATTCCATTATTCTGTGTTCATTTTCAAAAGCTCTGAAATTTCCTGTTCGTTGTTTAACTGTTGGGTTTTAATTAAAAATGAATGAGCTTTTTGCTTGCTGATTGGCCAGGTGGTGTCTCCGATTACAGGGAATGGCTTTGTGTGTCTGACAAAAGAAAAGTCCGGAGGGACGGAAAACTGGACACACAAACACGCACAGACATGCATTGTTGTTCTGGAGGGCTTTATGAGCTCTTTATGAGTTTCCAGTTTCAGGGAAAAGGTACACAGAGGTGAGAATTCCGGGCATGTTTTTAGTGGTTTTTCAAGCTGGCTTGTCCCAAAGCCCTACTTGCTCTCGACAGAGTCTACTTCTTATACCACTGTAAAGTTGTTTACTCACCCAGAAGGCATTGCTCAATATATTCCAATATAGCAGAGACAGGGGCGATTCTAAGTTCAGACCCTAAGTGACGCTCAGCCACCCCTGAGAATGTAACATGCCTGGTGTCTTGATATTAATACTTTGCTCTCAATGGTAGTTTTTATTTTATTATTTTAATATGCATTTACAATAATGTTTTAAAATATATTTTAAATAATAACAATATTAGTATCAGTAATAAGTAACAGGATTTTCTTGGCACATATAAAATAAAGAGAAATAGAATTTTGCAAAAGCATTAAACCATTTCATTCTTGTTTATTGGTATGTGATAATAAATTAAGATTAACACTCAATTATTTGTCACATTTAAACTGCAGCGATTTTTTTCGCAGTTAGGAAGCTGGTGTCAGAGCACAGGGTTAGCCATGATACTGCACACCTGGAGCAGATGGGGTTAAGAGCCTTGCTCAGGGGCTCAACAGTGGCAGCTTAGCAGTGCTGGGGCTTGAACTCCTGACCTTCTGATCAGTAACCCAAAGTCTTAACAGTTAAGCTTATGTGATAACAAATACAATAAACAGGGTATTTATGATTCAAACAAATGTGAAGGAGGTTGGGGGACCATCAGTTTACAGCTATCAATACACAGTTCACATTACAAGTGATGTTGCTCATATCATGTTTTTTAATTTAATTTAATTTAATTTTATTATTATTATTATTATTATTATTATGTCAGATCGGATTTGCATATCATGACGATTTATGGGGATTGAATCACTTTTGGAGCCAGCCACAGTGGTCATTCGAGGAATTGCAGGTTTTGGTACTTCTGTGTTAGTGTAATTTTTCAGAACGAGAGGTTGCCTCCTACTGTTATGTTACTCCTGTTATGTTATAAGAACTATACCTCTACATACTATATCACAATGTAACACCATGCCATCAAGAATATTGGACATTAAGCCATTAGCCAAATCTGTAAGTGTTGGTCATGTCCCTAAGCAGACTAAACTGCTTGAGCAGCCCTAAAAGTTGCTAATAATATTGTGCTATATTATTAGTCTTATAATAATAACTAATAATTATTACACCCAACAATAACCTAACAATTTAAACACACACGTTAGCTTTAGTTATAAAAAAAAACTTTATTCCTAAAACTATTCAAGGAAATACTGCATAAAACAGGAGAATACAGATTGTCTCAACAAATACCACTGTAAGACGTTGGGCCAACAATACAATATTAATTCATTCAAAATGTATTTTGATGATTTTTTACAGTGTATATAAAATAGGACCTAATTCTGATAATTATTACAGCATTAACACGTTCATAACGAACTATGCCTTAAAAATATTTCACATTTTTGCAAGCAATTGAAGATCCTATCATTAATAAAGCATTTATCATGCCAAAGAACCAATAAAATGAAGTTGGTGTACTCTTTACTGATCTTCTATACCGCTTTAGCCTGTATTCAGGGTCGCTGAGACCTGGAGCCTATCCCAGGAGCCTTAGGGTATGAGGCAGGGTAGACCCTGGATAGGGTGCCAATCCATTGCAGGGCACACGAATACACACTATGGGCAATTTGGGAACGCCAATTAGCCTAATCAGGGGTGCGTTTCTCGTACAACGATGTAGCTTTTTACTTAACCACCGTTGTACGATGCAACGTTGAAGAAAATAACTAGTCACGAGTGTTTCCCAACACCATAGTACCTGTGTCGCACTTCCATCGTTAAAACCATGTTGGTTTAATCTGTCGTTCTTTTTCTTCTTCGATACTATGGCGGAGTAGTGCCAGAGGCACATATCGCCCCCTACTGTAGAGTGTTTTTTCTCTCTCTTCGGCTCCCATTCAACGCGCTTTCGCAATGACGTTACGTAGAAGTGGTGTAATAATGTCACGAACGCAACATTCATTATTTGTACAATGAAACATATATAGGCAGACACAGTTTAAATGTGCTCTTTTCGAATAACAAAGTCTATAACTTTTAGTTATATTTCATTTGAACTCATTTTTATTTGGTATTGATACATAAGTACAATTAAAATAAAAAGAAATTATGGGTTTTTAAAATGCTGGGATTGTGTTGTGAACACCTGTTACCTATTTTGCTCAAGATCATATCCTATATAAGTCCTTTTACATACAGCCATGTTTTAATGAGAGTTGATGTAAAAAAATAAATAAATGACACAGAAACCAAAATTTACTAAAAAAAGAACTTGCAGTTCTTTTGGAGGAGAAACAATTAAATCTTGCTTTTCTCCAAATAAAAAAACAGTTACAAATTCTGAAAAAAAAAAAAAAAAACATGGAATGAAATCGCACAAAAGATTAATGCTTCTGGAAATGGGTATAAGAGAAGGCCAGAGGAAGTCAGAAACAAGTGGATGGACTTTGCAAGTGTGACCAAACAAGCAAGTCCAGTGGTGGCCTGAAACTGAACCCCTCCAAAAGCTGCTATGTGATTGTAGTTACTGCAATTCTCCACAACATTGCAGTCGAGGAAAATGTCCCGCTTTTTAATGAGGAAGAGGGGGTCTTACTGGTTCTGCTGTGAATGAGGAAGATGACACTTCTGATGAGGATATATAATTTATATTTTTTTTAACCTATGAATAGTCCATATTCTACTTCTACTTCTGAGAGCACAACAAAAAAACTTACTTAAAAACTCACCTTTTCTTTCAACGAAACCAAGGCTGTGTTCCAACCGGAACGTAAATACTGCTTTCATAGGGCACTTCGAAGGGAGAATCATTGCGATGGTATCGCTGTTATATCGTATAAAGTGAATTTGTAATTAAAATAACCGAAAAATGAATAGCCTAATATCTGAGCACCAAAACATTACGTTTTCCAAATCGCTCAAAGTGGTTGGGAAAATATTTAGAAACTAATAGAGCGTAGGGTCGTGAACTGTGAATAGAACACACCCAGCCGCGGCAGGGAACTATGCTTCTAACCACAGGTCGAAGGCTGTAGTTCCAACCACGTAAGTTTGCGACGCTGTTTGCGAATGTTCGTTTGAACTATGGTTTCGAGAAACACCGAATTGTTGAACTATGTTGGTAACGACGGAACTTGCGACCATAGTTGGCTAACGATGCTTTTGGGAAACGCACCCCTGTATGTCTTTGGACTGTGGGAGGAAACCGAAGTACTTAGAGGGAACCCACTAAGCACGGGGAGAACATGCAAACTCCATGCACACAGAGACAGGAAGCTGGCGGTGCAAGGCAACAGTGCTAACCACTACACCACCGTGCTGTCTAAAGTTGGTGTAATAAAAATTTACTGTTGGGTTTATGAGTCATGCAATAACCGTGCGCGTACACACATGAACCTGTTATACCATATGTGCACTAACAAACAGCACTACAGCTCTGGTTATATTACTAAAATAAAAGAGAAAATGAATAACAGGCATTTGGAGGACACCCAAAAACATGACCTACTAAACCACCAAACAGTTCAAAATGCACCTCACAGCGCCCAAGGACATAACAGTAGCTCACTAGTTTTCTCAGACACCCAATTAAATATAACGAGCTCACCGGTGCTGTTTACTTGAAAACAAAATTCATCCTTCTTTCCTTCTGAATGAACAGAGCGATGGCCCAATCAGGCAGGTGATCCTTGGCCTTAATAAATCCAAGGGAATGTCCTTTATTTTCAGAAACTGTTGTTCTTTGGAGAATGTCCTGAACAACATAAAACATAAAGTAAAAAAAATCCTCCAGATTTTCCTCCTTCAATTGTCCACTATTAGCAATATAGAAAAGTAAAGTTTCACATCAAACTACAAAACATCTGCGTTACATACCAGGAGCCTTCCAGCAGGGCCTCTGGGAAAACCTCAGGGAAAGGACCGACATTAGCTTGTTTAGTAACATTAGCTATTAACAGCAGAGAGAAAAAAAAAAGAAAAAAAAAAACCAAAAAACATCAGATTGGCTGAATTTCACCTTTCTCCATCAAGTCCTAAAGACACAGATGTCACATTGGAAAAGGACTAGAAATGTTCACAAATAGAAGAATAATTAAAGTGACAAAAAATCATACATATATTTCATTTTTTGACTATAAGAGTAAAAAAGGGTTGAAGAAAAAAGAAATAAAAATATTTCAAAACTTTAACGCTGACTGTGACCAACTAAAAATGTCCAGCTAAAAACGAAACAAAAAACAAAGCTATGTAATGACGTAATAATCAAGCATTCGATAAAGTGCTGATGGAAAGTTTTCAGACCCTTCTTTTTCCACAGTGTTATATTTCACACTCATCTTTATTTTATGAGCTTAACCAGTTTAGATGGCCAGTGTCGATGCACAGACATTTTCAGTTCTCTCCAGAGATACTGTACTAGGCTCAGGTCCAGACTCTGGCTGGGCCACTCCAGGACGTTCACAGATTTCTTCTAAAGCCACTCCTGTGTGTTCCTGGCGGTTTGCTTTAGATCGTTGTCTTATTGAAATATAAACCTTCTCCCCAGTCTGAGACCCTGAGCGCTGTGGAGAAAGTTTTCACACAGGATAGCTCTTTATTTTTCTCTATCCTTTTTCCACTCTATACTGACTAATCTCCCAGTCCCAGAAAAACATCCCCACAGCATGATGCTGCCACCACCGTGTTTAACTGTAGGGATGGTTTTAATAAGCTGGTAGGCACTGCCTGATTCCCTGATTCCAAATAGTTAAAAACAGAGTATTTTGCTTCTCATGGTCTGAGAGTGAATTTGTTGCTTTTTGCCAAACCTCCAGCAGGTTGTTTTGTGCTTTTTAGTGAGGAATGGCTTCTGTCTGGCCACTGTACCATATAGGCCTGATTGGTGGCGTGCTGCTGTAATGGTTGTCCTTCTGCAAGGCTGTTTCCTCTCCAGAAGGGAACTCTGGATCTCATTTATAGCATCACTTCGGTTCTTGCTTACCTTGCTTGTCTACCCAAGACCCTTCAGTCATGATTATTGTGCGCCGTAACAGTGCAACTAGATCTAAAAAGACTGTTGGTTTCTTTTCACTCAGACTTGCACCATCTATTCTGAGATCTTATATAGACAGCATATGTCTTTCCTAATTATGTCAAATGAATTCAGTAAGACACAGGTGAATCCAATCAAGTTGTGGTCCCATGCAAAGGACAACTAAAGGGAAACTTAACAAAAGGTGTTTTTTTTTGTCTAAATTCTAATATCAGTTGTTTTTTTAAATATCATACATTAAAGGTTGGCTTTCTAGATTCCCTTGTTTTTTTTTAATATACTGTATAAATTAGTTAAAATTTGAAAATTAATTCCTTTCCACAAAGTGACTGTAATTCAATTTTGTAGCTCTTTGTTTAATTAGCCACATCTAAGTACTGTAGCTATTTTGTTAATTCACTGTAATTATATGTGATTATAAGTATCAAAATATCTTCACTTATATGTATAGATGTGTTATTATCTCCGTTTATCAGGTATATGTTTCAAGTCTTGTTAGGTCTTTAATAACATTTAGTCCAATTCAATTCAGGCTTTATTCATCACACATACATTTCTGCACAGTGAAATTCTTTATTCTTCGCATATCCCAGCTTCTTGCTAGTAGGCAGGGGTCAGAGCGCAGGGTCAGCCATTTTACGGCGCCCCTGGAGCAGACCAAGTTAAGGGCCTTGCTCAAGGACCCAACAGCGGTAACCTGGTGAAGCTGGGGCTCTAATCGACTAAAATCTTGGATAGACTAAATCTTCCAAACTGTAACTCAGAGCCTTAACCTAAGCCACTGAGCCACCACTACCCCAATATAGGTGGCAGGAAGGAGCATAGTTAGGCCTGTGGCATTACACATTCAGCATCAGGAATCTATTTCTGCCTCATGTTCTCCTCATGCGTTTCCTCTGGGTACTCCGATTCCCTTCCATAGTCCCAAGACATGCAGTGAATGCTAATAGGTGTTTCCAAATTGAATACAGTATGTGAGTGTGTATGCTTGTGTGCATTGCTATAGAGTGACAACCTGTCCAGGGTTCACCCTACCCAATGGCCAAGTTCTCTGGGATGGGCTCCAGGCATCTGTGCCCTGGGGAGGGAGAAAATGAGTGAGTGAGTGAGTGAGTAAGTGAGTGAGTGAGTGAGTGAGTGAGTGAGTGAGAGGAGTTTTGGTGTATTTTATTTTTCCCCCATCAGTTAAAATGAGACAGAAATTCAGACAGAACCAGACAGTAATGCCAAGCAAGCCATTCAAGAAAATGGGTCACAAAGAAGAGAATGGAAAATTCCAGATAATTACTTTAGGAGTCTCAGCTACATATGAAACAAGGCAGGAGTATTACATGCTGAACCAATTGAAAGGCTCTTTCCTGAGACATTCATTTATCAGATAGTCTTCGCAACGAACTCACAAGTATTACATGGTGACACAAGAAAATACAATTGGCCTCACAAAATTACAGGTTTAAATATCTCTTGGAATCAATCTAATAAGGCAGTGGATGAACAGAATCTTCTCTTCCTGCAAAAACCCAAGTTTTGAAGCTTCAATGTGTGGACCAGGGGGCAAGTAGAGAGACAGGAGTCATATTGATATTATTCAACATAAAAATCACACAAAATGTCTTTTGCACTATTGCAAAGCCCCCTGACCATGTTATTGAAGCAACAGCAACATGTCTCATGAGAGCACAACATTTTATAGAGAAAACATCAAAAGGCTGTCAGTGAGGCAGGAGAAGGGGCTTCGTCTGTACTGACCTCAGATGGCACATCAGTGTAACCACAACTTAAGAGAAGCTACCACACAGCATAATGCCACCATCACCATGATCACAATGGGTATGGTGTTTTTGGTTGATAAGAGGTCTATGTCTTTCTTTGAAATGTATGCCCCAAAATGTTGTACCTTGCTTTTAACACTTTTTAAAAATTGTATTGTGTCAATTTTGTTTTTAGTATATCGGTACAAAAGGCTATTACTCGACCTCACAGTGGATAAATCAGCATGTAATTGTGATTGTGGTCATTTAGGTATGCAATTTAGTATCAATAATAGGTTGGCTAAGTTGTGATGTAAATTATACAAGAGTTAGTTAGTTCCAATACAATTAATAAAAAGCTGTACCATTTAATTTCATAGGTGTTCTACAGTTAGTAATTACACTAACTGGCGATCATAGCCTGGACAAAGGTACTGTAGGTCTGTGCGGTTTACAGCACTGGAAAGAAGAGAAAGCAGCTGCCTGCCAAAAGCCACATAAGCCACCACTCACAGAAGTACTTTCAGCAAGAAAACACATCTGAAAAATTTTGACTTTTTAATTGTTCCTAAGTCATTCCGAATTGCCTCATCAAGCTACAAAGATAACGAGCTTCTAACACAAGGCCGAATCTCAAATCCCTCTGTAACCCCTAATAATCAAAGGCCCTAAAAGCTAATATTGCAACGTGGTATAAGGAAAAATATAAAAAGAAACTTAGGAGATTTACAGGACTGTCCACCACCTCCATCGTTTATTATCCTCACATTTTGGCTACATAGTACTGGTAAGAGTTTAAAAATACTTTCATTACACTATGGTGGTCGCCAGCTCTGCCAGTGGTGGTTACTGTAGTTACTGTAGTTCCAAGGGCATGGAAGGATGTGTGTTGGCAGAGTAAAAAAAAAACTGGTTAAATAAAGAAACTAATTATAAACTGTTAATAAAAAATGATGTATGTAGTAAAAAGCAATATCACATTTGAGGTCGTGCTGTTATGCTGCATATAAGCGTGCTTCTGGTGCAGCACTTCCTCTCATGTGATATTGCTTAAATATAATTAACTCATGCTTTCATTGTGTTTTTGTAACAAATCAAACACAGAGTAGTGACTTTAAATTGGAAAAACAGCATTTTGTCCTACAGCACATTTATTTATTTGTTTGTTTGTTTGTTATAAGGCTTTTATCTTTTTTTTAGTAAGTACATTTTAGACATTAATATAATATGTCTAATGAATGTTTTATGATTGTGATTTATAATTTTACAGAAACTTTCTAAATGTTGATATTAAATGTAATTTGTTTGAAAAAAAGAAAAATTAAACATCTTATTTTTTTAAAAATTGAATTTTAATGCATTTAGTTATATCTGTGTGTGTGTTTGTGTAAGTGTAAGCTTTATCCAATACATTTTTCACGAATATTGTATGATCAAATTTTTTTTTGATATATTTAGTGTAGCAGGCTATCATAGCTGTATAATTTTTGCAGGGGAGAATAAATACTAGCTAATTGGTTGATATGTGCCCAAGTCAACTTGAACTGATTAAAGTGATGAAATGCAACTTTTTCACAAATGAAGCAAAAGATTAGCAAAAACAGTTAGCATGGGTAGAATTCAATGTGGCAAACTGAAAGCATATTCATTGCATTCTCAAGCTAATGTAGCTGTAAAATGTATGAAGAAGCTGATCAGATAACTTAATTTGCATTGACAGTTTAGCTAGCTTTGCTAACAATACGACACATGAGCTTTTATCATTGGCACTTTTTGTTTTATGATGAAATAGGGATGAAATATAAAATTTAAAGCGAATTTTAATGTTTATTTCATAGCCTACACCGACTCATGTTACATGATATTAGATACCTGTGTTTTGCTCACAATTTGGCAGGTTTCCTCAAGGTACTCCGGTTTCCTCCCACAGTCCAAAGGACTACAGAGTTTCCTGCGTAGTTGGATGATGTATTGAGCTGATAATTACAGATTAATAAGTGGAATATGGGATGTTCTTGGGGAAAAAAGTAAAAAAAATAAATAATAAATAAAGGAACACAGAAATATTGCCTACTTAGGCAGCCTACATGAACAGAATGAGATTTCTGTTTTTCACACTGAGTGTAGAAAGCATTCAGTATTTAAGTAAGACCACACTGCCCCCTGGTGGTGCATGTAGTATTAGCTTATCAAGGCAAAATCATAATGAAAAAAAACCATAATAAAAAATAAAATCGTATAAAGCAAGATAATAAAATAACAGGTATGAATAATTTTTTAAAATAATAAAATGAATAATAAACATACTATTTTATTTAACAGTAACAATTTTACTAAAATTTCTTTCATTTAAAAATATTAAATTACATTTAAATAAAAAATATACTTTATATGAATGAAAAATTCATTAGTGACACGTAACGACCTTTTAAATAGTAAAAAGGTTAAAGCTAAAAACAAGCTGATCAGTGAACAGCATCTGACACATACCTGCTCCTAACTTTCCTTCTACTCAACATGTTGATTTAATGTATGGTGCAAGGTTTAGTTTCCATAGTGTAGCGCCTAGTTTTGTTTTGGTGTAAGCCATGATTAGTTGTGATGTCATGTGTGTATATTGAAGATTTTGGTGGCTTGTAGGTGCATTACGGTTGTTTCTGTGTATTCTGCATAATCTGTGTGTGCACATTAGACTATTGCCTTCATTGGCTTTGTTGAGTGACACATACAGCCACGCCCACCTCAAGGGAAAAGCACTGAATAAGTTATAAATAAATAAATAAATAAATAAATAAATAAATAAAAAAATTCCAGATGCTGTGATGTAATCTGGCACATAACCGCTCATAATGTCCCTTCTACTCAAAATGTTTATTACATTTAAGGTGCAGTTATAACTTTAGGCAGATACATAAGTATTGGCAAAGATTCAGTAAATTCTGTCCAGACAGTTTTGCATGATGCTGTGACAAATTCTGGCTGGACAGGCATACAGACATATAGACATACATTTTTCGGAGACTGATTTTGGGTCATCCAATGTATGAAGCATAAAGATATCATTGAATGAGCAAATTCTGAGCAATGTACAGACACAAGATAACATTTAATTTTATTTATATATATATAAATATATTCATATAATGATATATGAAATATTCATCCAATAAATTTCAGCAGTTGTAGTTGCATTCGAAACAAAACTGTAATTGAAGTGATTAAGGCATCAATCAGAGCCACTTTAGATTCACACAGTTGTGTTTACATGCTCTCAAATTCCATCAGCCGCTGTAATTAATGCTGACGAGGACAAGTAATGTCCCGAGAACAGTGTGCACTCACACACACACAGACACACACACTCACACACTCTGATATGTGTGCTGAGTAAATACAGGGTTTAATGAGTTGGAGAGAAACCTGGCACCCGCTTCAAATATTTGCCGTTTGCAGACTGACGTCCTGGGAAATCACACACACACACACACACACACACACACACACACACACACACACACACACACACACACACACATGCAGGTGTTTACAGCTTCTTAATAGACCAATTGTGCTTAAGTTGATGAACTGAAATTGATGTGTGTGTGTGTGTGTGTGTGTGTGTGTGTGTGTGTTTGTGTGTGTGTGTGTGTGTGTGTGTGCTAAGAGACTAGTAAGTGTAGCCATGTTGTCACTGGTGGCCAGAGTTAGGTCACTGACTAAGCTGACTCAAACAGTGTGATGATAAATTAAAGACACTGATGTCACTTTCTTCTTCTTCCTCTTTCCATTTTCTTTTTCCTTCACTGCTTGCTCTCTTCATCATATTTTTTCCATCATTCATAATTCTATTTTTGATATTCTCCTTTTGTTTAACTTTATCTATATTTTACTTAATTTGTTTAAATAGTTGCCTTCCATTGTCTTCCATTTTAGCCATTTCATTTTACTAATTGTTATTATTTTTTTTATTATTCCTTAATTTGCCTTTCTCTTATTTTCTCTGTGTGCTTGTTTCGTGTTTTTGATTTCTGCTTCCTGCATCCTTTTTTTTTTTTTTGGTTTTTCTTTCCCTTTTCCTTTTTTAATAGTCTTATTAAAGTCTTAAAGTCATATAAAGTTTTTTTTATTATTTTGTTATTGTTTTACCCCTAAATTTTCTTTTATAATGTTTTGTTTTGTTTATTTTTCTCATTTTACTTATATTTTTTATTTACTACTTCTTGTCTTTGCTTTTTTTTTAATATAATTTATGTTCATTAGTTTTCCGCAATCTGCTTTTTTTATTCTATTTTTTATTTTTTTATTACCTTTTTTGTTTGATTTTTTTGTTCTCACAATCCTTCCTTCCTTCCTTTGATGTTTTTTTTCTTTCTCTTTTGTCCCCAATCACCCATGTCACTACATTTAGTGTTCACATTTTATTTTTATTTTACTTTTTGCTTTTAATCATCTCTCATATTTATAAATATATTTGTTTTCTTTGTTTGTTCTTCTAATTTTTTGTTCTAACATTGTCTTTGCACTTTATTTTTGTTCATTTCTTTAATAATAATAAAAAAAGGTATATATTGAACTCACAGTAGAAGGTGTTAGTACAGCCGTCACTGGTGTATCGTGTGGGGTGAACACATGCAGAAATGAGTGTAAAGTAGACCTCATCAAGAGAACCTTCAGTGGGAAAAAGACACAAAGTCACCCAAAGTTAACAAATTCCACTCATTAGTATGATAAGGAGACTCGCTAATGAAGCTACAAGTCTGTCCTCACATTACATATTACACACACACACACACACACACACACACACCACCTGGCTGACATCTTTAAGCACCCGACCGCCTGCGCACAACACCAAAACAAGTCGACATGCAAATAAATACACAAACTAACAGATGCTCCGGCTTCAGTACAGCTCACTCAGAGTGCGCAGGACATAAACAACCCACTTATTATCACTACTTATTCCTTTCTGTTCTTTTCTTCATTTTTTTATTTCCTCTTACCTTTTCATATCTTTTCTGTTTCTTTCTTGGTCCTCCATCATATAATTTTTAAAATTATTTTACATTTTTTTTATTTATTCTTTCTTTCTTTCTTTCTTTCTTTCTTTCTTTCTTTCTTTCTTTCTTTCGTTCTGCCTTTGTCTTTGCCCATTTTATTTTAGCTTTATTTTTATTCATTTGTTTTTCTTTTCCACTTTATCTTTCCTTATTTATTTAATTACTCACTCACTCACTTTTTGGTCTTTCTTAAATTTGTTTCTAACTATTAAAACATGTTGCAAACAAAAAATAAGTATCCTTGGACAATTATAAATAAACAAATGTTCCTTTTATTTGCTTCCATTTTAAAATTTTATATTTATCTTATTTTATTTTCTTCTGATTTGTGTAGATTTATTTCTACTTTATTTTTAGGATTGTTTTAACTCTTCTTTCTCTTTTTTATTTTAATATGTATAATTATGTGTAATTATAATTATTTTCTTTAATAATGTTTTTCTTTCTTCCTTTTTACTTTTAGATTTTTTATTGCATTCTTTTTTTCTTCTTTTCATTTATTTTTCCCTTCCTTCCTTCCATTCTTTCTTCTGTCCTTCTTCCTCACTCCCTCCCTCCCTCCTTTCCCCCTTATTATTTGTTTAATGTTGATTCTCAAATAATTCCCAAATAACAACAACAACAACAATAATAATAATAATAATAATAATAATAGATGTATAAAAAGCTGAACTGTGTATACAGATTATATTCTGTACATTACTTATCTATCAGCACTAGGGGGCGTTGCTGGTGCATACCTGAGGAAAAGAGTTTAAAGAGAAATGAAGAGCCTTGAGGAAACACACACACACACACAGTTTATATTGTTAAATGTTTAATTTTAATCCTTTTTATGTTAATTAAACAATTTGCATACAGATTAAACATTTTAAATATATGTATAAATAAATAATAAATAAATAAATAACTTATCATCATCCTATATATAACCCTGAAGCTATACTGGTCTATATAAAGTATCCAAAATAATCACTTCTACTTTACAATGGACTACAGAGTTGTGTGTGTGTGTGTGTGTGTGTGTGTGTGTGTGTGTGTGTGTGTGTGTGTAAATGAATGGCAATTGTTCTATTCTTTTTGCTATTCATGGACACAGTGAATATGAATGCACACACACACACACACACACATTCTTGGCAGGCGACGCTTTTCACACCTCCGTGCCAAACTCTGTTCAATTTGTTCCAGAAATCGAAAGGCAGCACTTTGTGTTTGGCGAATTGTGCAACTGTTTAGATCGTTTATGCCAAGTGCGATCGTTTATGCGTGTGTGTGTGCGCGTCTATTTTCCACTTTTGTTCATGTTGCGTTATTTTTGGCGCTGCTGTAAAACACAATGTGTGTAATTAACGAGGTGTGTTGAGTCATCCAGATCGCTGTGTGTGTTTATATCTCTGTATATCTATCCTGCTTATTACACTCACCAAAAAGTATCATTACACTGTCACTCGATTCATTTCAAATTATTTTATTTATCGGCTACTAATCAGTGCTTAGCCAAATATGCAAATATGAACAGTTGAGCTATTACTTCTGTAAATATTCTTCTTTCTATATATATATATGTTTGAATGCTTAGAAATGAAAATGCCCTTGGAATATCACTGCAGCTTTTATCCTCATTAGACAAGGACACAAAATCCCTGGACGTTTTAATGCAAATTAGAAACGCCCCCGTGTCCTTCTGTCACTCCTAACCTAACTAGCCCCTTAGCTAACTGCTAGTATGCTCGCTCACGCTAGTCTCAAGTGATTTAGCTCTTTATTTTCCCATGTATTTATTTCCTTTTCCTTTTATCACCACTGCTATCTTATCATCGAAACACTACAGTATATTATTAGTCATAAGCCTCATCTACGCAGCTCACAGTTATGGCTACACACAACAAGCAACAGTTTAGCATTTAACACACACCTTCTGGACAAAGCTTGGTCTCGGATTAGTGTTTTGCATCAAAGCCGAGGCAAAAGATCCTGGTCTGATCTAAGATCAGTCACGTATCAGCGCTGATGAATTCAAGGGATTTACACATGCAGCTCACACACACACACACTTACACTGGAGCCACTGTTGGTAAAAGAGAAAGACCCGCTGTGTGTGTGTGTGTGTGTGTGTGTGTGTGTAAAAGAAAATGAAAATGACAGACCTGGAACCCTACAATGACTATAGCATATCAGGATGCTAATGGCACAAAATGATGCTAGCGCTCTCAGTCAATTATAAAGCTTCAAAAGTTTTACGAGCTAGCTAATTAAAAGTGCTAGCATGACAGTTGTATACAATATGTAAAATAGAAAGAGCTTTCCAAATCATTATATATTATATCAACCATTAAAACAATCTGACTATATTTTTTGCTATTTTGTTCTGTCTTTTCAGGAGAGCAACTGCTGAGCCACGCCCAACCAGAAAACAGCAGAGATGAGCAACACGCCAGGAGAGGGGTCTGTTCTTATATGAGGTCACAATAGGGGAAATCTAATTGGCTTGTTTATGCCAAAGCAGGAAATATTTTAGTTTCTGACATTTCTTTTCTTTTTTACACACACACATGCACACACACACACACACACACACACACACACACCAAGAGACTCATCTAATGTCTAAAAATGCCAAATGCATAATATGTCTCCTTTAAAAGCCAAAGTAACTGTGATAGAACTAAAGTCGGGAAGCATCCTTGTCCCTTTTCCACTTTAAAAAGCACAATTATATTAATATGCAAGTAAATTAAATTAGAACATACCCCCAAAGCATTGCTGCTAAAGTTAACTTTAGCTACTTACTGCTAAACTAAATTACACATTTAATTTTTTTATTGATTTTTTTCTCCCAACAGCAACAACTTCTCATTACTTGGAGAACTTGCTAAGGTACCATGCACTGGTTTATACCAGGTCACCTTCTTGTTGATAGGCTTTGTGAACAGGCACTTTTTTGTGCCTAGAGCCCCAACAGACCATAGAATCACCTCTCCCCAATGCCACTGTGACATCCATGACAAGCAGATCCCTGCAGATCTCCTTCCAATCCTGCAATTGGTCTTGGGCCTTGGAGGAGAGTTGTTAAGTGAGAGGCAGTGCAGGCTTGGTTTCCTCTTTAGTAGACTGAGCCAGGTCTTCTTCAGAGCAGTCCTCAAAATGTTCTGTCCCAGAGAGTGGTGATGTTCTGGGAGCAGTTTGGGAAGTCACGAGTCGGCCTTAATGTAGAGCTGTCCGAACCAGTGAAGTCGTAATTCCCGAAATTGTTGGCAGTCACGAATCTGGTTGTTCCACCAGGCCATAAGTGGTATCCACAGGATTTATAATCATTTTATTTGGAATACCTTGAGCTTTTTTTTTTTTGTCTTCAGGCTGTCTTTCTGTTAAATAAGCACCATCTGAGACTGGAAAATGCTGTCTGTTGCATGTATGCATTGTATTGCATGTAAACATTTAAAACCAAATACTTGCTCAATTGACTTGCCATGAGGGACGATGTTAATCTAAATGTAATACTAGTTTATCACTGTGTCCTTGCACTTCCAAGGTTGAAGATTTAAGTGTCGCCTTTGTGAAATGTGTATATCTAGAATGCATTTTCACTCCATTTTCTTTCCTACGGGTACTCAGGCTTCCACCAACAGTCAAAAGATAGGTGGATTATACTTATTTATGTTTCCAAGTTGCCTGTGGTTTGTGAATTTGTGCATGCTTGTGACCCATGATGAATTAGATCCTCATCCAGGGTCTACCCAACCTCATCTTGTGCCCTAAGTCCCCTGGGACAGGCTCCAGTTGTCCCGTGAGAATGAACAAGATAATTGGTAAAGAAACCAGTGAGAAACCAGTAAGCACTTTAAAAGAATGTTTTTTTTTTTTTGGATTTCCTTGATTTATTTTATATATCGCTTCTTCTGTGTAGGGTGATGGGGACCTGGAGCCTATCCCAGGAGACTTTGGGCACAAGATGGACACACACACACACACACGCACACGCACACACACACTACAGGCAATTTGGGAATGCCAAATACCCCAACCTGCAAGACAACTTAACTGTGGGAGGAAACCAGAGTACCCAGTGGAAACCCACCAAGAACAGGAAGAACATGCAAACCCCATGCACACAGTGTGCTAATTGCTACATCACAGTGCCGCCATGTTTTTTATTCCAGAGCAACATCAAATAAAAATCCATCCCTGTGAAGTCTAGGCTGTATTTTTTTTTTCGGTCCTCTACTTAATCCAAAAGTTTGTATTTAGATACTTCGAGACACTTTTATGGTACTTATCATTTCACCTAAGTCACGTCCCAGTAGTCGTGTTACCTTTGCAGGGAGACATGTAATCTCTCTAAACACCCTCGTAAAAATTTAAGGTGGCCATAAAACACAACGCAGCCTGAAATCTTTTTCTAACACCAGCTGCAGTCTTTCTGAGCGTCCGTGCTTAAAATTATACAGTAAAAAATAACAGCTTTAAGGACACAAACCCATAAAATTAGTTTATAGCGATGAGAAGTAACACGCAGGAATGAAACGAGACTGATTCTCAAAAGCTTGTATTGGATAAAGAAGTTTATTTTAGTATTAGCACAGCTTAATGACACATCTGATGCGTGATGATGAACAAAGTTAGGAACAAACACTTTAGGAGGTTGCTAGAGCTCTCCTTCAACACTTTTTAGCTACTAATGGTCACCTGCAATAAGCATCTACTTCTTTTGAAGGGGTAAGTTCCCTTGGCACTACAGTATGTCATCTAGGTATTCTGAACGTAGATGAACCATTCAAGCACTCAGATAGAATGGTAACGCGTCCACATACTTTTGCCAATCTTGCAGATGCTTCACTTCACCTCCACCTTCTCCTTATCAAGATATGTTGTTCAAATACTTGCTTGTTGTCGATTAGAAGCGACTAGAACGCTTAGTTTCTCTTTAAAATCTTTTGCTATTATCATGATTGTTGTCATGATCTGCGTCTCAAATCAAAATCCCTCACTGTACATTGAATAAAATTTCATAATCCTGCTTAAAATCCAGAAGGCATGTACTTTAAACATATACTAAACCCTATAGTGTACCTCATCTCATTTCCTTTATTGGAATGGCAGCCTAGAGGGCACATCTCCATGTTTCTTTAAATGTAGATGAGCCCTTCTGGCAGTCACTTCATCTTGTTTTCTTTACTAGAAAGGCAGCCTAGAGGGCACTTCACCATGTTTTCTTGCATGTACTGTAGGTGAGAATATATATCAGCTTATCTAATTTTCTTACCAAAATGGTAGCCTAGAGGGTATTTCAACCTGTTTCCTTGCTTGTAGGGGAACCCTATACTACACCTTATCTCATTTTCTTAATTGGATGGGCAGCTTAGAGGGCACCTCACCATTTTCCCTTGCATGCAGGTGAGGCTATATGGCACCTCATCTTATTTTATTTACTGGAAGGGTAGCCTAGAGGGCATTTTATCATATTTCCTTGCTTGTAGGGGAACCCTATAGTTTACCTCATCTCATTTCCTTTATTGGAATGGCAGCCTGGAGGGCACATCTCCATGTTTCTTTAAATGTAGATGAGCCTATCTGGCACTCACTTCATCTTGTTTTCTTTACTAGAAAGGCAGCCTAGAGGGCACTTCACCATGTTTTCTTGCATGTTCTGTAGGTGAGAATATATATCAGCTTATCTAATTTTCTTACCAAAATGGTAGCCTAGAGGGTATTTCAACATGTTTCCTTGCTTGTAGGGGAACCCTATACTACACGTTATCTCATTTTCTTAATTGGATGGGCAGCTTAGAGGGCACTTCACCATTTTCCCTTGCATGCAGGTGAGGCTATATGGCACCTCATCTTATTTTATTTACTGGAAGGGTAGCCTAGAGGGCATTTTATCATATTTCCTTGCTTGTAGGAGAACCCCATAGTGTACCTCATCTCATTTCCTTTATTGGAATGGCAGCCTAGAGGGCACATCTCCATGTTTTTTTATATGTAGATGAGCCTATCTGGCACTCACTTCATCTTGTTTTCTTTACTAGAATGGCAGCCTAGAGGGCACTTCACCATGTTTTTTTGCATGTAGGTGATACTATATATCAGCTTATCTAATTTTCTTTCCAAAATGGTGGCCTAGAGGGTATTTCAACATGTTTCCTTGCTTGTAGGGGAACCCTATACTACACCTTATCTCATTTTCTTAATTGGATGGGCAGCTTAGAGGGCACCTCACCATTTTCCCTTGCATGCAGGTGAGGCTATATGGCACCTCATCTTATTTTATTTACTGGAAGGGTAGCCTAGAGGGCATTTTATCATATTTCCTTGCTTGTAGGGGAACCCTATAGTTTACCTCATCTCATTTCCTTTATTGGAATGGCAGCCTAGAGGGCACGTCTCCATGTTTTTTTATATGTAGATGAGCCTATCTGGCACTCACTTCATCTTGTTTTCTTTACTAGAAGGGCAGCCTAGAGGGCACTTCACCATGTTTTCTCGCATGTAGGGGAACCCTATACTACACCTTATCTCATTTTCTTAATTGGATGTCCAGCTTAGAGGGCACTTCACCATTTTCCCTTGCATGCAGGTGAGGCTACATGGCACCTCATCTTGTTTTCTTTTCTGGAAGGGCACCCTGGAGGGCATTTCACCATGTTTCTTTGCTCATAGAGGAACACTATACGGCACCTTATCTTGTTTTCTTTACTGGAAGGGCAGCCTAAAATGCACGCCACCATGTTTTATTCCTGATTGGGGAACCCTATAGCACACCTCCTCTCATTTTTTCCACTGAATGTGTGCATCAGTATGTTTTCTTGCATGTATTAGCAATCTCAAGAGCCTTTTATCATGTTTTGTCCGTCCTAGGGTCGTTAGTACACACAAATAACATACTAAAATGAACTAATGCAGCACTCTGTATGTATACACACTGCATTGGAGTGTGTGTGTGTGTGTGTGTGTGTGCAATATCTGATTTCACAGCATGGGGGCAATCGAAGATTAAATAAAAACCACCTGGGATGATTGTGTCACAGCAGGAGGAGGAGTCTTGATTTAAACACACCGCCAATCACACAAATCACTCACACACACACACACACACACACATGCACAGTTGGTTTCAAGGCGAGTGTGTTAGGATGAAGGGGCTCGACCTCGGGGGAGGGGATTTATATGAGCCCTGCAATGAAGCGAGAAAGGGAGTTAGAAGGTGTGTGTGTGTGTGTGTGTGTGCGCGCGCGCACACGTTTTATAATGGTTCCTTTAGATGATTCTGTTTATCTGCTCTTTCTGCTTCCCCTTGTTTTAGGAACAACATGTTTCTTGGTTATTTTTACTTTGGTCTGGTGAATATTATGGGATGGCTCAAAAGGCAACTCTTGGGATCCGACATATTATAATTATCATGCACAGTTGAGTTTTATTGATATTCTTATGAAATATTTCTGTTGAACCGAATCATGGGAGTGTGAACATACAAAATCTGGCTGCTGCCTTGAACACCTTTTTCCTTTTCTTTATAAAACATATGGATTTATCACCTCTCTCTCTCTCTCTCTCTCTCTCTCACACACACACACACACACACACACACACACACACACACACACACACACACACTGACCTGTGCATTCACCCAGTCTTCCCTTTTCCTTGCTCCTGTGCTCTTCGAACACTAATCCTCAGCTCCAGTGTCCAAACCCAGTGCACTTCATGAATACAAGAAAAGCCCAGTAGTATAATACTGAGTAAAATCCCATCGTGCCCTAGAGTATCTCGGACCACAAGTCATTTATTTTGAAAATGTAATCGAAATCTCCTTTTGTATGCACCTTTTTATTTTAATGTATTTTAATTGTAAGACATATTCTACAACAGTTAGTTCAGACGAAGCCATCTGATTGGTCGAGAGGCATTTCACAAGTGATAATAATGGATGGGAACAGCAATGGGACGTTTAACAAAATGTATCACTCCACATCGCAGGTGTTCTAATAACTGTTAATTACACTAACTGTCGGTCGCCAACATGTCTGAAAGTAGGTCGGTACTGAGGAGGCAGCAGCTGCCAGCCAAAACCCTTATTCTAAACCAAGTCACAGAAGCCCTTTCAGCAAGGAAACATACATGATAACGATATATAATTTTAAACAACACTTTTAGTGATTTAGTAACTGCTTCTAAGTCATTCTGAATTGGAGCTGAACCATCCATGTCCTTTTATTTGACAATTTATTCAGCTGCTATTTTAAAGCAGAATAAATGAAATTTGTTGTAAGGTTCTCAGGATGGCCACCGCCTGCATGGTTTATTCTCCTCAGCTTTTGTCTGCACAGTACCGGTAATAATTTAACCCTTTCACCCCTGTAAATTACACTAACCATCAGTCGCCAGCTCCGACAGTTGAGGATAGTTTGTTCCACCAGGTGCATGAGTTTATATGTTGGCAGAGCAAAATAGCAGGCTTAATGAAGAAAGAGATTATAATCTGTTGAGAATAAATGGCCTTTGTGAAACTGCTGTGCCGTCGCTCCTATGACCACATCACAGCCAGGCTGACATTCTTCACAAGAGTGCTCCTTATTGTGCGATGTTGCTTAAACACTGCTTGTCTGTCAGAATTTACCTGTATTAGAACGTTATAGTCCAGATTGATACACAATGGCCAGTTATAGTCTGAGCTTCTAAGTTATTATCTGGATTAGAATATTATAGTATATATTGACCAGTTGTGGATCAACAAACTTTATTCTTGCTTAACGAACCATAGTATTGATTACCTTATCATAGTCAAAACTGTTTCTATTTGTTGATCATCTTATCAAGCTATAGTTTTGTACCTTGGATTAACAAATTATAGATTTATATTATAATCTATGTATACATGGTGTTAATAATCACATAAAATATATATTTTTAAACCTTCATAATTGACTGTTTAAACCTTTATAATGGACTGACATTTATAGAAACATTATAAGCTGAGTTTACTTGGTGTAATCAGGATTGACAAATTCAAATTAACAAAATGCCCCCAAACACTGAAATTTAATACAGTACTTGAGTGGTTCTCAATGGTTCCATAGTCCTAGAGGACCCTCTGTCCTCCACATTTTACTGTTTTCTCTGCTCTATTACACTTACTTCAATTCCAGAAAGGCTGTTAATTAGCTGATTAGTTAAATTAGGTGTGCTGAGATCTGAGACACCACTAAAATTGTGCAGGGCAGGAGGTTTTCATGGCTAGGGTTGAGAAACACTATATAGTTTATATCAGGATTTAACCAGATTTAAATATTATAGTCCAAACTGAAGTTCTGGTCAGGATTAAAAATGTTAAAATCTGGATTGACAAATCATAATCCAGATAAAATAAAATGTAAAAAAAAAAAATATTTATGTGGGATGACATTATTTTTCAGATTGTCCAACTATTGTATAGATCAACGTGCTATAGGGTGGATTGACATACTATCATCTGGATGAACAAACTATAGTCTTGCTTGCTTAATGTTATAGTAAGAAAAATATACATAGTTTTAGATTGATAATTTGCAGATTGTTTTATGAATCTATGGGTTTTTGGCTTGAATTAACAAATTAGGGTCTGGATTGAAACATTATTGGCCAGCAAAATCCATCCTGACAATTAACATTCCAGATTCCAAATTGTGTTCTGGATTAAAAATATTTAGGTCTGGATTGGCAAACAGTAATCTGGATTGGAAGGTTAAAGTCTAGGTTACCAATTTGTAGTCCAGAAAGACATTCTCTTAATCAAAGGTTTATGAACAAATTATGGCCTGGATTAAAAAGGTTATGGTTTGACAAATCATAGATATAGTCTGGATCAACCAGATTTGTTAGATTGACAAACTCTAGTGTGAATTTACAATCAATATCCCAGACATTATAGTCTAGATTGCCATGCTGTAGTCTGGATTGAACACTGAAATCTGGATCGCAATGGTATTGTCTGAACAGGCATGTTATAGTCTGGAATTAATTCTAATGAAGGATATTGTTTTATATCTTGGATTAAGTTGAGACTGAAACAACTGGGTCTGCATTTACTTTGTGTAATCCAGACTAACACTTTATAATCTGGATTGTAGCATTACATCTTAGAATCTACAGTGTGCAGTTAAGATCGACAAGGTATACCTGGGATTGACAGGCTGACCTTTGACATTTTAACACATTATATTCTGAATTATTGCGTTGAACTGGCGTCTCACAATCTGAACTAGCACAAGACTAGCAACTGGACTTAAATATTACAGTTAGGTTTTACAAGTTCAGATTGACACATCACTGTCCAAATTAAGTTGCTGTCCAAACTAATACCCTATACAACACAATGTAGCCTATATTGACCTGCCACTTGGAATGTTTAATGTTGTCATATATTTTTTATGGACAGTCCTTGGAAAGTACTTGTAACCCTGCATTAATATTGAACAGAAGGCAGAAACTCCACACCATACTGGTGCACTCGCTTTTTATCTACCCTACTGATCTCCACCGAGAGCTCAATGACATTCAAAAATTTATTTATTTACTTTTTAATTTTTTTATTTGGCATCGATGCCAGAATACACCGAATAAATTTGACCTCTTTAGGAGATTGGTTTCAGCCAGGAAAGGGACAAATAAACATATAAATCTGTGAAAAGTAGACAGATTAAAAGTGTCTGATTTTGAAAAATATGCTGTGCCCGCTGGTTGGCACTAAAGTGCTTTATGCTTGTGCTGAGTGAAGTAAAGTCCAAATATTTACACTATTCAGCAAATCAGAGTCAAATACCCAAAACACACCATCAACACAACCTTACAACCTTAACCATGCACACTGCACATAAGGCAAAAATGACAAAATGACATCTAAAGAGTGAAAGTGTGCCTCTTAAGCATAGTGTGTGCTAAATATTTTAGCAAAATGATGGACAGATTGAGAGACAGATAGAAAAAGAAGTGTTGTTAAGTTATATTAAAAGGGTTGTGGCCTCCTTGTCTGTCAGTCACAATAATGAAGGGGTGTGGCCTTGGTACCTCTCAGTCAGAGTGAAGCAGGCACCTCCTTGGTCAGTAAACGTAAAGGGGGCGTGACCTCTTTGTCTGTTAGTCATATTAAAGGGGGTGTGGTCTCTGTCTCCCAGTTAAATATTGTGTGATCTCTTTCACTGCCAATCACAGTAGATAGTGTGTGAATTTTTTTTTTTTTTTTTTTTTTTTTAACAACACTGTAGCATATTAAGTTTTTAAGCGTATCCTTAATCAGAATCTCTGTCAGATAATGAGTTGCTTATGGTACCATACATGAAACATTTAGTTCTTTTCAAAAATGCATTAAAGTGCCACCTGTGTGTCTGTGTGTATGTGTGTGAATAACACAATGCAGTCTGGGGAAATACAATATGCACAGTTTTTTTTTTTTTTTTTATGCATTGCGATAAGCCGTTTTTTTTTTTTTTTTTTTTTTTTTGTCCTCGGAGGCTTTGCTGGCATTTCAAGGTCGAGATGGGGAGAGGGTTGGTGATAATAAACTGCGGTGAATTCTGAATTTGGGAATAAGAAATAAGAGTGCAGCACAGCACACAATCAGCAGGTAAAATTTCCATTCTTGGCTGATGTCTGAAAACCGTTACATTTTTTCATTGCATTTTATATTATTATTATGATATTATTATTTTTTTGCCTGTTTTTCGGAATGAGCTATAAATCTACTTTGTAGTCCTAATTAAAAACATTCTTATGCTGAATAGGTTAGGGTGTAAAATGTATCTTTGACCTGAAACGCTATTTGGTTAAGGTTAGTAAAGCAAGGAATCAAACCAATCAAATCAGAGCATTTAATGTAAGTAAGCAAGTAAATATATAAATAAATAAATAAATTAATTAATCCAAAGTGAAGTGTTTATAGATCTCCAGGAACTCCTTGTTTCAACAGTCAAAGGCAGGTCATGATACAGTCAGGGAAAGGATATGGTCATCTTGGCATGAATGCCAGGACAGACAAGTGTCTTGATGGAGGAAGTAATCCATTATAAGGGGAGCAAAGTGCCCGAGGGGCCTTTGTGGATAGCAATAGCAGTTCCTTCTGATGTTTTAGGGAAAAAAAATGTGCATGACCTAACATGCACAGGTTTGAAATGTGAGGTGAGATGAGGTAAGGTTATGCATGGTTGTTCAGGAATATCTCAGGGTTGCATGATTTAGCCCAGGTGGTGTGACGCTTCTCTAGGGAAATGAAGCGATGCATCTCCAGGGATCAACAACAGCTCAGTCTTGCTTGGAATTAGTTTCAGGTAATGAGTTGCCAGGCATGGCGAGATGCCTGTCAGACTCTGAAATCTGAAAAAGAAAAAGAAAGGTTGAGTGTCATTAGCAAAATAGTAGTGGTAAAATCATATGTGAGCATAAGACCTCAGCAAGAGGACACAGCACTAAGCCTTGGGGCTGATGTTGATTCCCTGCATGTTACCTAATATGACTTCTTGCTATGAAACTGATTCCAAGACTTTATGATGGGAAGAACTGTACTGAAGGGTGCTGAAAGGTCAAGGACCAAGGATTGATGAATGGTTGATGTAAGGGGTGAAGCTTTTCAGTAACAGCCACAAGACAGCTTCTGTGAATTTTGTTTCTTTAAAGCCAGAGGAGTTTATATTGTGGGGTCATTCTAGGTAAGATAGGGAGACAAGTTTGTTTTATATATTATACAATTAAAATGTTAGAAGCACTAGTTGCTGAAATGTGAGATAGCAAATGAGGCTTTTTCCTTGGTTGGCTGTTTTATAATGTCATCTTAAAAATCCAACAAAACATATTCAAGCCAAACCAGGACTAATGCTTAAATTTCTTTTGAATGCAGAAGTAAATCTGTTTGACATTTTCAGAAGACTTCAAGCACAGTATGCTAATAAGACTCTTAACTGCAGTAAAATATTTGAATGGTTTTAAAGAAGGCCGTACATCCGTGAATGACAAGCAAGCCCAAGGTGGCTCAGAGCCCACTACAGTTGTTGCTTGAACATTTAGCAAGTGTAACACCAAATCCTTAAACAGAGATAGATAGAAGATAACCTGTCTCTAACTTGGGAAAGAGATGCATCTGTCTGTGGGAACTGTGTACACAATCATTAACCAACACCACTCGCACTTTACATGAACTCAGCTGGGAGTTCTTGCCACATGCCTCATACAATCCTGAAATCATTTTCACATGTTTGGGCGATTTAAGGAGTTCCTGGGAGGCCAGCATTTATGACATGAAGGAGGCAGTCTGATTATGCCAGCAGATTACATACAGAGATAGTGTTTTTATTTTCATAACTATTCAGTTATTCTGTTCAATCAGAAGTCTTGGTTAAATGTAAACACCACTTGTAAATAGGATTTTATTATTAATAATATTATGTTAAAGATAAACCCTGATTTATAAAGAACTGAATATTATTCTCATAAAAAATAAAAAAAAATCACTGTGGCTGATTTTGTCCAAAACTGATATTGTCCAAAAGATGGAGTGTTATTTCATCTGTTATTTCGCGGTGAGCTTTGCTGCTATTTACAGAACACTGAAATAGAACTCCATACTCAGTGCACGTTTAGGTTATTTCAGTGATGAGAGCAGGAAAAGGGCCAAGGAGCAAAAAAAAACCTGTTCTTGAACAGCGCCATTGATGTGTACTGCTCCGTTTCTGTGGACATTTTGTTCAAGATTCTCTTACACGCTTGTGTCCCGGTGGCCTCTGCAGTCCCTTTACATTTTAGAGAATTACGAGTGTAATGTTTATTTTAAACAATCCCGTCTGTCTTCTTTTCATCTCAACAGTGACCAATACAAACAATCCTGATGGAAATGGAGGGTTAAGACAAAAAATAAATAGGCAATAAAGGGATGATGGATTTCTATATTAGAGGTCGAGACAAGAGACAGGGTGTGCAAACTGACTGTGTGTATCTAGACCATGATTTTTGTGGACAAAATCAAAGTTTCACAATGGTTATTCAAGTAAATTCCATATGATTCCATAAGATAGAAAGGAAAAAAAAAGGAACAAACATAGAAAGAAAGGAATTTCTCAGTAATTTTAGGAACCTTTTTTAGGCTTGCTGTGATTTTGGCATCCATCCTGGGATCACTGGATGTGAGGCAAGATTACACGATGGATACATAAGTAATAATATATAGCTTTAGGAAAACATAAACCATACAGTTAAAAACATTGATCTCATAAAACACAGCTTTATAATGTCACCCTCTGAAACTGGGAAGTTATGAAAACTGAAAACGGATTGTACCGCCCGTTAGTACGCTCATGTCAAACATTTATTTAAGCTTTGATCAGTTACAGCACTTAGCTATAATTACGGACGTATCTAAAGGTGAGCGGCGGAGAAAGAGATCAGAGTTAATGGCACATTTACAGTGTCGTTAAACGCCAATCTCAAAAAGGTCAGCACAAGTTTAAGCTTTGGAGTATTAAAAAAAAGGAGATGTAATAATATACTGCCCAGCCAAAAAAAAAAAAAAAAGCACACACTCCAATATTTCATTGGCCTGTCTTTTGCATTGATTATGGCTGTGGCAACGTTAAGCTTATGTAACGTCACAATATTTATTTCAGTCCAGAGTCGCATTCATTTCGCTTCAAGATCTTGTATTGATGATTGGAGAGTCGGATCGCTGAGAAACGTCTTGCCCAGCACACCCTAAAGATTCCTAATGGCATTAAGGCCTGGACTCTGCGGTGTCCAATCCATGTGTGAAAATTATGTCTTATGCTGCCTAAACCACTTTTTCACAATTTGAGCACGATGAACCATGGCATTGTCATGCCCTATTCATTACGTATATTCAGGTTGTCAGCTGATCAAAATTTTTCCCACTTTTCTTAGGCACTTTATTGCTGAACATAGACTTGAGCAACAGAAACAGCCCCAGATCATAATTCACCACCACATGTTTGTATGGTTGGCACTGGGCATGCATACTTGGTGCATCACTGCATCTGCCTTTTTTCTAATGCTTCACAGGTCATTCTTTATGCTCTCTAGCAAATTGAATTCTTTTTTCAAAGTAGCCTCACTGATGAGTAGCTATTTTAAGACTGCACAGATGTTTGGTAAAATGTAGATAGAAAAGATATATAGAAAAATTAAGAGCATTTCCACTTGTAAAGTGTGAAGGGAGCAAGTTCCCTTCACATTGTACAAGTGGAAATGCTCTTACTTCTACTATTAAACGTAGCCGTGAGTTCTACTTTTTTATTGTTTTTAATTATATGTTTTGACCAAACAATCTCCAATAAATTTTTTTTCCCTAAAGATTATGGTTGAACATTATCCTTTCAGGTTTTAATAATGCTTTTCGGTAAAAACTGCAGTTCCTACCCCAATTATAATAGTTTCAGCAATCTCCTTAGCTGTTTTCTTTGCTTGATGCGGAACAACATCACGGTTTGCGAGTGTTCCGCAGGATGAGAGAAGTTTTTAATAAATGTTGACTTGGAAAAGAGAACGTCTTTGTTTACAAGTATCATGTATCATGTAGGTTTTTCTCTCTTCTGTACTGCGGAATTGTGGGTAAACGTCTGCCCTACTGGGTCTTAGTGCGCGCCTCTTACTGGTATAATCAACATCCGTGCACACGTGTACTCTTTACTATAACACTGTGACCACGTGTGTGTGTGCGTAAAACATATTTTATTTTACGTCTGTATGTGTGTGTGTACACAGTGTGCGTGTAAAGCAAAAGCAAGTCTCATTAGAAAGGTTAAAAATCCATTTTCTCTCTCTGTAAGAGCCTGCTCTTTGTGTCTGTGTGCACAGACCCCTCCTACATTCGCCTTTACAGACACACACACACTCTTTATCTCTACTCTTTAAAGTGCAGGTTAATTTGTTTTATTTTTACTTTACAGCAGTGATTCCGTTAGTGTGTCGCTCAATCAAATGTCATTAGAGAGATTTTTTGTTTATTTTTCTGATAAAACAGTGCTTCCATTGTGTGCGCGCGTGTGTGAAAAGAGTGAAGGAAGGGTAACTGTGTTAGATGAGAAGGGCGAGAGTGGAGCTTACTTTAGATTCACATACACATACATACACAAACGGAAACACTTATCTGTCGGGATTTATTTTTAAGGTTAGGTGCAGGTTAATTTGTTTTATTTTTACTTAATATTTAGTAAAATTTCCCAATTTCCCAAATTTGTGTGTGTGTGAGAGAGAGAGAGATGTTGTAATGCTGTTTCATTGATTAGCTTTAGGTTTGCTGTGTTCATAATAAAGCTAGAGGATCTGTATAAATGTGCAGTTTTATCCCAAAGCTTACACAGGGCACGTGGGAAATTTTACAAAATATTAAGTTAATGGGGGAGCTGTGAAACTAATAATTTGAGTTTCCATTATTTCTTATGGGAAAATTAGATTTGGTTTACGAGTGTTTTGGAATACAAGCCCACTTCCAGAATAAATTATGTTCGTAATCCAAGGTTCCGCTGTAACATCTTTGTTACGACCACAGGATAGGTCTTCTGACTCATGGTTGTTTAAAAAATGAGAAGCTACTCACTGCATCAGTTAAGGGAAAAATAATTTTGATGAATGGAAGGCTCTTAACTTTTTTGTTCATTATATACAGGTGAATCTATCTATATCAAAAGGCAGCTAAGATATAATGAAAAAATTATGCACAATGTTGTAATCAAGCAAAATACAACCTAGGTGTAAATATGCTAACTATAAACTAGCATTATTGCAAACATGCTAACCACAAGCAAGCACTAAAGTAATGTATTGCCTCAACAAGCTAGAATTCTAGCTAACAACAAACAAGCATTATAGTAAGCGTTCTAACCACAAACTAGCATTATAGTAAACAGGCTAAAAACAAACTAACATTTAAGGTAATTATCTATATACTTATATTAGTTTATTATACTTATACCAATATATACTTATTTCAAATATGCATTAAACATGCTAACAAGAAATTAACATCTACGCAAAAAAGCTAACCATGAACTAGGATTATATTATCTTTTTATCTTCTGGTTTTCGTTCTTAGTTGGCCTTTTACTATTTCCTTTACATTTCCTTTTTTTTTCTTTCCATCCCTCTGTCAATACTTTTTGTCTTACTCTTTCATTCCTTTTATTTTTCTTATTTCCTTCTTAGTATTTTACTCGCTCTAACCCATAATGCTTTGCTCATTATGGCAATGTCCACAACAGTCTGTTCTTTAATCATTTATCTTTAGTCATTCATTAATATCAACAACAGTCTGTTCTTGCCTGTTAAATGAAAAATGTTACAGAAACGTCCATATATGGAGAGACATCTCCGCAGTATGACCTTTTTTTCTGGGAGTCCTCCAGGAGAAGCCAGTGTGTCCCTCAGAGCGCTGCACGTTGATGCGAGCAGTAATTATAAAACTAGGACATGAGGAGATGGGCACGATTCAGATTGTCGAGCCCCTCTGAGAATCTGTAATGAAATTGTGAATTTGACAAAAGATTTCAATTAAACAACTCCCAATGGCCACTTCAGACCTCGAATATTTTACATCTTTATTCATCTGAGTCAGGATTCAATGTTTTTATTTTCCCACTTAACTTAAACTGAATCAGTGCTCTGTCCAACCAAAAAAGTTAACACTGCATGTTCTACTAGAAAATTAATACAATCAGCTCATTTGCTCTGCAGCTTAAAGTGTGTGTGTGTGTGTGTGTGTGTGTGTGTGATGTTGTAATGCTGTTTCAGCGATTAGCTTCAGGTTTGCTGTGTTCATAATAAAGCTAGAGGATCTGTCCAAATGTGCAGTTTTATCCCGAAGCTTAAACAGGGCATGTGGGAAATCCAGTGAGCTGGGATCATAAAAAATTAATTCCACACCTTCAATTTCAGAAAATATTCCATGTAATAAGCTCGAAATGCGGACAGTCTTGTTTGTTGTCACGCCGAGGTAAAAAAGTGCACTGTTTCTATCAGAAATAAGCTAAGAACATAAACAAGAATCATCCACAGTTTAGTGAACATGATAAGCAATACCTAGCATTAAAATAAAGATGCTACCAAAAAACAAGCATTATATTAATCATGCTAACAAAAAAACTAGCACTAAAGTAAACATGCCACCCAAAATAATAAACATGTTTAAACATGCTAACCAAAAAAAACTGCATTATATAGTAAACATGCTAACCAAAAAAAAAAAAAAAAAAAATTATAGTAAACATACTAATAAAACAAAAAGAATAGTTAGGTTGTGTTCGGGAAATAGTCAAGCCACTGTTACTATAATGACAACAGTTTGCATGAGATCAATGTAACCTGCAGACAAGGAGAGTGGACTAAAATATACATGCCTAAAAAACAACAACTAGTCAGTGGGGCACTAGATATTGAGTTAGCATTTGTACCTTGTGGAAATTGCATGCAAAATGACTGAGCAAGTAGAGCAGCAAATCAAATGCTTTATCCCGTATACAGGGTCAAGGGGCCTGGAGTCTTCCCCAGGGTGCCAATCCATTTCAGGATGGAATGGAATCGGGACCCTGGAGGTGTAAGGCGACAGTGATATGTACTAAGCCCCTGTCCCACCTGATGCAAACAATGGATCACAAATAAAAGTGTGGCACAAAGACTTCAAAGGTGGTCGAGAATCTGTTGCAAGTGAACCACGTTCTGGAAGGCTTGCAACAAGCAGAACATTTGAGAATATTGAATGTGCAAGGCCTGCAATCAACAAAGATTGGATACTGACCATGCGAGAACTAGAAGCTGATTTTTCGGAATGAATTTTGCTCGTAATCCAAGGTTCCACTAATATATATATATATATATATATATATATATATATATATATATATATATATATACATCAGTTGGTTTATATTAAGTTTTGTAGGAAAAGTAATCACTGTGTATCTGTCAGTTATTGCAGACTGATTTCCCTGACTGCACAGTGTTAAGTTCTGTTCTGGGTTTTGGCTTTTGCCGTAATTTTTGCTCTGGTGCTGTGGCAATTCAATTTCTCCCTCATGCAGTGGCTCTAGTGTATATGGTGCCCTGGGTAAACTCCCCTTCAGTGCCCTAAAGAAAATAAAAAAAATAAAAATAGATAAATAAATAAATAAATAAACTTTTGTCTTAACTTTGCTAAGGTTGTGACATGGAACACTGGATATGTATTAATTCATTATATAGCAAGCATCATGACATTACATTTTTATGTAATTACATATTCACACAAATACATAATTTTTATTATGTTTAGAGTATATGTTATATATGAGTATATGAAATATGCCTAGAGTACATGTTAAGTGTTATGAATGATTGATTTATTAATTTAGTACTGTGAGTGATTTTATAATAATTTTATAATTTGCATAATGTGCGCTTTTTTTCCTGCTCCCTCCACAGTCGACATGAGGTGATGTCCACTAGCCCCTCCTTCCCCATCTCAAACTTGTGAGTTCATACTTGAGAGAGCTTCCCAGCAAGGCCTTTGCCTCGCTCATAAACTAGAATCAGGGCAATAACGAGGTTAATTAATTCATGTGGTGACATGAAGAAAATGCGACAAGCAAGATACTGCCCTCGGGCTTTGAGTTACAAGCAATGAGAAGTAGATTCCCTATTCTCTGTTTTGGAAGAGAACATGTCAGACAGTCTGAAGGAAAGGAAGGGTTTTATACACTTACTATATGCTGCTATCTCCTACAAATCACCCTGCCTTAGTAGTATAATCTGTAATATTTCACTCCCATAGACTTTACCCAATTGATTTTCAAAAATATGGAACAAAAGAACATACTGTATTGGTTCAATACGGGTACTTCTAGTAGTATAGTAGTATATACTAGTTTCCAATTGCGTACTATTACGATTGTGTATTTTATGGGATGGTTGGTAATGCTAATCACAAACTAGCATTATAGTATAAATGCAAAACACAGTTTTGAATTAGATAGACTAATGACCAAATGGCTATATTGTAGCAAAGCTAACCAAAAACATTAGTATTTAAGTAGATAACCACAAATATAGCATTTAAATTAATTGATTTAATTGCCAACAAGGACATATTCGTGCTAGCATTGTTGCAACTACCACCTCTGTCATTTCTTAGTCTTAGCCCTATATAATATTTGCAGGTAAAATTATAATATATTATTTCAAAAGATATAGTTAATCTCAATTAGCTTATTATCAAAATAAATACTTATTATTATTACTAAGCACTATGTCAAGCCAGAGAAGTAAAAAGACAGTTTAGGAGCTAGCGAGCTAGCTGATGAATTAAATGAAAGCTCCCCCATTGATAACAACATGACTGGTTTTCCTCAGGTTTTCTTACAAATAAATAAATAAAATAAATAAATATCACTGCAGGACAAATAATAATAATAATAATAATAATAATAATAATTAAAGTCAATTAAATTGAACAGGTGTCATATTTTTAATAAGACAAGAAGGTGAGAAAAGGTGAGCCTAGGACTGAAAAAGACTGGTCTAATATACAGTGAATTACAGAAGCTATTTCTTATGTAATACACACACCACAAAAAAACACATCTCATACCTAGCAGGAGGTCCAGACATGGAAACCTTACAATAGGCAAATGAATAAATAAACAACAGACTCTCTCTCTCTCTCTCTCTCTCTCTCTCTCTCACTCTCTCTCACACACACACACACACACACACACACACACACAACAAGTTCTGTTTGCTCTTCAATCATGTAATAAATTATGCAAGCTGCACCAAAACAGTGTTGCCTTGCTATACTGCACGCTAATGTTCACCCTGGTGGTGTAGCATAACTTTAGAATAGCTTAGTAGACAGCTTGGGATCTAAGCAAGAACTGTGGGTGGGGTCAAACCTAAGCCATATTTTGGGTGGGGTCAGTATGTATAATAATGTCTAGTCTTGCATGAGGGACGGTGAGGTTAAACCAGATACAGATCGGGTGGTTGAGTCAGATGTGTTTTAGATCAGTGGGTAGGGTCATATCTGATTTAAATAGGTGAATGAAGTCATACCTGATTTAATTCAATGAGTGGACTCAGATCTGATGTAGTAGGTGGAGTCAGCTCTAATTCAGATCAGTAGGTTGATTCAGCATTATTAAGAGTAATAGGTGGAGTTGGACCTGATTTATTTCAGAAGCTGGAGTCTAACTAGATTTATTTCAGTAGGTCGGTCCAGGGGTAGCTCAGTGGTTAAGGCATTGGACTACGGTTCGGAAGATCCCAGGTTCAAACCCCACAACCACCAAGTTGCCACTGTTGGGTCCCTTGAGCAAGGCCCTTAATCTCAACTGCTCAGATGAATAATGAGTAAAAAAAAAATGTAAGTCGCTCTGGATAAGAGCGTCTGCCAAATGCCTAAATGTAAATGTAGGTGGAGTCATGGATTATTTTATTTGGAGGAGTCCCAGCTTGTTTAGGTTAGTGGATGAAGCTCGAAACAGTGGGTGGAGTCAGACTTGATATAAATCAGTGTGAGGGGAAGAACATGACTTAGATCAGTAGGTGGAGTCTGACCTGATTTAGTTCACTGGGTGGGGTATGATTTGTTGTATTTCAGTATTTGGAATCGGACCTGAATTAGTTTAGTGGGTGGAGTCAGACCTGGTTTAGATCAGTGCAGCAAATATTTTAAACAGTGGGTGGAATCAGACTTAAATTAAAAGGGAGTAGGACCTGCATTAGATCAAGGGGATTCTACCACTCAGTTTAGTTTAGTTGGTAGAATCAACAATTATTTTGGTCAGTAATTGGGCTTAATAGGTGTAGTCAGGTCTGGTCCAACATTGGTGTGGGTTGGGTTAGACAAGTTGCAGATCAGCTTGTGGAGTCCTGAGACCTGATCTAGACCAGTGTGTGGGATCATTAGTGTCAGACATGATCAATATCAGTGGATGGGGTCCGTGATCCACAGCAGTAGATGTTTTTTATTTATAGTATTAAAATAAAATTCTTCTATTGGACTAACATTAGCAGCGTTCGTCATATTTTTTTTACCTTTACAGTTAAGGTAGGATAAAAGGTGAAACCATGATGAACGTCATACACGTGTTTAATACTAAGGGCATGTCAGAAGCATGTAAACATACATAGTATATGTTTATTAGATACAGGTACGTTTGTGTGTTGCATTCCTTTCCTTTAAAAGGAAATGGATCTTCATTTCCAGAGTCTGTGTTCGTGCCTTTCAGTTAATCACGTTCATTAGATGGACACTGCGGATCAAGTTTTCACAATATTACCTCTTTCATCTGTTCCAGACTAAAATAATTTAAAAGAAGCATAAACCTCTTTGCACTTAAACTGGCCTTTAAACTCAACAACGCTAAGGGTACTTTCACATTTACACAACAGAAATAATATGAGATTCATATCAGATGTTGCCATTTGAACCTTTTGAGGTTTACTTATATATAATTTATTTATTTATTCATGTAATAAATAAATGTTATGAACCTTTAATTATGCAGAATAACAGAATGAGTGTTATGAGAGTAAAAACTTATTTAAAAGTTAATACCTTCTGTGTTTTTGTGTAAAAACATAATAAAGATCATCTGCCTGTCATTTCCTTTTATTTTTGCCTTTATTTTTGTTTTAAAAATATGGCATGGTGAAATAAGCTATAATTTGTTTTCAATTTCAGCTATTTGCCTAATACAACGACCAACAATGATTAGATGATTTTTATTATGTTTTTGCAGGAAAAACATGTAGAATTAAAAGAGTGGGTACTAACTTTTGAACAGGACTATATAATCAATTGCTACTCTAAGGCATGTATGTCAGCGTTTTACTAGTGCTAGGATACCATCAAGGTAGAATGATTTACATAAGAGCCTTGATTTGCCTGCCTGCTTTACATCTGAAACACTGGCCACCTAGGGAAACCCATTAATGGCCCAAATGTGTGGAAATGGCTCGGCTGAGCGATGTGGTAATAACGCTCAGCCGGGTTCCTCTAACGTGCAAGTGGTGTTGAATGTTTGCATCGCTTCTGTGAATTGGTGACAACATATTTCATTTCACATATTTTCTTTCATAGTTTGGATGTCTTCAGTATTAATGTAAAATGTGGAAAATTAAGAGAAAAAAAAACAGTGAAGGAGAAGGTGTGTCCAAACTTTTGACTTTGTGTGTGTCATTAAACTGCAGTGTAATTTCTTTTTATTAATTTATTTTTTACACAAGCCTCAAGCACTTTTTGGCAACATATTTTCAATTAATAATCTCATTTTATATCCTGTCACCTTTGTATGAGTTCATCTTGTACAGTTTTACTACTCACTCACTCACTCACTCATTGTCTATACTGCTTCATCTTGTATACATTGTTGCGGGGGGCCTGGTGGGTACCCCAGGGTACGCCCCAGGCGTGTGGTGGGGTACACCATTGATGGGGTGCCAATCTGTTGCAGGGCACACACATACACAGAAAATGCGGAGACCAATGATCAGTGTATACATTTCCATTTTTACAACTATGGTAGGACCTCCGGTTCACATTGACCCTCTCGTTCACACACTAGTTAGCCAGTTAGCCTGCATGTCTTTGGGCTGTGGGAGAAACCCGAGTACCCAGAGGAAACCCACCAAGCACAGGGAGAACATGCAAACTACAGTATATGCACACAAACCCGAGGTGGAATCAAACCTGGCCTCTGGGTGTACAAGGTGACAGAACTAACCACTACCCCACCGTGCCACCACAGTTTCACTAGTTTTTGTTAGATACAGTAGTTGATGTTGAATTAAATATTTTAATCGAAACACACCCATGAAATCTAAACCAGGGTGTGTGCATATACAGTATGTGTGTGTGAGTGTGTGTATGTGAAATCGAGTGAGTTTATTGATTGAATTGAATCTATTTTAAAACATGAGGTGTGTGTTTGTGTGTGTGTGTTAAATACATTGAGTGACTGTATAGTATTGATCGAATTGAATCTATTTTAAAACATTAAGTGTGTGTGGGGGGTATAATAGCCTTATTGATGTAATATTACAGAAATCCTTATATTGAGCTATTATTTTAGCATGCAGTTCAGCACTAGATCTCTCTCTCTCTCTCTCTCTATCTCGCTCTCTCTCTCACCCCCTCTCTCTTTATCCTCCCATCAGAATATCAGAACAAAGCAACTGGGTGAAATGTGGAGGAAATGTAATAAACAGGACTGTCCTACAGGGTTTTTTTTTTTTTTGGATTGTTCCCAATTTGTAGAAAATGTAGGTAAATACTAGACAATGGGTAGGAAAGTGTTGTTCAGAAACAATGGGATGCCTGAGGTGGCTTTTTTTTTCAAAAAAAAAAAAAAGAAAAATAGCTGCAGTGAAGATTATCCATAGTATCCACTGAAATTGCATTAGTAATAGTAACATGGATAGAGGACTATAACCGGGGAGTGATGTCACTGTCGATCCACCTATAAAAACCTGCTATCAGAAAATGGTTTCTCGCTTCTTTGATGTAAAGGTCTTGTCTCCACACAATACAGCTGTTAAGATCTTGCGGTGCTACACAGTGCTCAGTGTTGTTCTGTTTTCTGCTTTATTTTGCCAATTCCATCTTGGCAGGTATTAATAATAAGAACTCCAGTATCTGAACTTCTGCTGAAGGTGTCCTGGATAATTTAGTGGGATTTTATTTATAGAACTCAACAGGGTTCGCACTCACTGACTTAATTAGTAATTTAAAGCAAAACGACAAGAAAAATGTTTAGAGATGTTAATAGAGGTGAATTAATTAGTGATGAGCTTTGGAGGTATACATTTAAAATAGCATATTATATGAAAATAGATAGTTGTTATAATTCTGTATCTAACCAATAAAATTTAAATAAATAAAAACATGGCAAATAATAGGTACATCTATAAATACATGACCTGGGTGTGAAGTGTGTACACACCCCTTTTCTAATATTTCACTACTCCATTAACATAAGGCTCAAAGCTTCCCCAAAGTATGTCAGTTAATGCTCCAGCTAAATTAACTCTCGGACAATGGATTTTTTTTTTTTAGATCTCAAACTCATTTTTCATTTTTAATTTGCTAATTTAACCCTAAACACAGACAAAAATAGAACTAAAGACAGGACAAAAATGTCTAAAAAATTACTAAAAAGTAAATTCACTTGTAATACTCTAGAAAGATTCTTCCAACTCAGCATCTATTTGTTTGTCAGTTTTTGCCCACTTTTTTTCCCCCTTGGGCTTTTTTCTTTTCTCGGGGTCACCTTATCAGATCATTTAATCCGCAAGTTATTGGCACAGATTTCACACCAGATGCCCTTTATGCCATAAAACCCATTTCTTCAGGCTTAAATCTACATCTCCAGTGGCTGGGTATTTTATGTGGGCATAGGGTTAAGAACGTTGCAAAAGGCTTGAACCCCCGACCCTTGAATCAGCAATCCAGAGACTCAGCCACAACTTCCCCCTTTCAGTTTTATTTTACTTTTCCTTTACAAAAAATGCTCCAGTTCCAGCAAATTGTAAAGTAATCTCCTGTGGACGTCCAATCTTGGACGTCCGAGTTTTTGATACGATTTAGATCTGTCATTTCAAAATTTTGATCTTCCTTGGAAGCCATTCTTTTGTTGACTTGGGTTCGGCTTTGGGTCATTAGACGGTCTATGCTGAAAGGTTCGAATCTTCATTCGTCAAACAGGGGCTTACACCAGCATGCGTCTCAGAGGTATGATATTCTTTGGTTGACAATCTTTTGTTCTTATTTTTTTTATTTTTTAGATCTAGCCATTATATTTAATCTGGCCCATTGATGATAAGAATTTAAACGCTTGTCACAAGCAGCAATTAACTATTATATGCCAGATCATACTGCAGCTTTATTATTGTTGGTCTCTTCACAACCTCACTAATAACTTTTCTGCTTGTTCTTTATCAAGTCAGAAGGGACATTCTGTACTTGATAATGTCACCATGGTGCTTCATTTACTTCACCTGTCCATGACAGCCTTCAAAATGTTTCATGGTGTGTTTAAAATTTAGAAAAATTTCCCCCTCTCCTGATTGATAACTTTCCACATAAGATCTCACACATGCTTTGTAAGCAATTTGATGATCAATGCTTCATTACTCACATGAAACCCAAATTATATTTAAATTCATATAAAAACAATTAGAAGCTAATCAGAAACATGTTAATGCTAAGCGTACGGAAATGACTTTTGAACATGTTTAATATAGATACATGGATATATAAATCGTGCACATTTTTAATCAGTGCTGGTTTATGCTTATTCTGATCCACAGCAACACAATAAATACATCATTTCCCGAAGCAGAGAAAACAAAATTACATTCTATTTGTTATTAGGATTTTTACCCATGAGGTCTCTGAATGTGTTCTGCTGACAAAAAGCTTCATTTCTCCAGGAAACAATTAACATGAAATGTAGTACGTATGCACTTATTTATAAGGCGGTTAAGAAATATTGAGGAATAAAAAGATTTCCGCTTCACTCTCCAGCCAGGTCGGATCTATGCAGTTGTTACTAGTGACAGGAAGACTGATTCAGTTTACAGAGTCAATAGCTTTAAACTGAATCAAATATTTGATTTGGCTGTTTCACCTGAGGAAACATAAAACCTCAGCTTATCTACTGGCAGGTTCTTTTGTTTTCAGTTCCTTTAGTCTGATGATCACAAGCTAATTTTACCTTAATATCACATCAGTTGTACAATACAATGTGATTTTATTTGTGTACAAAATGATTATGTTCAGAGTAAACGTCAGTATGTTCTATATCTTGCTGGCTGTTTTTTTTTTTTATAAATTTTATCACCTTGTGTTCCCACTTGTCCGGTTTTCTTGGTTCGGCCCAAGGCATGAAATGATGCATTAGTTTTGATTCGATGGTATAAAGTCCAGGTTCACTTAGCATTCACACTGGCATTTTCAGCATCGAACCAGAAGCCAAAACAGATGGTATGTTCATTATATATGGTGTTGTCTTTACAAGCTGAAAACTCATGAAGAGCTTATAAAATGTAATGTTATACATTGAGAACAACACTAGCACAGCTCCAGATGGGGAATAAAATGTTCATCAGCGTGCCTAATGTTTTTATTTTGCGACTAGCTTTTATTCAGACAGTGGAAGCCATCCCCCACAAAATAAATAAATAAAAAATAAAAAGCAAGCAGCGTTTGGTAGACTCTTCTTTCGTCTGGTATGACTGCACAGGACCGTGTATGAAAGTACAGCAGGGCTTCGTTCAATAACGAGAGCGCTCAAAACATATGACATTTCATTAAACCGTTCAACTGTCGTACGTTCATGAACATTTCACACACGCTTGTGTTATTGAACACAGCCATGCTGGGCCATCACATGCGCTCCTGTGCGCTTGTGTGCTGTTCATTCTGAATGTCAATGAATGCTCGTTAAATTTAACATTTAACTTGGCAGTGTTCCATTTATTAATGAGGTTAGGTATTTCATTTTTCCCCTTTTAAACTCATCAGCTTTCGAAACTCATCCATGTCATGTATCTAACACACATGGCATAGCTAGGACTTTTTCTTACTCCCTGCTTGTTCAAACACTACCTCTACAGTACATTGGATGTCACAGATACACAATCGACTAGAAGTACAAGATAATTATGTTTAGAGTAAACGTGTCAGTAAGTTCTATATCTTGAATATTAGATACCTTCATCATTATCAGATAATGCCATCAGATAACTTTTTTTTTTTTTTTTTTTTACATATTTTTGGTCCATGGTCCGGTCACATTTCAATCAAACTGGCCAAAAGTTTGTTAGCAAGCAGACAGAGACCTACCTTTTAAAGCGGTCTTAGTTTGCTTGCTTGGTGCACACAGAGGTTTGGATGGCAGCGTTCACACCTCTTCAGGTGAACTGCACAAGAGTTCCTTTTAATCAAACCGAACATGTCATGCATGAACATGCCATAAAGCAGGAAGTTCCAAGAGCCTACTGCATTTTGATAACTGATGCCAGCAAGTCATATACAATGTCCTGGAAATAAAACATTTGAGAGCTACAGTTGTGAGCATGAAAGAGAGAGCATGCATGCATATTGATTCATCTTTCTTGGTGCTAAGTGAACCACTTTTTTAAGTCAACCTCCATGAGTCTACTTGTGTGTCCTGTAGTGCCATTTTTTAATTACGCAAGATGGATTTAAAGGCTGTAAAACATGTTAAGATAAGTTTAACCACTTAACTAGCAGGCTAGCTGTTACTCGGTATTAAGGCTCTATGTAGTGAGGACAAACTTCCTGTAAACTTGAATGAAATATTAAAATGATCCCATGAGTTGAATAATACTGGGTCCAGGAGATATTTGAATTTAAAATGAAATTTTGCATCATGGGATGTCTGCATAATGGGATGGGAAGTGCATTGGATGGATCTGATGTGGTGCTATGCTACATACTGTATAACATATACTACATGGTGTATAACACATGTGTAACATACCTTATGTAAGTGGTTTTGTTTTTACTTAACCTTCCTGACAACCACATCATAAACTATTTTTAAACATGCTAGCTATTTAGAGCTTCTTTTTAGATCCTGTGTTGCATAGCTTTATATGTTAGCAAGAGTACGAGTCAAAATAACTTGAGCGAGGTAAGATATAAACTTGTAAATAGTTCCATAGTGTTAGTTTGGCTTCATTGAGGCTGATGACATTGCAGGATAGATCGGGATATGCTGATTTTTGTGACATCCTTTGGCATAACTGTTTTAGCTTTAGCCTCTGAGGGCCTAGAGGAGGGAGTAGGCCTCAAGAATGCCTTGGGCAAAGTCACACCCAAAGTCCAGCATTCTAGTGAAATTCCTCGTGTTAGAAACTGGAAAGAAGGAAAGGAACGAGAAAGTTTGCTGATGAAATTCCATGTGGAGATCCTCTGAAATGGCTCACGGGTGATTATCAACACCACCCACACCCGTATCTTTTTTTCTGTCTATTTTATATCATTTTTTAAAGCACAAAATGACAAACATTACTTACATAAGGAGGCTAAGATATATGCCCAATGGCAGTAGAAAGTATTTTCTACTGCCGCACAATAATTTCTGACATAAATACAAACTGAGAACCTTTGCTAGTGTGAAGCTGTCAGGTGGGTGGTGGTGAAAAGGTGGTGCTTAGTCACTATTGTTTATTAGCATGATTTTAACTAGCCTTCAGATTTTAAAACAAAGCCAGCATCAACACATTTCTACTAGACAATTTAAAGTGATTTAAAACTTTAGGAGAAACATCCAGACTTATCATGGCAAATTTTTAGCACTGAAAGCATTAGCGTTTTTACTGATGTATATATTTAATTATTAGTTACCATGCTACAGAATAAATTTTCATTTCTGGCAGAGATTCAACCAAGGGAATGTAATCTAGAGTTTATTAAAGAAAGAAAGGGAACATGGCCCTGGGTGCCACCAGCTAATTTTGCATATTGCATCATAAGCTGGTGAACTTTGTGAACTGTGTGTGTTATCAGGAAGCACCAAATTGAAGCACTTTCATCCTAAAGCCAGTATCAGATGTTCTCCAGGAAGCATGATTCAATTAAAAGTTTCTCAAAAGGGTTGTGATGGAAACCATACAGTAACTGGAAAGCGCACATTTACTGAATAACAATGAACTAATTTGGAACACAGCCGTGTGACAATTTCTACAAGGCAGGATTAATATCTAAGCCTCTATTGTGCTTAGATCATATTATTCTCTAAAGCTTATGGAGATTTATACTTTATCCTGTGTATTACTGTCTGTAGTCAGCACTATTTTACAGACTTAAATCTGTGTGTATGGGAGTGAATGGCAAATAAAATGCCTTACGATAATCCCTTGAATGATGGTTACTTGTTAAGATCTTAAGCCAAAGCAATATCTCTATATCAAAGCAATTCCTTGAACATATGAAAACTCTGCCTTGTGGAATTGTAACCTCCTGAGCCTCACCATTCTACTGTCCTGTTGCCACCCTGTGCTTTACAAGGTTCTACTGCTGCCATTCTGGGATCAACAAGGTAATACTGCTACAACCCTGAGGCTGACCAGGTCTCACTGCTCTTATTAATGCCATTCTGAGGCACACAAGTTCTTGTTGCTGCCATTATGTGCTTCCACAATGTCAAAATGCTCCTATCCTAAATGACATGTGCTTGTATTTCTTCCACTCTGTGCCACCACAAGGTTATATAGCTGCCATAATGCACGCTACAAAGTTCTACTGCTGCCACCCTAAAACCCATGAGGTTCTGCTGCTGCCTTTCTAAAAACCTGAAGGTTCCTTCTGCTGCCACATTGAGCTACACAAGGCTACCTACCTCTGGCATTGTAAGCCCATAAGGTCCTATTGTTGGCACCCTGAGGCCTTCATTGTCTGAGCCTGAAAGTTACTCTTGCTGCCACTCCAACTCCCCTGCAAAGCCCTAATCTAATCTAGTGAAGCACCAAGAGGTCCTACTGCTGTTTTGAATCCCATAATGTCCTCATGCTGCCATGCTGGGCTCAACCAGGCCCAGCTGCTGCCTTTCTGAGTCCAATAAAAATAATTACTGCTGCCATCTGAGCACCACATGGTACTACTTGTGCTATCCTAAGCTCTGCAAGGGTTTAATTCTGCTACTTTGAGGTCCATCAGTTCCTTCGGCTGTCATCTTAGGGCCCATGATCATGTCCTACTTCTGATATGTTTTAGTGAGGCCTACAAATCTATCTTTCATAAACATCCTCTTTTATCTTGTGCATGGGAATAATTACTGTATAATACATATATATTTAAAAACTTAATTAACCAGAATTCCATCTCTCTTTACAGTTACGTTCAGGAAAGGAAAGGCTTCCTTTACTAAATCTTGTTTACTCACAAGACTGCTTCTTCCTTGAAGAAACAGAGGTTCCTCTACTGTAAAAAGCACCACAAAATGAACTTTCTGTCTATGCTTAAGTCGTTATAAAGCAATGAACTTTTTTATGGTGTAATTAATTCCACGCAACCTGATGGGATCACACTGGTTTGAAAATTAAAAATAAACATACATATAAGTGCTGGATATTAACCCTTAAATTAAACTACAGCTATTCCTCCTGAGAGCAAAGTATTAATTATCTAACAACAGTTTATTACTGAGATTGCTTTCCCAGTTGACTATGACTTATGACACAAATCCAGTCTCTGGCTTTTTGACAGGAGCTATATTACTTTCAAATGCTTAGACTGTATATTGGTGGATTATTCATAATGCAATGTGAGTAGTAGGTCAATTTAAAAAGGTGAAGGGGGTTATTAAATAGGACAATTAATACAAGTTTTTAATGTGGAACAATTAATACACAGTATCCATAATTTTGCGAATGTTGTTGCCAGATAACTAAGCCACATGGATGGCGTGTACAGTATGAGCTACACTAAATGAACAAAAGTATTTGGCAAAACATGCAATGACATTGTATCCAAATACATACATTTCAATATGGAGTTGGTCCCCATTTTTGGAGCTATAACAGCTTCCACTCTTCTTGGGAGGCAGTCCAAAGGATTTTGGAGTGTTTCTGTGGGAATTCATACCCATTCATTCTGTACAGTATTTATGAGGTCAGACACAGGTGTTGGGCGAAAAGGCCTGGCTCGCAATCTCCGTTCCAGTTTATCCCAAAGGTGCTTGATGGAGTTAAGGTCAGGGCACTGTACGAGCCAGTCAAGTTCTTCCACACAAAACTTATTAAACCCTGTCTTTATAGTCCTTGCTTAGTGCACTGGGGCACAGTTATGTAGGAATAGAAAAGGGCCTTCCTCTGTTGCAACAAAGTTGGAAGCATAGCATTGTCCAAGATGTCTTGCTGAAAGAATTAAGTTTACCCTCTACTCAGGATAAGGGGCCTGATTGAAACACCTGAATTCAATAATAAACAAGTTTGCCCGAATACTTTTGTCCATATAGAGTAGATAATGACCAAGTTAGAAACTACTATTGTTCTAACATAGTACATAGCTCAGTGGCAGTGGACATGACAAAAAAAAAAAATGTTTAGCATCCATTGCTAACACCAGAGACTCACATAAGGATATAAGCCATATTAAGGATTGGCAACATTCGCTAGCTAGCACATTTTTGTTTTTCACCAGAAACAAAGCAGACTAATTAGAAACATCAACATTTACCTTAGATATGCTGGCATATTACTAATAAAAACTGTAGTAAGACTGTAATTAGAATTAGTGCTAACCATTAACATAGCCACGTGTTCTGCCGTATTACCATGCCATCATTAAGTCACAAATAATAGTTTTGCCTGCATACAGCATAACATAAAAAGAATTATGTAACAGTCTTAAGGTTAGCAGTTAATAGTAGCATTACAGAGAGAATGTAAATAATGCTAGCATTTGATGCTGCTCATGCATTGCTAAAACCTGTGCCATAACAAATCCAGCACTCATCAGAGAGTAATAGAGAGCACAAAAGCTATAGAGCCAGTGCTGTAAGGAGAATGAGAACGACTCTGCATTCTAAAGAGAAAGAGAGCGGAATGGTTGATTTACACTGATCGAAAGGGCAGAGTGCTAAGCGTTTAAAAAGAGGGATGAAATTGGAAATGAGGAGTTAAAGACGGTCAGATTTACAGCGGTTTAACGCAGCGGAGCTCATAAAAACCACCAGCAGCCGTTTCACACTTCTCCATTTCCTCTTTATGATATATCGAGTGAGAGCTGCCACTTCTAGCATAATCTTCACCTCCCAGTGAGGATGTGCGTTTGCGGATCAATTACACACACTCCGCAGTTTAACCCCAGTGACCTAATCATAACATCCACACGAACAATACCGATGGAAACACTTCCATTTCTTTTGAAGTACCTGTAGGCCATCAAATCTACACATTATCATAAGTTCATATGTCTGCAGTCACAACCCTTATGCACTATAGATTCTACACAGCCGTCATACCACACCCTCTTCACTATGTACAGGGTTAAAACACCATTTTCAACCACCTTACATGAGGCCATGTAAACACTATCCTCAGTGCACAGGTTATGGTGTTTATACACCCTACATAGTGAAGAAGCTGTGCACTGTGTAAATTTAAAAGTTGTTTTGTCTCTTGAATGTAGAGCTCTGAACACTCTTTTTTTATGTTTTGGTGTGCGGTCTTTGGAAAGGATGAGTCTCTGACTTAGTGTGTTTGTTGGATTGTAGTGAACTGGTATGTTGTGCTTTCCAAAAATCCTCTGTCATCGTTCTTCTGGATCTGGAAGCTATTTTGTTAAGGGTCCACTTAGGACATCCGCATATCTTAAGTGGTGCCTTCAGATGCTTTGTTTTTTTCTGTTTGTTCAGGTCTCATGACCAGGGCATAAAAATGGTTCCCAGCATTTTTTTTTAAACAAGTCTCTATCAGTCCGTTTAAATTTGGTCCTGTTATGCAGTCCATTGTTTAGGTCTAATAATCCACAAAAAAGTCTATCTTTTTTTTTTATTTTTACGATGAATAAAGCTCATAAATAAAGCCTTGAACCCCAATTTATGGTAGTAAACTGTAGGAAAGCTTTTAGTTGGTAGGGTTTCTCATTTCAATCTGACTTTCCTTTGACAAGCTGGACCAATTTAGCTAAGGGTAAAAATGTGCGTCACTGGCACAGGAAATTATATAACTGACCAAAAAGAGTGACAATAACAAGATCTGAAGAAAAAAAAAATAGGGAAGAAAAAAGAGTAAGACTTGGTTTTATTCTGAAGTGATTACAGTATGGGAAAATTACCCTCACACACACACACACACTAAGAGCTATTAGCTAAGACGACTCAGGTTTGTGTTTGAGATGGGTAAATTAACTAAACACTTTAGAGCAGTTAGCGAAGTGAGTGAGACTGCTAATGTTAGCCTGTGTGTTAAAGAGAGCGGGACCGAGAAAATGAGGTCAGGTCAAGACAAGAACACTTAATAATAAAATAGACGAATTAGCCGATGCTTATTAAAGCTTTAAGCAACATTAGCAATAATGTTAGTTGAACTCTGAAGAGAATGGAGTAAAAATTAAGGTTGTGACAGGACAGAGCAATTTGAATAATGACAAAAAATTAGGTGAAAGGACTAACCTATGGAGATGAGAAATGAAAGATTTATCTTGGATGTAAAAGTGCTATTAGCGTTAACATTAGTCGAGTGTATTTGAAAAAGAGCAAGGTTAAACAATAAGATATTGAACAATATAAAGGTAAATTACCTGTGATCTCTTGTTGTGGCTCTGCCGGTCTAGCATTCAGTCTGTTATTGGCATGGTTTTATTATTATTATTTTTTTTCTTCTGAAATTAAATTTGGGACTTTTGTTGTTGGATTTTTGTTTTTCTTATTCATAAGAATAACTGTTAAAGTTTTTTTTTGCCTTTTATGAAATTTGATTATTGAAGTAAACATATAGATTATATGACATATACAGTATATCTCTTGTCCACAAAAGTTTCACTGAATCCTGCTCTTTTGTCTTTTAGGATTGTGTGTCTCAAAAGAAAAAAAAAAAAATAAGGCTAATGATTAAAGGTGAAGTCAGATGTTTACATAGACTTTGGTTAAAGTCAAGGAAACTGAATTTTTTAACCACTGAATGGATTTCGCTTTACCATACTATAGTCTTTGCAAGTCAATTAAGAAATCAACTTTATGTGTGACAAGTACTTTTTCCAACAATTGTTTACAGATAGATTATTTAACCTAATTCATAATTCATTATATCACAATTCAGAAGTTTACATACACTTTAAAGAACTTGGGAAATTCCAGAAAATTATTTTATGGATTTGAAAGCTTCTGATAGAATAATTGACATCATTTGAGTAATTTGAAGGTATACCAATTGTACAAATTCAGTGCCTAATTGTTTGACATCATGGAGGAGTCAAAATAAATCATCCAAAACAAACTCTAAACCTCCACAAACTTGGTTCATCTTCCAAATGTCTGAGGGTACAATGCTCATCTGTAAAAACAATACGATGCAAGTATACACACCTTGGGATATGAACTTTAATACAAAAAGTACAGCATGATGCCAGAGCAACAATTAAGGACCATGTGAAAAAACAGGTACAGAAGTATCGATATCCACAGTAAAATTAGACTGATATGGACCTGTAAGGCGACTTAGGAAGAAAAAAAAAGGTAAAAAAAAAAAAGTCACAATACAGTGTGAGGCTGCACATGGGGACAAGGATCTTACTTTCTGAAAGAAAGACACCATAAAGCACAGGTCTGTCAACATCACAACCTCACAAAACAGATGGCATCATGAGGAAGGATGATTATGGGGATAAATTTATGCAAAATCTCCCGGTATCGCCCTGTCCTCAGTACAACAGAAAATTTGCGGAATAGTCTATAATTCCAGCAATGTAGTATAAGAAGCTTGTGAAAGGCAATCCAAAACATCTGACCGAAGTAAAAAAAAAAAATATATATGTGGGTGTTCCACAAGACAAGCTAAAATTTGTGATAAATTTAGACTTGAAAAATAAGCAAGTCTTGGTTTACGAGTACCGGGTATCATGTATCATGCATGCGCCTCTTGTTTTAATGCGAGTGTCACATGATCACAACTGAACCAACTGTTTTTTTCTCTTCCTGGCTCTGCAGAATTGTGGGTCTTTGTCTCCCCTGCTGGTTCTTAGTGCACGCCTCTTGCACATGTGTGCCTCATGCACATGTGTACAGTTTCTATAACACTGTTACAACGTGTGTGCGTGTAAAGCAAAAAGCTGTATGTGTGTGTGTACAGTGTGCATGTACTGTTTATTATAACACGCGTGTGTGTATGCGTATGTAAAGCAAAAGCAAAATAGAGAGGTTAAAGATCTATTCTCTCTTTCCCTCTTTCAGCCTGCACTGATTCGGGGTGTGTGTGTGTGTGTGTGTGTGTGTGTGTGTGTGTGTGTGTGTGTACGCGCGTGTCTCTGTCCGCGCGAGTCATTGGACAACACCCCTGTCATGATTCTTTTCAAAGGTAAAATGCAGGTTAAGTTGTTTTGTTTTTAACTTTACAGCAGTGATCCTGTGTGTCTGTATGAAAGTCATCCCACACAGTAGTCCTCCCCACTCTCAAATAAGAGGGAAAGGAGGGGTTACTGTGTAAGACAAGAGGAGGGAGATGGGAGAGGGTCATTCCTCCTCTCCTCTTACTTTAGCTTCACACACGCGCACACACATACACAGCGCACATGCACAAACACTAACGGAAACATTTATCTATATTTTTACTCTTTTCACAAGTTAATTTGTTTTATTTTTTCTTTTTATTTTGTATAAATTATTTTTATGTATTTATTTTTTGGGGTTGTGGAATGAATAATAATAATAATGAGTTTTTATTATTTCTTATGGGGAAATAATAAAGTCAGAGAGGCCAGATTGAGGTGGTTTGGACATGTTCAGAGGAGAGATTGTGAATATATCGGTAGAAGGATGCTGAGGTTGGAACTGCCAGGCAGGAGGTCTAGAGGAAGACCAAAGAGGAGATTTATGGATGCAGTGAGAGAGGACATAAAGTTAGTTGGTGTGAGAGAAGAGGATGCAGAGGATGGGGTTAAATGGAGGCAAATGATTCGCTGTGGCGACCCCTGAAAGGGAACAGCCAAAAGACAAAGAAGATTATTTCTTATGGGGAAATTCGATTTGATTTAAACTCTGTTTTGTGAAAAACTTTGATTTATGAGTGTTTTGATACACAAGCACACTTCTGGAATGAGTTATGCTTGCAATCCAAGGGTACACTGGAAATGTAATTAACCACGGTGTCTGGTTTCAACTTCATAAAGGATAAAGACTGAAATTACAGGAGGTGATTTTTGTGGGAAAAGCATATATATGCATACATATATGCATAAACTATGTATGAAAAAAATAACTTTGACAAATTAAAGATTACACACATTGTAATCAGTTTATAATAAGCTGTATACTGTAAGTTTCCTGTGAATAAGCCATTACTATAGAAACATATTTGGATAAGTAATTTATTTCTTGATTTAATTTCATGAGAACAAACTTTGTTTTCTTTTCTGACATCACGTAGCAGTAACATTTTGCCATGGCATCGCTGTAGCCAGCGTGACAGTGTGGTGTAATGACAGCTCCATTGCTGTAATTACATCTTATTTCACAAGATTTTCATCACCAGTTGAATTCGGCATCTACAAAGCCTTTAGCATCATCATCCGGTAACCATGGAGACGACCCCATTTCTCAGATTGGATAGTCTAGATCAATATAGTCTCCACGACAGTATATTTGCAGGTCACATTCTCAAGTGGCAGTCGTTAATTCAAAAACTAGCCCTGACAAACATAAGTCTAGATAGATTGATGCATTTTATTCACCCTACAGCAGGAAATATGGGAAAACATTATCAGAGCAAGCTTCCCAGGTTCAGGATTCAACTCAAGACATCAGAGATGTAATATGGTAATGTTACCACTGCACTGGCTGGAATAAAAAAGTAACACGTTTAGGTGTGATGTACATAAGTTCATTCATGCACGATAAGTAAAAGTTTATGATATTTTACACGAGTAGCATTTGCCAGCTTTGACCCATGTTTAAGCAAAATCTTGGTTGCAAATGGCTCTTCCAAATCGACAATGATCCATACTTTCAAAGTTGTGGGAAAATGGTTTAAGGACAATAAAGTCGAAGTACCGCCCTCCCCTTAGTCCAATAGAAAAGTTGTTGGCAGAATTGGAAAAGAGAGAAGGAATACAAATCTGAGGTGTAATATGGTAATGCTACCACCGCACTGGCTAATGTAAAAAAAAAACAGACGTTCAGGTGTGATGTACATAAGTTCATTTATCATGCATCATGAGGAAAATAAGATTTATATTTACAGTATATACTGTATATATTCAGCACATCAGTTGGATTTGCCATGTTTGACTCACAAGCTGGGAGGTGTAACACGGTAATGCTATTGATTACAAGATGACAAACTTTGTATATATATATATATATATATATATATATATATATATATATATATATATATATATATGTGTGTGTGTGTGTGTGTGTGTGTGTTTATGTGTATTGAGTAGGTCCTTGCACTACCCATTAAAACAGTAAGAACCTACAGTATGTATTCTGACACATTTCTATTGGAACCAGCATTGACCTTTTTCTCAAGCTCTTCTATTTAATCAGAACAATTTTGCAGAACAACAAATTGTCCCTTCTCACAGTAGCTACATATTCAATATCTCATTACAATGGTGGAAGTGCATTAGCCTGCAACTAAAGTTTTTTTTTTTCCTAAAATTGATGTGTTGAAAGCGGAAAAAAGGGCAAATAGGATTTGAGTGACTTTGATAAGGGCCAAATTATGATGGCTAAAAAACTGGGTCAGCTGCAGCTCTTGTTAGATGTATCTGGTCTGCAGTGGTCAGGGCTACCAAAAGCAGTCCAACAAAGAAAAACCAGTGAGCTGGCAGCAGGGTCATGGGTGGCCAAGGCTCACTGATGCACATACGGAGTGAAGGCTGGCCCATGTAGTCTTATCCAATAGAAGAGCAACTGTTGCTGAAAAGGTTAAAGCTGGTTGTCATAGAAAGGTGTCAGAACACACAATGCATCACTATTATATTGGCCAAAGGGAGGACCGACTCAATATTAGGCAGGCGATCATAATGTCATAGCTGATTAGTGAAAATAGAAGAATTATTTTCTACATTATAGAACAGATTTTTTTTTTTTAATCTATAAAATAACCCATGACATTAGGTAAATAAATAACAACAACAACAGCAACAGTCAATTGTTAGTTTAAGATACAAAGGTCAGATGTTCTGGAGTAGTTCTTGTAACAAGAAGATTGTCAAGTGCATTTTTAAAACCCATCAAGCACGATGATGAAACTTGCTTTTATGAAGACCTTCCATGGAAAGCAAGATCAAAACGTTACGTCTAAAAGTTCATTTGGAGTTACTAGTCTAAGATATCACCTATTAAAAAACAGCACATCCTATTATAGCCTTTATGAAGGCTTTACAGATCATAAGTAATGGACACAATAGCTCAATAGCAAGAGTGTCAAATAACATGGGTTATTTATTTATTTACAGTTATACATTTTTGTTCTATTTAAGATTTCATCTTTCTGAGGTGGAATCCAAGAAAACATCTGTGTCAAAGGATTAAAAATAGAAGAACAAAAAAATCTGGGATGCCTTCGTATAAGAGACTTAAGAGGCAGAGTGCGTCTATTTTAACTCCGGGAAATTGATTTGATGAAGGTCACAGTGTCATTTGGATTGGGATTCCTTTTAAGACGCCACGCTCTTCTGTGCAGCGAGACCTCAAAGCCATTAAGGATGTCTGGGGATGCGATCGGCCTCGATCGCGAAACATTTTCAACCTTCAAACATTTTTTGTTCATGACTCGGTTATGTACGTCCCACTGACGGTGCCATCTCTCAATCCTATTTAAACTCAAACAATCTTAATTTTTTTTTTCTTCTTCCCGACATAAACGTTACAGCATGAGGAGAGCTTTTTTGGCTCGGTTTCCATCTAGATTATTTATATTGATCACCAGTGAGATGAAGAGATGATGAATTTGGGGATTTTGAACTAAATCTTACAGCCCCAGGCAGAACATCTCTAAGTAGCGAATGGTACAGGATGATAGAAAGGATCTGTTGTGTGGATTTATCTTGGCTTACTTGTTTGTCAGAGCAGAAGCAGACACGCTTTCATCTATGATTTGACCCCTTAAGTTAGCTAGGAGCTTTTTTGTCTGATGCCAGTGTTTAAATAGTTAAAGGAAACACTAGCAGCCATTTAGGAGCTACTGTTGCTAATGATCTGAATCTGAAATAGCCAATACCATATACTGTACTTCCTAAGTTATCAGTGTACATCAGGTGGTCTTCCATCCTGCTTTCTAATATACAGTAGCACAAGTGTGTGAAAGACTGATTAGCACATCGGCATGACACACTTCATCCCACTCACTCAAGCACTGTCTATACCAGGGGTAGAGAAGTTTAGCCTTAAAGAGCCGCAGTCCTGCAGATTTCAGCTCAAACCTAAAAAAAACAAACACTTGCCTGTAGCCTTAGTAACCCTGAAGACCTTGATTAGCTTGTTCAGGTGTGTTTGATTAGGGTTGGAGCTGAACTCTGCAGGATTGCAGCTCTCAAGGAGCGAACTTGCCAAACCCTGGTCTATACCTACAGGACATCCAAAAGTATTCTTAGCACTTCATTTTTTCACATTTGCCTTATTTCAAAATGGATTACATGCATTATATATTTTTTTATTCGACAATATAGCCTACATAAGGTTTTAAGTGTTATCGCAAAGTTTGTGAATACAGTATTTTGATGTGTACGTTTTGAAGTACGTGTAATTTTTTTTTTTTTTTTTTTTATAAACTTGCAAAGATTTCTAACAAACTTCTTTCACATTGTTATTATGGGGTATTGTTTGTAGAATTTTTAAATAAGGCTGTAACATAGCAAAATGTGGAAAAAAGTGAAGCGATGTAAATACTTTCCAGATGCGCCTGGGTACAGGGTCACAGGGGGATGGGGGGTGCCCGGAGCCTATCCCAGGAGACTTAGTGTGGGAGATGCCAATCCACTGCACGGCACATACACACACACACACACACACACACACACACTATTAGCAATTTGGGGGTGCCAAATAGTCTAACCTGCATGTCCTTGGACTGTGGGATTAAACCAGAGTACATGCAAACTCCATGCACACAGAAAAACCAGAGGTGGGAATTGAACTCAGACCCTGGAGGTGCAAGGCGACAGTGCTAACCACTAAGCCACCATGCTGCCGACTTTTTTCCTAACACACATTAAGATGTAATAGTTTAGTTTGCTGACCATGACACCCTCTTTGGGATTATATAACATAGATAGCTTTTTTCCCCTTCAAGCCATTTTCTTCTCAGCTCCCTTAATTCACACCTCATTCGCCTTTTCCTGTAATTTGACTCCAGTTCTTTAGCATTCTCAGGTGCTGTTATTTATTTATTTTTTTTAGGTACGGGTTCAAATAAGGTTTAGTTTACCTGAGAGATTCCTTTTCTTCGGCTGTTTTTCTTGCTGTGAGATTTACCCTCTGTGTGCATTCGTGTTGATCGCTAAATGCAAATGAGCATCGAATGCCAGTCACCCTTGATTTACCAGGGGCACGCAAGGGCAAAACTCTATAAAATGCAAAACTCACACAGATAAGGAAACATTCTGATCAGCCGTAACATTAAATCCATTGAGAGGTACAGTAAGGTGAATAATATTGATTGTCTTGTTACAATGGCTCCTGTCTGGGAGTGAGATATATTAAGCAGCAAATGAACAGCGGTGTAGTTGTTAGTGGTTAGCACTGTCTGTGACCTCACACTTTCAGGGTTAAGAGTCTTTGGGTGTGTGTGTGTGTGTGTGTGTGTGTGTGTGTGTGTGTAGTTTGCAGTTTCTCCCCACGCTTGGCGGGTTTCCACTCACAGTCCTAAGACGTGCAAAGTAGTAAGTGTGTGTGTGTGTCCTGTGATGGATTGGCGTGAACTTGTCCAGAGTGTACCCTGCCTCATGTCCCAAGTCCCCTGGGATAGGATCCAGGATTCCAGCGACCCTGTATAGAATGAACAGTAAAGAGAATCCGCGAGTGGGAGGGAGACTGAACTGTCAGTTTACAAAGTCGATGTTTTGGAAGCAAGAAAAATGGGCAAGTGGAACAGTTTGGCATGTTCAAACCAGCAGTGTTGATTCATGTATTTTTCCCGTTGTTATCGCGGCTGTGTATGCGCCTCTTACCTGGAGAAGACGTGGCATCAGGATGCACTTTGGGAAGAATTAAGGCTAGCCAGCAGAAGCAATGTGATGCGCGGGTGTTTCCTAATGAGGACATTTATTTTGTTCGCAATGCTGTGTGAATGCAGAGACACAGTTGTTTTAGTTTTAGTGACACCCACGAAACTCCATCCAAGCCGAAGCACGCAGAGAGCTAAAAATGAAAAGAAGAAAAAAAAAATGATGACTAAATGGTAAGAGCGCACCGCTTAGGTGTACACTCACACTTCCTCGTTTTATAGAGTTACACTTGTCCTAATGGAACGTTAAGTCTTTTTTTTTTTTTCTGTACTAGGAAATACATTTTGCAACCTATAACAAAATATTAACAGTATTGTGATTATTATGACAGTTTTGTATTGACTCCTTTCACAGGTTGATAATGAAGTGTGTATAAGTGTGTGTGTGTGCGTGTATTGCTAGCCAAATCAGGGCCATCTGCTTTGGGTGAGGGAACCTTAGCTGACTCTCTGTCGCCACACTTTTCCACCGTCAGCTCTCGGCTATGAGATCGTAGTTGTCATGGAAACTGTGCAGAGAGAGAAAAAAAATCAGAAAAGGAAGAAAGAGACAGAGCAGGGGTAAAGTTCTAAATTGCTGTACCAGTAAGAGTTGTGAACTTAATTGTGAACGTTGCTGATTTCCTGAGTATTTTTTTTTTGAGAGCTCCACTCGGGCACTCAGATGTGCGTTTGTGTTTTTTTTTTTTGTTTGTGTGTAATAGATGTTTAACATTTAACTGTACAGGTCCACCACTGCTGTATTCTAACTGTATTACTACTGGAGTTTCCAAGAAACTAACGTGTTTAACGTTTTGAGAACACACCCTTGCATGTAACGAGACCGTAACCGTTTCTTAAGCGCCAGCATTAATTCCCAAAGTGTGTCGAACGTCTCTCAAAGCAAGCCAGCCGTGTTTTACATCGCCTCTTACTCCAGCGCTCTTTGAAAGGTCGGCGAACCCTGAAATGGAATTTCTCTTTGGCGAAGACTTAAAGAGGCGTGTCCGATGAGATAGCGCCGTTTTGGAGCTTTTTATCCTGTCAGGAAGAAACGGAGTGTAATATCAGATGTGTAAGTCAGGGAGTAAAATCAATTCTAAACTTTACACTGAGAGAGAGAGAGAGAGAGAGAGAGAGAGAGGGGGGGGGGGGGGGGGACCTGAAACTTACAGGTTTTTCCGTTTGGAGATGAACTCGAATTCAATAAAGTGATCACCAAAGATTCTTTTGGATCTGTAACAGGAAGAATTTTTTAGGACTTTAGTAACAAATTATTCCAAATATCTTCTTACAGTGCCCCTAGATGGTGTTAAATGTCCCAGAATATTTATAAACCTAACACAAACTAAAGCAAAATGGCCGCTGATTTAATCTGTATGAGAGGGCCAGACCTTCACATCTACTTTCCACATTAGGCACAATTGACGATTCCTCTACAGAGTTTTCAGTGCAGACTGCCTTTGTGCTAGGTCTACGTTTTCCGACAGCACTGATGATGCCACGGTACATGGTTCCCAAAGAAGAAAGCATGAAACTCTTGTGCTCTCACTGATCAAAATCATCCAGACTTTGGGGTCAAGCGCTCTTGGAAATGATCCCACGGCACTAATGTGAAAATGCCCTACGACTCACCCTGTGTTCACAATCCTGAGTGCCAAAGTGAAAGGTAATTGTTTGCTTTCCAAGCACACACTGACACAGAGCCAGAACACGGAGCTGCACAAATCCCCCACGCGATAATCCTAGCTCTCACTCCACGTCCAGAAAAGACAAACTTCAGAGCATCATCAGCAACTTGGCACTCTCCATGGAGTCTGAAATATCCGTACACTACTGTAGTTTACACACGAAATTTTATTGAATTGATGCATCAAACATTTTCAAGCAGAGCAACTGCTGTCCCAGTTCGAGATAACATCTTTATCTCCCAGTGTTCCTCTCTCTGATCTTCTAGATGAAGATGTCATCTGGAACTAGGGGGGAAAAACAAAGCAAAAGATCTATCTCATCCGTCAATTACTAATTCCATTGATGTTAGTCAGAATTCTCAACACACCTGAGCAGCCATGTGAACTGGATAAACCCACCCAGATTTTGCACTCAACATCCAGCATCAATTTCTTTGATTTAGTTTTTGATATACTGTAGTTTAAAAAAAACAAACAAAAAAAAAAAATAAGTGTGTCCTGTGTTGCTCTGAACCATGCCTTCTCCTTTACTAAAACTGATAAGCAATGAGGAGCACAGTCTTCACCTCCTTGGGCATTTTGCGGATGTTTTCAGTTGGGAACGCAAGGCACTTAATTCCTGCTGTGGTGTGAATGAACGCCTGTTTGTGCATCACCCAGAGGACCGTCACTTTTTTTTTTTCCAGTGTAAAAATATTCAATCTGTCTGATCGACTGTTTCCCCGAGGCATAGTTGGAACATTTCCATATAAAGGGCTGATGAAACCCCTGAGTGTTTCCTGAAATGCTGATGGAAGCAATGTTTTATATCAGACCAAAGCTTGTCGCTTGTGGAGTGAAGCTGGAAAAAAGTGCTATTTATTCAGTTACAATTCTGATAAAGCTTGGATAAATAACTACACTAATAACTACACTGTATACACTTTCTTATCCATTATACATTCTTGGTGGAAAAAAAATTACATGTAAACAGAATGTGACATTAGGGGAAAAGTTAAAGGGAGGAAAAGTCATAGCTTATGCCTCACAATCTGGAAACCTGAATGATCTGATAATTTATTCCCAAATGACTCTTTATTCAACTCCTTAAACGTTTGGCTGTTCAGACATTCGATTGCAAGTAAACTTGAACTGAAAGTGAAAGTGGCCCACATCACAGATTCTGATCCTGTCCTCGTCCTCGTCCACTTTACCCAGTCGACCATGAAGCGAAGGAGAAGCGCAGCGTTCTTCGGATGTCAGATAATGATCTATTGATCGCCGTCACTGATTGCTTGAGTAGATTCATGAGCAAAGCCTGTCGGATCAGGAAGATATAGCGTTAAATCTGATAGATCTTCGTGTTGAAACGTGACGCCAATTCCCCAAGGTCAGTTCAAGAGGAATTGGGTGAGAAGGAAAACTAATAGACTGCAATTACAAGAACATGTGAAGAACAGACTCAAGCTTGCAGCTGATCCTTATCGTCTGTGTGTGTTCAATGTTATTGCTCTGTAGACAGGTGATTGATTATCTAATATAAATGCACAACGTTATTACGTAGCATGCACACATGTTTTGATTGGGACAGAGCTAGAGCATATTTGTAGACAGATAATAAGTAGCATGTGCATGTATCCTTTGTAAAAAAAAAATGTGTTACAGTTGTCATCAATAACTATAACTGTCTTTCTTTGCACTGCTTCTGGGATACCTGGCATATTTTTAAGATAGAGAATACTAAAACTGATCCTTCTTTAATATTAATCAACATTAGACATACAGTAGTAGGTTATAATATGAAAAATGGAAAACCTGCCACTACATAAAGGAGATTTTTCAACAGCAAAAAAAAAAAAAAAAAAAATCATTGCCAAAGGAGAATTCATAAGAATACAAGTAAAACTATTGGTATCTTTTAGGATCAACCTGCTGGTGTCTCCACACCACACCACACAGATGTATCAGTTGAAGTAGACTGTCAATAGGAATTTAATATAGTTACATACACTACATTGCCAAAAGTATTCACTTGCTTCGTGCAGCCAAGTTGGAACTGGTGTGAGGTTGTTGTTCAGGAGTTGGGCTCTGCCCCTTACTTTCAATGAAAGAACCTCTTAATGCTTGAGCATACCCAGACATTTTGGACGTTCATGCTCCCAACTTTGTGGGAACAGTTTGGGGATGGCCACTTCTTGTTCCAACATGACTGCGCACCAGTGCACAAAGCATGGCCCATAAAGACATGGATGAATGAGTTTGGAACAACTTGACTGGAGAGTTGACCTCAACTTGATAGAATACCTTTGGGATGAATTAGAGTCAAGACTGTGAGCCAGGCCTTCTCGTCAAACACTGAGACTGAGCATACTGTAGGAAGCGATTACCCACAATCCCACAGCGCAAAAGAGAGAGAGGAACTATTGGCTCAGTTGTGAGTACTTGACGCTTGGCAGACCAAGCATATATATGCACTACTTGTATTTCGAGACCCCGTTTGTTTATCAAGATAAAATCTCTTTAAAGATTTTATTAGTCTAATATATATTCTAATGGTGGGCTACTCAATGCAAACGCTTCTCGCACACACACATTAAGTGCACACTGTCTGCTTCACCGCAAACACTGTGTGCCTAACAAGGGGAGAGCCAATATAACTTACCTGGGCTGGAAGATCATCAAGGGACACCATGTTTGCTCAACGAGTGGGTTATAAAAAGGCCTCTGTGCTTCCAGATTTTCTGTGCTTTTTTACATACGTGTCTCTCCCGTCACTGTAGACACAACTACGTCTGAGTCAAACTCACCAAGAAGAAAGCTGCCAGCCTTCCGCTCTTGCATGTGCTAGGCTGTCTTTGCCTGCATCATGCAACCGCCTAAGCACCGCTTGTCTCACCTGCTCTGCACACCCCCGTATGCCATGAGGTCATCGTGCCCTCTGAGCACTGACCCATTGATCCGCAACATTCACCGAGATGACTTAAGAGCCTCAATGCTTATCCAAAGCATGATTTTACTAACACTGCATTCCTATGAGATGTTTAAAAGTTCCTATTAAAAAAGCTTGTTTTTGTTACTTTACTTGTTTCTGGTTCCTGTGTGTTCCTGTGTCTGGAAAAAAAAAAGATATATATATATATATATATATATATATATATATATATAAGGTATATTATGTTCTGATATTCAACAAATTTCCCCGCTGTTGATTTTCTGAAAATAATTTTTAAAAAGGCACTGAATTGATACACAATTTGTCCACTGACGTCAATCGATATTCATTAAATTATTTATAAAGTTTCTTATTACAATGTCAGCAAACATTAAAAAGCCATAATACATGGAAAGCCATGCATTTCCTGTTGCAAGTCAGAAATTTCTAAAGAAGCTACGCATATATCTTCTGAAACTATCAATTTAGCCTCTGCGGGGGGTTGAGCACATAATATGTGATGTGGGCAGCCTGCTTTTTATTAAAGCCTTGTGCCAGAATTAGACATCAAGTTATTCTCTACTGTGTACGTTATTGTTTCAGTTAATTACTGTTAATTATACTGTTACTAAATAATTACTAAGTAGTATTCAAAAGTCCTGTGCCGAGAGTCTGTGATGATATCAGAGCTTTTTTATTCTTTAAAGAAAACTTGTTTACTCCAAACTTACTCTAAATGTGTGAATATGTGTGGTTGTGAGGTCAGGGTGATGACTTGAGGTTGTGAAAATGCTGCTAGGATGAGCAAAATTGAGAAATGTTAGAAAACTCATAAAACAATAAATGTGATGAGGTTTTGAAGAAATTGTGAGGCTTGTTTTGATGAAGTGTGTATGTTTAAAGATTTTTTATGAGTGTAAAGGTGGGAGGATGAGCTGGTGAGGTTATTGGTAGGATGGCTGATGATATGAGGTTGTGCTTGTGACCGATTGTGCTTGAGGCTGAGTGAAGTTGGGAGGTTTTGAGAATGGTTCGATTGCATGTGGTAATAAGCAGAAGGTGTGAGGTTTTGAGTATGCACTAATGCAATGGGTTAGTGAAGGTTTTGAGGATTAAGGATATGAGGATGAGAGAACTAGAAGAGCGATTTGTAAGGTTTTGAGGAAGCGTCAGCGCATGTGGTTGGAGGAAGTTGTGAAGATTACCGTTGTAAGCAGAACTATGAGTTTGTATGGGTGTGTGAATGTATTTCTATGAGGGAAGGGTTGGGATTTAAGGTTATAAGGAAATTGAGAGGATGATGAAGGTGTGAGGTTTCGAGAATGAGGAAGGCATGAGAAGGTGAGGCCAGGATGCCTGAAGGAATGAGGATAGATGATTGTACAAGGTTAGGGGGAGGTTGGAGTAGCAAAGAAAACTTTGACTAACTGTGATAAATATAGCCAGTTGATGTTAGCAAAGTAGCTTTGCCCATACCTTCTAGTAAGATAAAGATTGTCCTCACTATGATTGTCCTTCTACGAGTCCTAACTTACTCCAGTATATTCAAATATTTTTCCAAAATAAGGCCAGGGTTGCTTACTCTCAGGTTTAAAGAGAAAGAAAAAGACCTTTAAAAGTTGTTTTCTTGAAAGTGCAGTTAAGTGCATGGTTTATTTTAATAATGCTCAAACAATGTATAAAAACATCAAAATAACACTTTGGTAGTGAAGTACATATAATTTTAAACCAGGGGCTACTGTAGCTAGCCAAAGCAGTTCTTTGTTACACATCTTTTTGCATTAAAGTCAAATTAAAGGCAGAACAATGATGCTGCAATTTTTGAGATATAATTGAGATAAAAGCTAATTACAATATTACAACGCAATCAGTTTTATCGATCACATGCCAAGTCCATCTTTACTTAACAAATCATAAGTGAACGAATGGACAGCATGTGTGTTTTGTCTATACAATAGACTCCATACAATTTAATGAGTGTGTGTTAGTGGTCGCATGTGGCCTTTTAAGCGCGGTGCTTTAATCGAGTGTAATGAAATCTTCTGCTCAATCTGAGAGGGCCGCAACGGAGACGCAGCGTGGCCACAAACAGTTTAATAGCCTCGCCAATTTTCCCTCCTCCACACAGCAGCGGGGAGAGAAAGAGAGAGGCGTAATTCATTGAGTGCTTTTGTTACACACGCATACACACTCGCACACATTGTAATGGTGCGCTTCCTTCTCTACTTATTCCTTACTGAAAACACACTCCTACGTGAGGCGAAAGGGGGAAACTGTTCTTGCTTTAGCACACGCTTAATAATAACGCCAAGCCTTGTCATCTTTAGAACAGAACAACCGCACTGATGCTATCGATCTTACAACAACAAAAAAAGATTAATACGTATGAAGACCAGTTCACACTGAGATACAGCGTGCTAAAGATCTTTATCATTGTTCTAGCACAAATGTGTGTGTATGTGTGTGTTTGGTTGGGGGGTAAAGACAGCCATTGCACCAACTGTCCACGGAGTAAATATCTGTTGTGTGTGCTGCATGTAAATAAACTATCTGTCCACTCCTCAAAACATGAGCATAGAAAAAATAAATGCTTATGACTAGCACTTGCTATCAAAGGTTAGTTTATAGCTTAGTAATCCTGTCAGGTTCACTTAGCTACCTAGCATGAGCAGTAAAAATTAAAATGTATTGTATACATGTCAGGTTAGCTCATATGCTAGCTAGCTACCTAGCATGAGCAGTAAAATGAAGATGTATTGTATATATGTCCGGTTAGATCATATATTAGCTACTTTAGCTACCTAGCATGAGCAGTAAAGATTATTTCACTGCTCATGCTAGGGAGTGAACATTTTTTAGCTGAAATTTCGAATCACTACATTTGTTGTAAAATTTATTCTTTAAGAGTACCATATAAATCCTGTCTGGTTACATGCTAATAGGTCATTAATATTAAAAAGACATTTTTTTATGAACTCATGAATATATGATTTAAACTGTCTTTCAGGTCTGAACATGCCAGTTAGTCAGTGTTAGCAGTCGATATTATAAACATTGATTAATATGACTTTTATTATGATAAGTACCTACAGTAGTAGCAATGACAATGACAAATATGGTTGAATTTAATCTTTAAAACCTTCCTAGAAATGTATCATCTTAGTTTATGTTTGCTAGCGAGATAAATCTTACCATTACTTTATTAGGAGCAATTGCACACCTCCACAGACTTTAACACCTCAAATTTGCTGTTGTGGTCATCAAAATTTTTCTTTAACAATTTTTGCAGTGTGTCAGGGCTGCTAAAGGCACCTTTGCCATCAGGGAATACCGTTTCAATAAAGCCGTGTAATTGGCCAGCTCTAACTTTTAGGTAGGTGGTACATGTCAAAGTAACATTTACATGAATGACAGTACCCAATGTTTCCCAGTGGAACATTGCCCAGAGAATCACACTACCTTGCTTTCTTTCCATAGTGTATCATGTTGCCATCTTTCCCACACCAGGCCAGACCAGGCCACCTTCTTCCATTGCTTTGTGGTCCAGTTCTGGTGTCCATAGGCATTTTTGGTCAGCATGGCCACCCTGACTAGTCTTGTTGATACCTTTCTATTAGAACGTTTTTAGCAATTTGAGCTACAGTAGCTGTTCTGTTGGTCGGCCAGCCTTGGTTTTAACGTGTATCAGTGAGCCTTGACCACCATGACCCGGTTGCTTCCAACACATCAGCTTTAGGAACTAAATGTTTACTTGATGCCTTAGATATCGCGCCTGTATTCAGATGGCATTACAAGATAATCAATTTCATCTTTTGATTCCTTTTGATCCTCTAATGTCCTATGTGCACTTTAGAAAAAGAATATATTATTAATTATATAACTGTCATATTAAATATAATATTAGCTGCAAACGGTATACTCTATTGCACAAGAAAAATGCACTAAAGGACATAATTCCAAATTCAAGAATGTACTGTACATACTCATACTGTGTATTACATTACTCTTGAGGATCTTGTAATCAGCATGTATTTCTTTAGTTACATCTAAGGTCTGTATACCAGTTTGGAATCCTTGTCCTGAACCCTATCATCCATTTTATTATGTACATTATGTGAATCGACAGTGTCATGCATTCCTGCCCCTGGAATACTGATAAAAAGGGACACATTTGTTTTCTGTAGCCTCGGGTAGAGAGGATCTCTTAGAAGAGACAATAACAACAAAGCAAATGGGAAAAGATGTGAAATATCACCCTTTCAAAACATTTATGAAATCTCCGCATGTCGCCGGGGGGGTGCTCTCAAACGCAGCACAGAATTCACAGCTGATATATGTGCTCTTAAGAGACATCAGGGCTGAGTAGAAGCTATTTTTTCTCTAGATGTAATATCACAAGTTTAAAATTCCCTTCTTTTAAGACCTGCTGTCAGTCTTCACGGCAAGCCATTAAACTTAACCTTAAAAACCCTCCCTTCTGAGGGAAAACTGAGACTGTGAAGCGTCAGTCATCTTTCGAGTCGTAATCCGAATCTAAACATGAGTTTTCCCTCCCTACAAGCAATATTACACTCGCTGCATGGTGCTCTCGAGCACATTAGGAGCATTGCAATGATTATGAGAAAGGAAAGAGCTCAAAACAAATCCCTCACAATGAAGCTATCGGCTATCTTTGTAGCATTCACAGAAACTTATCTGGACGCAAGTGTGTAATTGCTAAGCTAGCGGCTATTATTGCGGAATGATTAAAGTGCACCTCATATTTTTCTTGTCATTTTTAATCACTTGAGTGTAAAGGACATTTTAAATTAACTATTTATCTGTTTTATATAAAATAGCCTTGGGTTCTATGGGTCTTATTTTCTCAAGGAGGTCTGTCCTAGTGTTCCTGAGAGCCTATTTCCCATGCATCTTGTGTCTTTTGAGTTTTATATTTACAGGTACAATAAATTTAGATTAATATAATCACAGGGCTCTATGTTTCCCGAGGTCTCAGGTACTCAGGGTTGAAAGGACATTCTGTAGGTTGACAGGAAGATTTCCTGAAATTCACAAGGACCATGTTTAAAGGGACTTAATTATACCACTAAAATTCCATAGTCAATATTTCTGTTTTGGGCAGAATGTACATACTGTACATTTTCTTTAATCCTAATGAAGTTCTCCTGTCACTTTTATTCCGGTTCGTTTCTTCAGGGTTTGTTTTCAGGTTTTGGTCATAAATTTCCATATGCTCCCCTGGACAAATGTTCTTAGACCCTTGAACCCCATGGTCCTAAAATCATTTATGTTTTAGCATTCTGTTTTAAAAGCAGTACGTTCCAGGGCAATCTGTTTTCAGGGGTCAATATTCCCAATGAACTGTGCCACAATAAATAATTTTTGTACTAACACAACAATAAAGTCCTAAAATGCATGCACAAACCTGCACAAATTGAGTCTAAAGTGATCTCAACACATCATCATGTTCACTGTAAAAAATGTTCGTAATTTTAACAGTAAAAATACCATATAAATGCTACAGAATCAAAACGTATTTTACTAAACTTGGGATAACCGTAGAATTTACAATAAAAAAAATTAATTAGTTTTACAGAGTAAGACCTTAAATCTAACAGTTAAAAACATATGAAAATATGGTTTATTGCAGTAAAATTTATGATATACTTTTTTTATAAATTATTTATAGATTTGTTACTAATATCATGAAGTATCAGTTTATATTTTATTAAACCTTTGTTGATAGAGTTTAAAAATCAGAAAAATATCTGCTTTGTAAAAAATAAAACAGAAATTTTACGGTAAAAAACTGGCAGCTATGGTTGCCAGAAATTTACCATAAAAAATACGGTAGCAACATTATTGGTTGTATGGGATAGCACGCATTATACTGTATTTTTTTCAGATTTTAATAGTTTTTTTTTTACTGTGCAATAATTTTTTACGGTAGAATTCTGGCAACCACAGCTGCCGATTATTTACCATAAAACGTACAATTTTTTTTTACAGTGTTGAGTATTAACTTTGTTTCATTAATTACTTAAATATTGCTTTCTAAACTTTACAATAGAAAAGCCATACTTGCTCTGTAGCATTTTATTTTTACACTGTACTATATTTCTAAATCCATGTTTTAGGGACACTTTGCATAAAGGACAGAATATTACCAATGCTTACAATGCCCTATGTTCTTATTTGTTATATCATTATGTGTCTATTCTGAAACACTTTTTTTAGGTGCTATTTTCTCAAAAGTCATTAATTCCCAGGATCCTACTGTACAATTCCCAGGTTCCTATTCTATGTTCACAGTTCTGAATGATCTGCAAATTCTTTGTTCTCGTGTTCCTATTTCCCCTTGCACCACACTGCCAAGTTTCCATGTCTCAAGGGCCATATATTTTGTCAAACTAGCAGTTAGCGTATGCGACAGCACTCTACATTTATCAGCGAACTCAGCTAAATTCTGACTTAAGATATAGATACATCACATGTGACACAAGCTTTGTGTTCCAGATAGCTTTAACTTCATTACACAATACCAGCGAAAGTACATCATTCTCCATGGCAGTACATTAAAGTTACACTACAGAACTAACACAGAGCTATCTAAGAATAATGCAAACTCTAAAAAAAAAAACTAAATGACAACCAAGCACTTTAATTTTTTTTTACATTATAACCACTATCTTGATCATTATAATACATTTAAATGTTTATATAAAGTTATAACTTATTTAATTAATTATTGAATCAATATAATAATAATAATAATAATAATAATAATAATAATAATAATAATAATAAAAAACAGGTTAAATAACTTAGGTTGATGAAGCTAAACATGAGTTAGTTTTAGTAAACATGGTTAACTGTACATTAGGTAGTCGGTATCTAGAGATTTAACTTGTATTGACACATGTTCAGTATTTTAAATCAAATGCACATAAAACCTATATAAAGGTGTCTTGGAGTGTCTGTTGTCCTTGCAGCGATGATTGTGGAGGTAAAGAAATGTCTGAATATTTTTGTTCCACTTTTGAGCTTCGTCCTAATTCTTCCAATCATCCCAAAGGAATCTCTGCCCTCCCGATGCCTGCTTGTGCTTGCTGACATGACAAACATACTCTGAAACTTCTTAAGAGCTGAGTCAACAATCAGTGCTACAGTCAACTCCCGAATTATTGGCACACTTCATGGAAATGTGTTGAAATTCATTTACACTGCCTGGCCTTCAAGGATGCTGCTTGGATTTAAACACACAAACCCTTACAGTAAGGGTCTTTAATTGAATAATTACTGCAGTAATAAATGGTTCAGTTGGCAACAGGTGTTTAACAATAATGGATGCAGTGATTAACTTCTTATTTCTTAAACAACCATGTCAGAACCCATGTATTTGTGATTGTGAAAAAGATGTTACCATGTTTCATTGTCCGTGTTTGCATCAAGCAAAGAAAACGAGGTTTGATAGCAAAAAAATACAGTGAATCCACACTGTAATCAAAGCTAAGGCATATTAATGATATATTTCAGTGTATGACTTTCTTTTTGGCCATGCAGTGTGTAAAAGTGCCATATGTGTAATGATTGTTATTTTAGGCTTAAGCAAATGGACAAGCCTCATGCTTTTATTTAAACAGTTTTTTTGGAAAGTTCAGTAACCAAAATTTTCATAAAACTGAAAAAAAAATAATAATAATAGAGGCTTCTCTGGCATGAATCACAGCATGAATCACAGCCTCTTTCTGTAGTGTTTAACAAGGTTGGAGAACCTCCACTTGTGGCGGGATCTTGGACCGCTCTTTCATGCAGAACATTTCCATCTCATTGACATTCTTGGGGTTTCTCTTGTAAACTGTCTTCTTCAATTGAGACCTCAGATTTTGAATTGGCTTTAGGTCTGGAGACTGAGAGGGCCATTGTGAAACCTAGATTTTGTGTTTCTGCATCCATTTCTTTGCCAATTTTGATGTGTGCTTCAGGTCATTGTCTCGTTTGAGGACCCAAACATGGCCCAGCTGTAGTATTGATTGAAATATTATTATGCCTCTGACATTACCAAGACCCTCTGGACCACTTTCAGTTAAAAGCCCCACAGCATTTCAAACAGGCGTTACTGTATTTTATTATTTGTATGGTGTACCATTATTTTTATGGATTTGTTTTCCTCCACAAATATAATGATTATGTGCATTGTCAAAATGCTTACTTTTGTCTCATCTGACCGCCACACACAATCCCAATTGCAATGTTGCTTGGCAATATTCAGACACTGGGATTTGTGTCTTGGTATCAAGAAAGAGATTCTTTTATGGAACTCATCCAAAAATCTTCTGTTAATGGAACCATTTAAAAAGCAAAAAAAAAAAAAAAAATGTGTTTATTTCAAATCTGTTGACCAGCAAATAGATAGCTGGTGTCTGAGTTTTTTTTTACTTTTTTCTTGCTTAACCAGCTTTCTTTGTCTTATAGCCTTATTCTCGGATTTGCTTTCCCACTATATCTTTTTGTCTTATTATTATTATTTTTTTTTGCTCTTTTGCCTTTTTCCTGATTTCCTCTTTGTGTGACTTTCCAGTTTTTTCCATGATTTTTTCTTTGTTTTTACATCTTTCCTACCTTCTCTCTAATCACACTAATTTTTTGTCTAGAATTTTACCCGGACTTATTCATTCTTTGTCTTTTGTCTATGCTTTTTGGTGTATTTCCTTGTTCCTCACTTCATTTTCCTTTTCTTTTCTTATATAATGTAAATAAATCAGTCTTTAGAATTATTTAAAATATTTAATTGTTATGCAAACACCTGGAAAAAAAAAAGGTGAGGATAATTATTTTAAAATATATCAAATAAAATTTCGTATAATAAAATACACAATCCTGCTGTTTATCAAACCATTTTTTTCCTTTATCTTTCCCTCCTTATTCACTCTTCTTTCTAGTCTCATTTTGTTTCTTTTTCTTTTTTAGTACATGCCTCATTTTTCTTCCTCTTTCCTGTGCCTTCCTTTTTTTCCTCTTAAAAGGCTTTTTAGCAGAGGCAGGATTTGATGATGAAGTTTAACAAGCTTCATAGGGAGGCTATAAATGACGAACAAACCGTTTAAATTGAAATAACCGTGAGATCAAACCATGGTGGTTATTCACCTCGGCTCTTACTCACACTTATCACAATTAAACGTCGGCTACTCTAATAGCACGCACACTGATACATACATTACAGCAGGCTTTGAAATAACTCTTGAAACGTGGAATTTTTGTAGTTGGAATGAACTTCATTTACATATAAATTGCCCTGTGGAGTACAAGCGATAGCATTTTCACACAAGTATTTAAAAAAAGCGGGGAAATCAAACATGTTAACAGATAAATAGATGAGAACTGTGTATGCAGTGCTATCTTAAATACACACACACACAAACATACACACACACACACACACACACGCACACTTGTATATCGCCTTCCTTCAATTTGCACAAAATAGCCCTATACAAGAGCTTGTGGAAAAAACATTTCTGTGGTATCAGAGCTAGCAATCACAATTAAACAATGCTAACCTGTTTCCTGCTTGATAACCACAGTAATTAATGCCATCTTTAAGCTTTCCCTTTTGTAATTCTTATTAAAACATATAATCATATTATTTAAACTTTATTTCTGCTGTAATTTTCAGCTAACTCAAGCAAATAAGTTAGCAAACAGTCACGGGTTAAATAAATATTGTTTCTGATAACAGTAGCTACTTTACTACGGTATTTACCTGGATTTTCAACCACTATTAGTTTTTATTTAGTAAAACAAATTAGTAACAAAAATTTAGGGTTAATTACAGGGTTTTAAAAGGTTTAGTGTTAGCTAAGCTTAGATGTGGCATTCTGTTAGCTTGTGTATTTGCTACAGTATTTAATGACACCACAGACCATTGTTGTTGTAATACAGTATTGATAAAATAAATATGTAAAAATACATAAAAGTTATTTTTCCTGGTCTAAAACTCTACAGACCTTAGCTAAGCTTAATTAATTAGCTAGTAACTTTTTTTCTTTGTCTTTCGGCTGTTCCCTTTCAGGGGTCGCCACAGCGAATCATCTGCCTCCATCTAACCCTATCCTCTGTATCCTTTTCTCTCACACAACTAACTTCATGTCCTCTCTCACTGCATCCATAAATCTCCTCTTTGGTCTTTCTCTAGACCTCCTGCCTGGCAGGTCCAACCTCAGCATCCTTCTACCGATATATTTACCATCTCTCCTCTGAACATGTCCAAACCACCTCAATCTGGCCTCGCTGACTTTATCTCCAAAACATCTAACGTGGGTTGTCCCTCTGATGAATCATTCTTGATCCTATTCATCCTTGTCACTCCCAAGGAGAACCTCAACATCTTCAGCTCTGCTACCTCCAACTCTGCCTCCTGTCCTTTTTTTTCCCACTGTCTCTAAGCCGTAGAGCATCGCTGGTCTCACCACTGTCCTGTACCCCTTTCTTTGCATTCTCGCTGATACTCTTTTATCGCACAACACTCCTGAAGCTTTTCTCCACCCATTCCAACCTGCCTGTACCCGCCTCTTCACCTCCTTTCCACACTCTCAGTTGCTCTGGACCGTTGACTTTAAGTACTTAAAGTCCTGCACCTTCTTTACCTCTGCTTCTTGTATTCTCACCGTTCCTCTTGGGTAATAATAACATTATTGTGCATTGTTTGTGGTAGAAAATGTAAGGTTTATATTTTTTATTTAATAAAACACAGAAAAAAAATTACAGAAGAAAAATATAAATTTTAATTCAACCACACAGGAAAAAAATAAAACAAAACTTGATTTAGCAATGGTAGCTAATCAAGAGAGACTGCTCTTGTGCTGGATATCAGCATGGCTTTGATGCAGCAATACTGTAGGCACTCGGACTGTGCCTTAGTGCCTATAATATTAAGCCATGCTGATATGAGCTCGAGTGTGATATCGCTTTTATGTAAAAGTCGCACAAACCATTTATTACCAACAGATAACATTTTTTTTTTGTTTGTTTACCCAGTCATTGTCATATAGGCAGTTAAACAAATATCTTGCGGAACCAACTTACAATGACTGGTGGAGCTGCTGACAGTTTGTGTAAATTCTCACTGGTACTATGTAGCCAAAGTGTGAGAAGAATATAATATGGAGGTGGTGAACGGTCTTTTTTTTTTTTTTTTTACTTTATTAAAGCATAAGGCAATCACTCACTGTTGAGCATCAAGAGATCCTCTACGAAGATCATCAAAAGGATCAAAAGTGTCAACACAAGTTCAAATGCATCACTGCCTGGTCTGGAAATTGAATCACCATATGAGGACAGATGAGATCATTGGGGTGCTCTTGCCTCCAAACATTTATTTACCGTGCTACGCTGATGACCCCACACAAATTCTTCAAACTTTTTCAGGTCTGCCATAAAACATTTAGTTACATTAGGTCAGACTGTGTATCATTTTCTTTTATCAGAGTCATCGATACCCTGGACCAGCACCAATAACCATGTCCCTAGTCTGCATGCTGAATAATTTGCTTTGTTAGGACGTGAACTAGCAAACATTGCTTAGTGCAGATTAGCTTGTAAATGATTTTACTTACAGTATATACAGACTGACACGTTAAATAAAGCTTATTTGTATTAACAATATAATTGGATCTAATGTGTGACATCTATTTCTAGAGACATATCAAGTGGGACAAATATGCTTGGTTTAAAAAATAAAATAAAATAATGACTCTTGTCTGTTGTCGTCCAGTACAGGCATTGTATTTCTATCCTAACCAACATTCCTCAACTTAATCTTTATCCCGTGTCTATATCTAATGTAATTAGCTCATTAATAAAGTTTTAGTGCTCATGAGATGAAACTTTTTTTGCCTTACACCATTTTTTTTTTTTTTTAACTGGCTTGGAACAAAGCGCAGCATTTTTTACTGCGTCGCACTTTAACCCGGCCCATATGGTGCTGTTTCTGCAGCGCAAGCACTAAGTTTCACAATAGGAAGTTTTTTAGGAATAGTGTGAGGTAGCACTTGGCCAGTTAACTGATATGTGTGTGTGGGTGTCTACTGGTAGGCTGAACACACCATGATAAATAATGACAAAGGTAGCCAATATTTTTCGACACACACGTGTGTAGGCACCATTAGAAGCTAATCAGTCACAAAGTTGAAAAGCTTATTATTCTTTTTCTAAATGTAGGCCAGGAAAAGTTCACCAGTTCAGCCAGATGTGTTTATCCCTCACGTGCAGATAAAAGCCATCACTTTCACTCGGCCGTATCTCATTTCTCAAATCTAATTCACTTCCGTAATGCACTCTGTAGCCACCGGCTCCCATTTGGCAGCCGCTCAACCCCGAGCACTTCACTAATGAGACTCTCGGCTCTTACAGCGTTCAAAAAAGCTCTTTAAATATCTGTCCACTACCTACCAAAAAAACTGACGCTAATTAGCGGCAAGCGGAGGCCGTGAAGGTGAGAACGGCTCTGCGGGCTCGAATAATTACAGAGTTCTAATCCAGGTCAGTGAGTATGAGCATGGCATTAAATGCCAACTTTTCACTATAGCAGTTAGCACTAGCAGCTATATAAGCTTGTTATGCTCACAAAGTGAGTTTAATGCTGTGATACTGTTATTGAGAAGTTCTGGTTAATGTACTAGTTGCATGGTAATGCCAGATGACCCCTATGCTGCACTGAGTCCTGACTCGACAGACTGTACACCACTGGCTGAAATCACCTAACATGGCTTCCTGGACTGCTTTCAGGGAGCTCACATCATCTTAGTTTTTACAGAAATCTTAGGTAGAAGGTCTTTGTAAGAATAACAAGACTATAAAGTTTAGGTTTTGAATCTCACCTCTGATCTGATCTGATTGGGCTTCCACTTATTTAATTTTTTTTATTTTTATTAATGTCTTTACATGTACATAAGTTTACATGTTCTTTCTGTGCTTGTTAAGGTTTGTGGTTTCCTCCCATAGTCCAAACTTATGCAGTGTACTGTATGCTAATTAATTTGGAGTTAACAGCCTCAAAAATGACCAAACTTACTGCAGATAGATAGATAGATAGATAGATAGATAGATAGATAGATAGATAGATAGATACTTTATTAATCCCAAAGAGAAATTGTATCTAATAAAAAATTAGGAAAGGCCATGGAAATAGAAATTAACACACAACACAATTAATACACGACATTTAAAAATTTCCTGGCTGTGGGACGAGGTATATGTTATCTTATTTTATTTTACTGATATATTTTAGAGCATGTATTAGCATATATTAGAGATGGGGTGGAGAAATTGATTAAGTTATGAATTGTGATTCCTTTCTGTGTCGATTCATGTATCGATTTGAGGCAGTAAAATGTTGCAGCTCTTTAGAATCCTACTTTAAAATGCTCTTTAAAATGCTCTTTAAAACTATTCTTACTTTGGCATTCTGTGTGGCAGAAGTGAATTTGCTACATTTGCTTAGAAATAGTTATACAGATGAGAGAGATATGTCCTACTCAGTTAAATGGAGATATTTGTTGAATTTTAACTGTCTTTATTTAAAGCAATTCTGTATTGTTAGAATTTTTTAGGTCATTTAGATAAGAAAGGGCTTTAATGACTCATGATTTAATTTAATTCACTTGTTAAGCTGCTAAAAAAAAGCCAAGCTTTCAAGTTATGACAACTATTTAAATTTTTACAATAGAGGAACCAAAAAATAAATAAATAAATAAATGGATATTTATCGTTACACTTACAGAATCGCAATATTATTGAAATTGTGACATAGCATTTAAAATCTTTCGGGTGGTAACTGGTGATTCCTATAAACAGTATACAGTAAGACCGTGGATTGTAAGTAAAACAAGCAGATTTTTTAATAGAGGTTGACTTAAAAAATTATCAAGTCTTGGTTTACGAGTACCAAGTATCATGTATCACGCATGCGCTTCTTGTTTTAACATCGAGCGTCATGTGATCACAGCTGAGCCAACAGTTTTTCTCTCTTTTGGTTTGCGGAATTGTGCGTAATCGTCTTTTTGACTCAAGTGATGAAATACTTATTTGACACAGTAATTCACAAGTAAATTGTAAAAAAAAAAAAAAAATCATACAATGTGATTTCCGGATTTTTCTTTTTAGATTCTGTCTCTCACAGTGAAAATGCACCTATGCTAAAAAATTATAGAACCCACCATTATTTTTAAGTAAGAGAACTTGCAAAAAAACAGAGTAATACAGTACATATTGTTCTGAAGCCACGCTGGGTCATGGTCTTTTTGAAATGTAAACCTTCAGTCTAGCCTAAGATCCTACATCAATTGTCCCTCTATACTGACTAATCACTAGGTCCCAGAAAAACATTTCACAGCATAATGCTGCGACCACCATGTTTGACAGTAGGGATGGTTTTAATAAGTTAGTGCCATCTATGTCTCATCAAACCAGGGGATTTTGTTTTTATGGTCTAAGAGTCCTTTTGTTGCTTTTTGGCAAACTCCCAGCAGGCTATCATGTACCTTTTAGTGAGGAATGGTTTCTGTCTGGCCATTCTACCACAGAACCCTTATTGGTGGCATGCTGAAATGATGTTTGCCCTTCTGTAAGTCTCTCTTTCTTTAAAAGGGAACTCAGGATCTTAATTATAGGGACCCTTAGGTTCCTGGTTACCATTCATCCCTGATTACTCATTTTGTTTGGGTGGTCAGATTTAAAAAGACTGTTGGTTTGTCCCAAATCTTTTCCATTTGAGAATGATGGAGGCTATCACGCACTTGGGTGCTTTCAATGCTTCAGAAATGTTCTTGTTTTCTTTGAAAGATCTGTGTCTTGACACAATACTGTCTCATGGGTTTACAGATAATTGTCTCGACCGCACTGATTTGTTTTTACTTTAACTGCACATATACTGTAAGACCTCAAATAGACAGGAGTGTTTCTTATCCTAATTATGTATAGTGATCTTAATTAGGCACAGTTATGCTCTAGTCAAGTTGTAGAAGCATTTTAAGGACCACTAATAGGAGTAGAATGCACCAATGCTTATTTGCCAAGTGTCATAAGAAAGAGTTTAAATACTTATTTAAACAAGATATTTCAGTTGTTTAATAAATTGACCAAAAAACAAATGTATATAAACACCAGTTTTTTTTATTGTGAAAAATTTACGAAAATATGGAAAAATTAAAAGGGTGTGCAAACTTTCGAATGGTACTCCATATATATACACCCCCACATAATAAACAGACACCAGCATCCTCCACAATTAAGCTCCCACTTATTTTTAAATTAGCATTGACTGTAGCCTGAGTTATAAACCCTTGCACTAGTATCAGCTCCAAGGCAAATGTAAATTCAAGCCAACTGCTGTCGCTTACACAAATAGTAATCATTAGCAATGCAAAATCAATAGCATTAACACACCGGTGCAGCTTTAATGAGCACAGTTTGCCTTGTTGGCTCAATAGGACTATGCTAGTCTGGTGAGGCACTCCCCGACTAATGTTCAGAAGGGGACTAATTGTGTGTTAATATTTTAGATACCAATCATACCATTATTTTATTCTATTGTTTTCTATTTCTACTCATGTCCTGTTAAGTTGTGCCCTATATACACCCTCTGGGTACATTTTAGCATTATTTTGCCTTAACCCTTTTTTGCATGAGTTTATAGTTTGAAGTGTAAGAATGTGGATGTGTTCCCTATGCAGAAACTCCTGAGATGGGTCGATGAGGCTTCACTGGGCCACCATATCACCTGCGGTTATTGTTCTCTCAAAAGCATGGTCCTGTAAACAGGATCTCTCTAATTGTTCTTTGCCTCAAGCTCTCTCCCGGGCTCAGGCTTTGGAAACATTCGGCTTGTGCAGAAAAGTGAAGAATGAGGCTTGGGCTACGGTTTGTGCTCTCGTTAGCTCTGATGGGAAATGGGATGTTGAGGTACAGAGGTAAAGCAATCATTCATGTGCGTTGTTAAATGCTCATGAGTATGCTTGGTGTTTAAAGTTGTGATTTTAATAAAAGACATGTTACATTCGGTATGGTGTTAGCAATGAGATGTGAGAGTCGAGTGTCCAAAATAAAGCACGACGCATGTTACATCATGCTCACATCATACCGCATCCATTCCAGTAAAGGCTGGAGCAAAGCCCATGTGTGCACCCATTAAATCGCACAGCAAGAGTATTATCCCCACCCACAACACATATTCACAAAAAGCGCTGGTCAATGTAGTAAATGACACACTATTGCCTCCTGCCTCACTGCCACTGATTACAATACACAATATGACAAAAAATTCAGTTTGACACTCCTGCCGCATGTCTCAACCAGCTAACGGCCACTAATCTGTAGCAACCAATGGTGTCCTTTCTATTTCTACAAAATGTTCTTCATTAAGGTACAATATGTAGCATATTGTATATTAAGCATTAACATTACAACACTATGTTTGTATAAGGAATGTCTTTTATTTGTAGTCAGGATAAATCAGAGGTTTTGCTTTGTTAAAATGATGCAAGTTGTCAGAAATTGAAGCGAGTCAGTGTTTTATGCTTTTATTAAACACTCGTCAAGTGAAAATGAACTCCAAACTGCTTTATGAAACTAGCAGAGGAAGGTGAAATACGTCCAGAACATTCTTTCATTATTGAGTGTGAATGACTTTAATAATCACCTGGGTGAATTAAGCAGAGCCTTCCACTTTATTCTTATTTCTACTTTGTTTTTTTTTTTTTTTCAGGAGATTTTATTTTCTTTTGCAATTCTCAAGAAGCCACAGATGACTTTCGTTTTTGCTGTTTTGGCTCTGATTAAGGTTCACAAAGCAATAGAATTGTAGCTAGACTCAAAAAGCATGCCAAATTCTCCTTTTTTTGTATATAAACTCAAAAAAAAATCATTAATATGCTATCCACAAACTAGCATCATTAAAGTAAACAGGCTAGCCAACTAGCATTATAGGTAACACGCTAGCCCCAAACTTGCATTATACAGTACTAACAGCCAAAACACAATATTGGTGCTGATTTTATATTATTATAAGATAGTCAAAGACTGTCACTGAGATGAAAAAAAAAGATACAGAAAATAAAATTAAAATAAAAAATTACATTAAATTTTATTTCGCAAATCCCTGCTGAAAAAACAGCATAGAACAACATAGCTGGTGACCAGCTTGACCAGCAATTATTCAGTTATATTTTGTGCATACCAGCATATGTTGTGTTTTGGTGCTGGTATGCTGGTGACCAGCATACATTTTGCTGCTATGCTGGTCACTTTACTGATGCTGGTCCCCAGCATACCAGCACCAAAACACAACAGATGCTGGTATCATTGCTGGTCAAGCTGGTGACCAGTTATGCTGGTCTATGCTGTTTTTTTTTTTCCACCAGCACTAGCATAAGCAGGGTGCCAACATTTGATAGTATGCTTTTCACCACCCCATCAAATTTTGGTATGGCACAGTATAAAAGCCAGAATACATGCAAGATGGTCAGAATGTAAGAAAGTATTTTAACGAGTCGAGTGTAGCTGAATGTAGTAGAGTAAGAGAAGTGTTTCTTCTTTACTAATCTAGTGGAGTAAAAGTAAAAAGTATGGTGCAGTAAAACTACTCATAGATGTTTTTTTTTTTTAAGTTACCAAAGTAAATGTAACTTGCTACTATTCAACTCTGCCATTAGTAAAAATGCCAATGATTAACACAATAGTTGTTACTATTGTTGCTTTCATATTGAAGTTAGCAATCTAGCCACAAACTACATCTATAGCAAATATTCTACCTACAGACTAGAATTATAGCAAAACGTTTAGGTAACAAACTGATATTATGGTAAACAGGCTAGCCACAAATTAGCATTATAATAAACAGTCTTTCCACTAACTGATATTATAGTAAACATGCTAGCCACAGATTAACATTAAAGGATCCTGGCTACAAAGTACCATTTTATCAAACATATTTGCCACGAACTAGCATTACAGCAAACACACTAGCCACAAACTAACATTATTTTAAATAGGCTAGGCACAAACTAGCATTATAGCAAGCATTTTAGCCCGCTACAAACTAACATTATTAAAAAAAAAAAAAAAACACAAAACATAAACTAGCCTCATATTTTAAGTAAAATGGCAATTAATAGAGAAAATAACTGGTGATTACAGAATATTTAAGAGTGGTGGGTTTGGGTAGAGAATTTTGGTCTGTTGTTAGATAGGAAGTGTTGGCATGCTCTGTAAATAAAACAGGTTCTTGGCTGTAAATATTAACTGACAGTCTAATTACCGGTGAGAAAAGCGGCACTAGTGGAGATCCTGTGAGATCAGTGTAACACACAACTAAGGCTACTTTTTCTGAAAAATCGGTTTAGAAAATCCTCAGAAAACTTGTGTACACGTCTTTTTCCTGACCCCATCATGGCATGTTTTTCATCTTAAAGTAAACAGGGGAGAAGAAAAAACATCTGGCTCAAGGACATTCGGGCTTTGTTATTTTACCATTCCATAGTGAACTCATTAGAGCTCCTCTGATCAAAATCAAATACATACATATGTACATACAAAATAACTATTAAACATGTTCTATAAATAATAATGATATAAGCTTATCATTAAATAATCTGCCTGGTCAAAAAAAAGCCCTGAATGAATTTAAATGAGCAAATGCATAAGAGCCTTTGACTGGATAATTACTGCTGTGATAAATATGTTTCAGCTGACAACAATTCTTTAAAAACCGATACAGTGTGTACATTCTCATTTCTTAAAAAAAAAAATATATATATTATAAAACTTATTATGTGGTTGTAGAAAATTTGTTATTTTAGAAAGATTTGTAGTTACTAGAATAGGGTTATGAACTTTCCATTGCATTCATAAAAAGTACTGTCCAATTTATGGAAGAAATGTGGTCAGGAAAAGAAAAACACATGCATGACTGTGATCAGAAGTTAATAATGGGCCTTACAAATTAGCTATGTTTTAATATTTAATGTAAGAGCATTAAAGATTAAAACTAAACAGTATGACCATAAGAAAAACACTTATGGTTAGACAGACTAGTCAGATTCTGTTTGCTAGAGCATTGTTTTGACTTTGGAAGAATGGAAAAAGGTCATGTGGTCTGATGGGTCCAGATGAACCCAAGTACAGAGTGATGGGCGTGTCAGGGTAAGAAGGGAAGCTTATAAAGTGATGCACCCATTATGCATGGTGCCCACTGTACAAGCCTCTGGAATCAGTGTTATGATCTGAGATTGCTTCTGTTGTCCAGGGCTAGTCACAAAACGCTATGTGGCAATAAAATGTTAAAAGTTCACTGATGACTGTATGTACTGTATAAATGTACTGAATGACCAGGTAATCACATTGATAGAGGTTTTCTTGCCTGACAAATGGTTCTGGGAGCATGAGTCCTGAACTTAACCCCCTCACACAGGAGTACTTGAGGAAACCCTGCATGGGGAGAAGATGCTCCATGCACACAGGACCGGAGACGGGATTAAGCCAACTAAGCCACTATGCATCTTCTATTAAAACCGACTGGGTACACCCTGCTAGACCATTCCAGATGTAGGGCACACATGCTACAATTAGCCTAATCTGCATGTCTCCATGTCTGTGGGAGAAAGCCGGGGTACCCGAGGGAAATCCAACAAGTACTGGGAGAACTTGCAAACTCTACACACACAGACCCTGAGGCAATGAGGTGTGAGGCCACACTGCTAACCAGTACACCACTGAGCCAACTATTAGAGCATTATCTTTAATTTTTTTCTTTTTCTTTGCAATATGTTGGACCTAATCTTTAGTATTATTACATTTAATTAATTAACTATAATTCATTGTTATGTGATTTCATTGTGATTATTATTATTATTATTATTATTATTATTATTATTATTATCATCAAATAGGAACATTTAAAATTATAACCTGTCATGATAGTCCAAATAGATGTGTGTGTTTTTTTTTTTTTTAAGGTGGCTTTAAAATAATATACTGTTTAAATATAACAGGCTGCATAACTATGGAATCATTTTATTAAACTACGTAGATGCATATACTCAACTAATTAAAAAAAAATCTAATCTGAATTGAAGCTGAAATGTACAATTTCTGAGCACCTTTTGCTTTGCTCGGTTGCAAAATTGGCCAAGTTTTCTTTCTTTTAAATATTCAAATGCTTCATAAGTAAGGGCATCATTTTAAGGCCAGAATAGGAAAAATAATGTAAAAGCTAAACTAATAAAAAAAAATAGACTAGTGGGATATAATGCATAATTTAAGTTATTTACATATTTATTTTGTGAATTACAGGTTTGTTGTAGGGTCTTATAAGGGAGAAACATTTATAAATATTTTGGCTACAGAAATAAACCTTCTTCACTGCAGGAGGTCAGCACTTGGCTCACTGCAAACTCGTACAAAACCAACAAAATCAATACAGATTACAGTGCAAGCTTATTTTCAATGCTCAAGGACCTACTGGTGCTTCTGAAACAAGTTCCTCGATCTCTGACCAATCTTACTTTTCAATTATTCTGGTGCATTCCTGAAAGAAAAAGAAAAAAAAAAAAACAGACACACATTTGAGTAGTCTTATTCTGTAGTAGGCTAGCTCAGAGCTTTCCAGCCTGCTGCGATGCTAATTTCTATTTCTTTTTCACTCCTAACACAGAGATGAGCAGAGTGGAGTCTCCAGTCTCCAGGGTGAGAAAATAAATTCAACACCTTTCAATAGTGCTTCATTCCACCATCCCTCCCCCCTCCACACACACCTTGAGAGGCATTTACTGAAAATCGGAGAAATATCGTCTGAAATAAATAACAGGCTTCTCTGGAGACCTAGCTGACATTCCAGCATAGGAGAGAGAAATAGGTTTGTAATGACTGCAACATAACTTCCTATATAATGTCCATTTGCTTATTGTTTTCCCGTCTCGCAAAGCAGATTCTGGTTACAAATTATTTTATTTCTGAATTGATTTTACTTGAAAATCAAGTGTGACCTCAGACTGACCTCAAGGCTGTGATCCCAATGTGGGAAAAATCTCTTTATACAAAATTTATAATATTTTACTGGTGGAATTTTTGAATAAGAATCATGGAATCAAAGGATGAATAAATCATAAAGCCAGTATAGAAATAAACTAATTCATTAGTAGAGTGTGATCGGATAAAATGAGTCAAATGTTTGAAGACTCACAGAGTTTGGAAATCAAATGTTTATTGCCTGAAGGATTAAAGCATATTTATACCAGTTAATCAAATTGATGTATGTTTTTCCACTCAAGTCCTAACAAAGCTTTACTGGTTGTCAGTCAACACTGTGGCAAGGATAGCATGGAAACAAAAAATACATTACAGTATGGTGGTTTTAAAAACTTTAATTACTTTAATCAAATTATGTTAGATCAAGGTTGATTTATGACATTGTGATAACGTTGAACAAATGGACCAAACCCAATGTTGCAAATACAACTTTAAAATATGTAGGTTTATAGCAATTATTTATATTTCTTAATTACAAAATGTCATGAAATACATAAGTTTGAATTTGTTCCATGACAGGAAATATAACCTGGACTAAATGCACTGAATGTTATCCATTAGTCCACTATGAAATATTCTCTTGCTGCTAGTAAATAAGCATATATTTTTTAGCAAACAATATACACTGTCTGATATAATAATAATAATAATAATAATAATAATAATTATTATTATTATTATTATTATTAGTAGTAGTAGTAGTAGTAGTAGAAGTAGTAGTAGTAGTAGTATTTGTTCAACCACCTAAAGGTTTGAAAATGATCATGCTCCTAGAACCACTGTAACAACTGAAGCCTTTTTTCTTACTAACAATGGTTTTCTTATGACCACACAGCTGTGATGAATACAGATTTAGTCTTAATGCTGTGAGTTCTCATCACCTTGTTCTTGCTCTTAATTTTATTATTAAATATAGCTGTGATTCTTTTTTGTCGATTTTATGATGCAACTTCACCAAGCGTTTAAGTGATCTTTGATCATGGTCATTCAGGATTTTTTTTATCCAAATTTCTTACCCCATGTTGATAGATCTTTCCTTACGATTTCCTAATGCATTGGACAGGACTTAATACTATGTTTTTTTTTTTTTTTTTTTTTTTTATGCAGCCCAGTAATCTGGCCCTTTTGACTGCACTTAGTTTTTGACCAGGCAGTGTAAAAACATAATAATGGGACCATATAATAATTATTTTGAGTCTAAAATACAGTAGCCTCTGAGGGTTCCAAGGGAACCTAGGGAAAGCCAGATCTTAGGTCACTGAACCTATTATATAAAAGAACAGAGTATTTGCATATAACCTATACGCACTCACTTGTATTCTTTAAATAATCAGAAAATTATTTATATATCTAATACAACATAAATACTGAAAAGTAATGATACTGAGAAGTGAACATTTGTTATGCAATGGCACCTCTGCATACAAACACCCTGCCTCATAAATTTTCACTTGAAGAATTTAAATTTTCATTGCCAGATGCAGCATTTTCGACATACAACCATATGAACCGAGCCAAACTGAATGCGGCTAATGTCTGGAAGCCTTTCAAATCATGTTTGTGTGATTGCAAATTCAAGCGGCGTGAGTTTACATTTTTTTATAATGTATAATCTATAATCATAACTACATGATAACACAATCAACCAATTAAAGTGTGTGTTTGGGTGAGATAGACAAACCATAAGTTATCACATGATAACAAGCACACTATGCATTTTTTTTTTAGGTTGAACTTTATGATCGATGAGTATTCAAAGAATGATGCATAGTTTATACCTGATGTTTAATATAAAGCTTATGGACATTTATTTCAAGGGTGCTCAAGGTGGTAGTTCTTTCATAAATCTGACTACTGAATAAATGGCATCTCAGAGCAGAAACACAGTGCAGTGCTCCCGCTTTTATTCCACTGGCATTTTAGATAATCCTGGTTATGAATATTATATTGCCCTACGACATCTGTAGTCTACAAAAAAAAAAAAATGCTCTGGTTGATTGTGTAGTTTTACTATTATTATAGTAACTACCTGCCCACACACACTGTATTCCTTTGAATAAAAGCGGTCAATCATTTTTTGGGCCTTATCATTCTTACTTATTCACTTATCCATAGACACTTTGATTCATTATTATTATTATTATTATTATTATTATTATTATTATGCACACACACTTTCTTACACACATTCATAAACTACATGCAGTTTGGAAATGCCAATTCATGTCCTTGGACTGTTGGGGGAATATGGAGTGCCAGAGGAACCCACCAAGAGCGGGGAAAACATGCAAACTCCACGCACGCAGGCCTGAGGTGGGAATAGAACATGTAACCCTTGTGGTGTGAGGACATTAATATGTATATCAATTTAATTAATTCATTGATTTTTCTATATACTTAAATGTTTTTTTTTTTCAATAAGGATTGATGGAGACAGTAATCTATTGATTCATTGTTTGACTTGTTCAATTCAATGATGGAGGTAAGGCTCAGTAGCACACACACCCACAGACATTATTTTTAGGGGATGTTAAGGGTGTAAGGTTTAATCTCAGTTGCTGTAAGGCCACTTGAAATAGGCTCCTGTCATCAGTTCTTGGAATTGCTCCTGAATTGCTTTCTGTCTCATTTGTAACTGGCTTTGAATAAAAGCATCTGCCAAATTAATAAATGTTAATATTATGCACTGGCTGCCGAAGTCACCTATCACACTGGGTATAACTCACACATTTGAGGGTTAAGCAGAAGGCACAATTTCTGAATGATAAAATTATGAGCTAAAATTAAAAAGATGGCCTTTTTCTGACACTGGCCGAGTGCCAGAACTAATCTACCCTTCCCTCTGTCTGATTCCAAATACAGTAAATAACACAGAATCAGACTTGGCTCATTCATGTGTGTGTGTGTGTGTGTGTGTGTGTGTGTGTGTGTGTGTGTGTGTGTGTGTGTGTGTTAAAACATCCCAAGGACACATCATTCTGATCTGTCTGACAAATAAGTTTGGAACCAGCACAGACAGACCCTTAGAGTCCAAAGATGTTGTGAAGATACGCAAGTAAGATGCCCTGGTCGACAGTGTTTTGAATGCAGCTGTCAAATCAAGGAGGATCAAAAGAGAGAAGCAGCCAGAGTCAGTGGCTATCAGTAGGTCATCTGTAACCTTGAATAGCCTTGTTTCAGTGTATTGGGCCTGACAGAAACCAGACCAAAACTTCTCAGACAGGTTGTTAAGCTTGAGATATTCCGTAAGCTGGTAGCGACCACCTTTTGCCGAAAACTTGGAGATTGGAAACAGCCCTGTAGGAGACATGACTTCAAAGTTCATGCTGGGTTTTTATGTAACAACTTGCAATGACATTCAACATTGTGAAACATGTTCCCTAGTGGGGCAGCAGTGCCTCAAGTGGTTGAGGCTGTGGGTTGCTAATCAGAAGGTTGAGGATCAACACTGTTGGGTCCTTGAGCAAGACCCCATATGACCCAGGTACTGCATGCAATGCCAGTCACAAGCCCTGCTGGAAAATGGGAGGGTTGCGACAGGAAGAGCATCAGGGCATAAGATCTTTGCCATATCAAATAAATTAAAGTGTCAGCCCTGCTTAAAGACACAAAGCCCAAGTTAAAAAAAAAAAAAAAAACATGTTCCTTAGAGGTCCTGTGGTTAGCCTGCAGTGCTTGCAGAATCTGAGTGCTACTTGGGCCATCAGTTTGGCATTCATTTGGCTTTGAAATCATTTTTGCAAACTACCTAATATGAACATTATCCCCATGTGTATATTGTTGCCAAATTGATGTCAACCCAATGTTTTGATAATCAAAAATTCATGCTGCTTAGAATGTGACCAGCAGCTTTTATTTTTGGACATCTTGGTGAAAGCAGGGAGCTGAACAAGCAAAAGAGATGACTCACAAGGGCACGATGGTCAAGGCCATTTTTTAATGATTGTTGTAGAATTTCACTAAAGTTCCTGCTAAACAGAAGGGTCTTAGGGTAATCTGCTGTAGGTCAAAAGCCAGATCAGCTTGATCGATCTTTTCCAGTTCCTAAAGTTTCTAAAGAGCAACCTGATCAATTTTCTTTCCAAGTTCCTAAAGTTCCTAAAGGGCAGCCTGATAGATTTTTCCCAGTTCCTAAACAACCAAAACAATCAATGAGTCAATTAATTTTAGAATCAATGAACCATAAGATGCAGAGACTAAATAATAAATAAATAAACAGATTTTAATTTGAAAATAGTGTTGAAGTTTTTTTTTTTTTTTTTTTACTTAAACAATGAACTATGGATCAGTGAATCAAAAGTCAATTGAATTTAACATCCACTAAAGAAAGTAGAAGTAGGTTTCAAAATTGATTTGGTTTGCTTTCCAAGTCTGGATTTCCCAGTGGACATGCTGACTAGCCCTCTGGTCATCTGTATGATGTCTTTAAAGCTCAAGACTTCTAAAGACATCTTTAGGTCAACTTTAGGATGACTTTAAAATGGCCGTGTTTATATGACTCGAATGAGGCAATGAGCCTGCCCAAGGAAAACTGGAGGGAATCTACACAAGTAGCACAGCATTTAAGATAATTTCACTGAACAAAGACGTAACAATGTGTGCACATATGCTGTTTCAGAAGACAGTAGTACAGAGGAAGTCACTTGAAGTTATGAATGGCTTGTAATGTGAATGCATTCTATGAGGACATCAGGAAATGAGTCCTGAAGATGTCTTCAATAGATCCCTAGTTCAAGATATTGGGCAGTCCTACCTGTGCCCACTAGGTGGGTTAGAGAACTAAAATGATTAATAATAATAATAATAATAATAATAATAATCTTGAGAAGATAAATGTGAAAAAAAGATGAAAATGTAAAATCCAATAAGCTGCAGTACAACAACTACTGGCTGATTATAACAGAGTTACTGTACATAATAAGTGTCAGATAATGAATAAATGTGAACTTTGTACATTACTTTTTGTTAATCAACTAATTAAAGGGTTTTATTACAAATCTGTACTGATTCACAAAATTGATAGAGATGCATAATATCAAGATATAAATATCTTTGACTTTTTTCAGATATTTCTATTATTATTATTATTATTATTATTATTTTAAGTTTTCTACATCTGGAAGCCGGTATTTGTCTTTCTTTTTCTGATTTCAGACATGTCTCGTGATTTTTTTAATGGCACTCTCAGACAGCAGGAAAATGGCCGGTGTCTTTATTGAACAGGGTTTGATTTGGAGTGAGTGGTGCTGGTAAAGAATTTTAAGTGAAGGATTGTCTATGGTACCTCAGTCTCTCCCCTCCACTCTTAACTGCAAGATGCCTCCATCTCTGTCTCCCTCTACTTTGACATCTGTCGGCTGCTTTTCAAACCTCTTTAAACCTCACTGGGACAAACACTTTAATGCCAAACCAAGTCTGTCACGTCAAGAAAAAAATAAATAAATAAAAGTAGATATGACTAGCAACCTGGAAATTTGGTTTGGATGTCATTTGCATAACAGTGGGAGGAAGAATCAGATAACCATATCTTTAAAAAAGGAGTGCGGAGGGAAAAAAGGAGAGAAGTGCGAACTGCGCCATGTGGGAAACCAGTGGAAATTGTGCAGAAAAAAAAGAATTCCCTCTCCCACCCCAAATGTGACATGCTGATGTTGTTCTTAAGTTTATCCACTTAAGACCTGAATGTCATGACATGACATTTTCCTCCCAACTTTATAGTGAATAATGTATACTTATATGATCCAGAAATAAATCAGGTATTTGTTATTCAAAACCAACGTACCATTGTATAAACAATAAAAAACATAATTGTATTTTATAAATACCCCTCTTTAGATTTTTATTAATCTTGAGTTTATTATTTTGTTAAAAACAATCATACATAGTAATAATAATGTATGTATGGAGGGAAACTGACTCCATTTCATATGTGCAACTTATATTGCCACCAATATATGTACAAAAAAGCCCAAAAATAAATAAACAAAAAAACATTACTGCTTCTACAAGATAACAGAACATAAGTTGCAGCCAGGTGTTGCTAATTATCAGCCCTTGATTAAGTGATGATCAGCACATGTGCATACCTCTATAAAAGCAGACGTTTGGGCAGTTCGCTGGTCTGGAGCATTCAGGTTTGTGCTAACACAATGCCAAGACATAAGCAAATGTCTTAGATAAGTAATTGTTACTGCACATCGATCTAGAATGAGTTATAAATCCAATTCCAAAAAATCTGGAGTTCAGTGTTCTACAGTTAAAAAAATTATGAAAAAAAATGGAGAGCATTTAAGAATGTTGCCAATTTTAGGATTTAAGGTACCTGCACATTTACCTAATAGGTTCAAAAAAAAAAAGGAAGAAAAAAAAGTTAAAGTCCATAACAACTAAAATTAGAAGAAGACTGAACAAGTATGGTTTGTTTGGAAGGGTTGCCAGCAGAACTATCTTCTTCTAAAAAAACAGGGAGGCATGACTGAACAAATTCAAATTAAAATTTTATTTGTCACATACACAGTCATACACAGTACGAAATGTAGTGAAATGCTTACACGACCGCCAGTGACCTTAAAAAGAGAATTAAAGCTTATAATAAGTAATAAATATCAATAAAAGAAATATGATAGAAAATTTAAATAAAAAAATAAAATAAAATTTAACTAGAAAAAATAGAACTAAAAATAGAAACTGAAAATAGAAATATACTGTACAAGTAGAACTATAATGGTGTGCAAATATGCATAGAAAAAGTAACTTTGTGCAATGGTTATTAAAGTGTCTTTGTGCAATGGTCCAGAATGTAAATGTAAACATGTAGTGTAGATGTGATGTGCATGGAGTTGTCCATAGTGTCCATGGTTGTATTAAGATTGATTGATTGATTGTGAAAATTTTGAAAAGATTGTGTTAGTTTTGCATAGTGGTGTGGTTGAGAGACCTTATCGCCTGCGGGAAGAAGCTCCTCCTCAGTCTCTCTGTGTTGGCCCTCAGAGAGCGGAATCGCTTCCCAGACCGCAACAGAGTGAACAGTCCATTGTTGGGGTGGCTGAGGTCCTTCACGACCTTCCTGGCCTTGGTCCAGCACCGCCTGCTGTAGATTGAGTGCAGGTCAGGGAGCTCGGTGCGGATGATGCGCTCAGCTGATCGCACCACCCTCTGTAGAGCTCGTCTGTCCTGCATGGTGCTGTTCCCGAACCAGGTCGTGATGTTTCCCGTCAGGATGCTCTCTATGGTGCAGGAGTAGAAATTCCTGAGCACCTTGGAGGGCAGTCTAAAGTCTCTCAAGCGTCTGAGGTGGTACAGACGCTGCCGGGCCTTTTTTTACCACGGTGTTGATGTGACAGGACCATGTCAGGTCCTGCGTGATGTGAACACCGAGGAATCTGAAGCTGTCCACTCTCTCCACTGGGCTCCTGTTGATGATGGGGGTCTGGTAGTTCATAAGAGGGAGGCATGATCTTAACAATTTTTAGAATAAAAGTTAAAGATCAAAAAGATCATTGATAAAGATCATTAACGTTCAGCTCCATTTTTAGGGAAACTAAACAGCATTTCAGATTCAGATTCCTTTTCTTGTCATTGTACAAGTACAACGAAGCACAAGGTATGGTTTCAGCAGAAATACCTCATACCCACTGTAAAGCACAATGGTGGAGCAGCGATTATTAGTGTCCGTTTTGCAGCTTGTAACCTGGGCACCTTGCGGTCATTAAATTGACCATGAACTCCTCTGTATACCAGAGGCAAATATGAGGCCCTGTGTGCGACAACTCAAACTTCATCAAAATTAGCTCATGCAACAGGACAATGATCTGAAGCACACCAGTAAATCTAAATCAGAATGACTGAAAAATAAAAGAATCAAGGTTTTGGAGTGGCCTAGTCAAAGTCAAGACCTCAACCCAACTGAAATGCTGCAGTGGGACCTAATGAGAGCTGTGCAAATGCGATTGTTGTAAAGAAGAATGGATCAAAATTCCTCCATAATGATGTGACAGACTGATAAAGTCATACAGGAAACAATTATTTCAAGTTATAGAATCAGGGGTGATTTTCGTATTGGACACATTTTTTAATTTTATTTATATATATAAAGAAATAGGCGAACAAAAACCTAAAATGCAATCAAAGAAAATGTTCTCAATTATTCTGTTTACACATACACACACATACAGTATGTACATGCGCTGTCTCTCTCTCTCTCTCTCTCTCTCTCTCTCTCTCACTCACACACACACACACACACACACATTTGGCTGCATTAAAAATTTCCTTTATGCTGGGAGTCAGCAGGAGTGTGTGTGTGTGTGTGTGTGTGTGTATGTGATCTCTCACACCAGAATGAATAGAAATATTCATATCCTCTCATACATAAGGTTCTACATGTCGGAACTTGGTAGTGAGCTAATGTTTTAGGGATGAATATAATTAGATTTATAAATCTATGGATAAACATATTCTTTTAACTTGTCCATTATTTTTAAATAAATTACATGCAAAAGAAATCAAATCACTGCATTGTTCCTAAATTTATGGTTCCTGTCACCATGTGTTCTACTTTCTTGGATCCTGCCACTGTTGTTTTTCATCTCGGTAATTCCTGACCTTAAGGCTGCTGCCTCCATGGTTACTACCCTCATGATTTCTTCCCCCATGCTTCCAGCCTCTGTGATTCTGGTGCTTATGGTTTCTGTCTCTGTGCATCCTGTCCACATGATTCCTGGCTTCCTGGTCCCTGCCGCCACAGCTCTTGCCTCTACTGTTTTCTGCCTTCATGCAGGGCCCATACTATTGTTTGTATGGGCCCTGCTTTACTTGTTCCTGATTTCACAGAGCTTTCCTCCATCATCCTGACCCCAAGTTTGCTGCCTCTATGGTTTCTGCCTTTATAGTTCTCACCTTCTTCCATCATGGTTGATCCTTCCATGGTTGTTGCTTCTCTGATTCCCTTCCTCATAGTTCCTTCTTCTGTGGTTGTTGCTTCTAATGTTCTTGCTCTCATGATTTCAGCATGTATGAATTCTCACTGCATGGTTCCTGACTCCACAGATTTCGCCTGCACAGTTCCTCCCCTGATGGTTCCTGCCTCCATACTTCTTGCATTATTCATGGTTTCTATTTTCTGTGTTTCATGCACTCCTCTTTTGGTCAATCCAGCATCTACAATGTTGCCTCGCCAAAAAGGATTTTCTGGCCTCCGGTTATAAAACAGGATTGGGTGGGAGTTGGCAGGCCCGAGCTAAATCTGTTATCGCTCAGCAAGAGATAAGAACCAAATCAAATCAGAGAGACAGAGAGAGAGCGAGAGGATACTGAAAGCTTTCGGCTATTCCTTTAGCTCATTTTCTAGCCTTAATGTTGATGGTTAATGTTTAAAACTGTTCTTTCGGACTCAGTGAGAAATGGCGGAGGTGGAGAAGGTGGAGGTGGAAGAAGGTTTCAGAATCAATTTTGTCTAGTGTCGGATTTCTGTTTGGAGAACCGACAAGAGAGTAAAAGAAACACGAAAATACAAGAAGATCAAGGAGAAGCTCAGCGTGAGATCCGGAAAAGGAAAAAACGTCAAAATCTTCCCAGTGAAGAAGAATTGAGCTTGAAGATTGTTATTAGGCTGAAGAATAAACCCAATAAGCTATGGTGGAGCAACCTTTATTATAAATTGAGTCACATTATCAGTGTATCAGTGAGACTGGCATATATTATTATTTTTTTTTATGACAGAATTTTTTGAATAGTTTTACACCTAACATTTATTCTTTATGCCTCACTTTATGAACCTGCAGATTGACAGTTTTACTTTTACTTTTTATCAAAGATATATTTAATTTTTATTTGTCATATACACAGTCATACACAGTATGATATGCAGTAAAATGCTGTATCTCAAGTTAACTCTTGTCTTTTAAAACGTTCCCGCAGAGTTTTTTTTTTTTTTTTTTTTTTTAACAATTACTTACAACAAAAAGACAACAAAATTAATGCATAACTTTTAAAGGTTTCTTAGATTTTTTCACGGTCCAAGCTTAACCCTCATGTTGTATTCATTTGTGGGTCATATTTATGTTCCCAGTCACTTTTGACCAGATTATTTTATTTTATTATAAATCCACAATAATACAAATATTATCACCTGATGTCATATTACAAACTAGATCTTTTTATTAACTCCAGCTCTTGTAAACAGTTTTGAACTTGTATTTACTGTGTATGTCCTGCAGGCCTCATTTAACTGAGCTCATACCACTTGCTTTTTTTTTTTAGGGAAATTAACATAGATATTATTTTTAATATAAAAAATAGCAAGACAAAACCTATTGTACTATTTATCACAGAGTACTTTACTGAAATGTTTATTAAAGTCACTTATTAGAAACACTTTACATTTTTTAAACTGTGGCACAAAATAACAACTTTTGTGTTCCTGGTCAAAACTGTATGATAGGCTATATATTGAAAACACAAGCCCAAATGTACACAAGAAAAACTACAGTATATTACAAATATGATGCTTGACCCATACACTGTATAACCATATTTACAATTTTAAAGTAGCCCTTATGTAATTCTTAGGAGACCACAACTTCCACTTTACAACTTCTTCCTCATCAGTGTAAGAGTCCTCCTCCTCGGGTTATACTCTGTGTCATCCTCAAACTCTAAATCTTCCTCCTTTTAAACCCTTCTACTCACAGTCAACCTGGCTTCTCTCCTCCTGATCATAATGACAGTCATTGTCAAATATAATTCCACAGCTTCACAAGCAGGATATCTCTTGGCCATCATGCTGCTTAAGACTGATCTGTTGGTCAGGTCTCAAAAAGCTTTATATACCAGGGCTGTTGTATGATTGAAACAATGTTTGGTTTCAGTTTGTGTTTTTGGTAAAAATTATGTTGTTATGGGTTCCCGTGCAGGTTGCCATGAAAGCCAAAAAGGGGCATAAGAATGGTGTGTGCGTGTGTCTGCTCAAAGTCACCTGCATGTTTAGGTGTGGAGGAGGAGTGTCAAAATGTGCTTTATTTTTTTTTTCACTAATTACAGTCATTACTCATTAATTTCCAATGACCGGTCATTTTTGACCGGGAACACCATGAGTGTATGAAAGTTCCATAAAACACACAAATTTTTATTAAAATATTTATGTTTTATTTTGTGTGTTCAAATGCCATTTCCGAACAAAGTAATTAAACATCACCAAAAATTATAAAAATTTACTTTTTTTTTTTTTTTAGAGAGGAAACATGTAAATCGGTCAGATTTGACCGGAACACAGGGTTAAGCGTATTTTTCTACTGTACATACGACAGAAAGAAAAAGCAGTCAATGGTTATTTGAAAAGTGTTTTATCAAAATTCAAAATGCTGAAATGTAGAAAAAACGCATACTATGAAGGATTAAATTTTTTTTTTTTTTTTTTTTTTTTTCTTTTTTTTTTTTAACAAATGTCTGTTTGCAACTACATGCATTATATTGTATTAGTTATAATATTCCTTACAAAATCTTTAGCTTCTAGCTTTTTCATTGTAAAAAAAAAAAATAACTGAATACAAACATAATGGTTCTTAACATCCAACAAAGGCCTCAGTGCATTCTAATCTAACCTGGGAGTCTGTTTGTATAATGAAATTGTGGAACCCAGAAATTTATTCTTAATTTGTACCTAAAATGTTAATATTGTACATTTAAAACATAAATTAAAAAGTGAAACTCTTACATTTTCAATTTATTACATACATGTTTTGATTTGCATGTTCAGAATCTCAAAATATTAGAATATATTATTTTGGGTTGTCCACAAGATTATCAACACCCCCTACACTCAGGCCACAGATAGTCAGTGCTAAAAAGGCTGGCTTCTCATGGAAAGGTGCATAAGCAAAAGGGACGACCACAGCTTCAAGAAGATTGTCAAGCAAAACCAATTCAAGAAGAATTCTCTTATATTGTCAAGAAGAAGATGAAAAACATCTGGCTCAACAATAGAGAAGTGCTGAAGGCTGCTATCAAAGCAATCTGGCCTTTTATTAAGCCTCAGGAGTACCACAGGCTTTGCCATCCATAAATGAACAGAATGATCATTTCTTTATTGTAAATATATTTTTTTTCATTAATCTTAAAAAATATTCTAATTTGTTCCAATGCTGCATTTTCGTATTTCACTAAGCTGCAAGCCATAATCATGAAATGATAGAAACAGGGGCTTGAAACATTTCACTTGGCATTAAGTTTAAAAATTATAATCGAGGTTTCTTCCGAGGTTAATAACTATACAGTATACTTTCCAACACAGTTACACTTTGACCACTAATAAAATGGCAAACTAGGGTATCCTCATAATAAAAAAAAAAAGAGAGAAAAAACAAGTCCAGAAGACTTTTGTCTTTCTGCAGCCGAGGTTATTGGATTTTCATGTCATCATCTATGTGTAAAATAATGGAAACCAACAACCTGTGTATGATTCCCATCCTGCAGGATTGATTCAGAGTCCAATAGATTTTTTAATTATGCCTCACTCAAATGCTGTGTTATTACCCGTGGGGAAAAAGCACAAAATAACAAATTTGATTATAATTTTTAAAATATAATTCTTTTAAGCTATAATAAAAATATACTATAGTAAAAGTGGAAATTATATTAACTTTAAGAAGGTTATCTTGTGTGTGTTTGTGTGTGTGTGTGTGTGTTTGTGTGTGTGTGTGTGTGTGTGTGTGTGTGTGTGTGTGTGTGTGTGTGTGTGCATGAAACAGATTTCCGGGGAAGTCGGCAGAGACTCCCAGATTAGTAACAGGTCCGTTGAGCATATGGCATACCCAGAGGATACACACTTCTCTGCCATGTTTCTGACGATAAATGTGTCTGCTAGCACAGCTAAATCTTCTTCATGCCTATGTATGTGTGTGTGTGTGTGTGTGTGTGTGTGTGTGTGTGTGTGTGTGTGTGTGTGTGTAAGAAAGAGATTAATATTTAAAGTACAAGCTTGCGTGACTGATATTTAATTTTTAACTTCACCCGGCTGCGATCAGTTCTCCATAGAGAATTATTTACAGACAAACCGCACATTGAAACCGCCTCATCGGCCGGATTTCTGTTAGAGCTTAGCAAGTGGATGATAATTAAATGCCAACAGTAGGGGGAGAGGGAAAAGTAGAAGCCTGCATTCTGTATTCATTAGTGTTGTTTTTGTGCCTCTTTCCGCCATATTCTGTCGTTCTTAGCATTCCTGATTTGCATGCATGTTCCCAACACAAGTGGACCAAATACAGAGTCTTGAAGGACACCACTGATGTTTCTAAAAGCTTTTATTCCTTTTTTTGTTTGTTTGTTTTTGTTATTAGTTTATGAATTGCTGTGATGCTTGCAGCTCTACTGGGATACAAATGTTATATATATACTGACAAAAAAAAAATCTTTGAACTCAAAGATCTGAAACATTTTCTACATAAACAAAATAACCATATCTCTCAAATATTGTTCACAAATCTGTCAAAATCCGTTACGATGAAGAACTGGAGTCAAGTCGAGACCCCAATGAGGACAACGAGCATGCAGATGAGCTTCCCTAAGACTGTTTCTGACAGTTTGTGCAGAAATTCTTTGGTTATGCACTCCGATTGTTTCAGCAGCTGTCCAAGTGGCTGGTCTCAGACGATCATGGAGGTGAACATGCTGAATGTGGAGGACCTGGGCTGGTGTGGTTACACGTCGTTTGCGGTTGTGAGGCTGGTTGGATGTACTGCCAAATCCTCTGAAACACCTTTGGAGACGGCTTATGGTAGAGAAATGAACATTCAATTCACGAGCAACAGCTCTGGTGGACATTCCTGCTGTCAGCATGCCAATTGCACGCTCCCTCAAAACTTGCGACATCTGTGGCATTGTGCTGTGTGATTCAACTGAACCTTTCACAGGTGGCCAGTCTAAGGTACACCTGTGGAATAATCATGCTGTCTAATCAGTATCTTGATATGGCACACCTGTGAGGTGGGATGGATTATCTCGGCAAAGGAGAAGTGCCCACTATCACAGATTTTGACAGATTTGTGAACAATATTTGTAAGATATGGTTATTTCGTGTATGTAGAAAATGTTTCAGATCTTTGAGTTCATCTCATAAAAAATGTGAACACAAACAAAAGTGTTGCATTTATATTTTTGTTGAGTATATATATATATATATATATATATATATATATATATATATATATATATATATATAAAATAAAAGGAAAAACACTGAACTAGTATACTAATGTTTCCAGCATTTCTTAAAAAAAAAAAAAAAAAAAAATCAGGAATCATCTCTGGCTACTTTGCTGTAACCCTGTTCCCTGAAAAAGGGAGATGCTGCATGAAAACGCTATGGGAACATATTTTTGTGTTAGCGGTTGTGAAGCATGTGTGTATTAAACACGCCAAATTTTGGCTTTATATAGTTATCTGATGAAATGCACCTGCAGGTTATAAATAGGAATGAACCGGGAACATGCTCAGGTCAAATTTGGCGGAACGTCCAGTCACGCAAGCAGTGCGGCGGAGTGAACAGGGTAACCCGAGATGTTCCCTTTCAAAAGCTACACTCGATGCTGCGTGAAAACGCTTTGGGAACAAGATTACCAATGCCGCCGCACTGCACATGCCTGGACACCCTAGGTTGTGTTGTGTGCGCCACAAATAGCCAAGGAGGTTTCAGACTGACTCGAGGACCCGTGAGCCTGGAGTAGCATAAACATCCAAACTATAAAATTTGTACTGGACACAGTAAGTGGGACCTTTTCTGCTCCAGAGCTATAAAAGGCAGAGGACAGAAGGCTTCGAAGACAACTGGGTGCATGGTCGAGAATGGAAATTTTGGAAGATAGTTCGGGTGAGGATGCAGAATAGCTTTGACTAGCCCAGGTGCAAAGTCTAGGCAGAATGGGGAGACTGACAAAGCCTGCAGATCTCCAATCTCTTCAAAGAAGTAACCATAAGAAAAACCATCTTAAGGGTCAGAAGCTGACAGGCGTTCGAAAGTGGTGTCAATCAGACCTTCGAGCACAATCGCTAACTCCCGAGAGGGGACCGTCGCTCTAGTCTGACCCTATCAGACGACTGAATATTTAGAGTCGACGTTCCGTTATACCTTAGATAATGTAGCTCCAGTTAAAAGAAAAAATAATTAGAAATAAGAAACTCGCTCCCTGGTATAACGATCTTACACACTCTTTAAAACAGACTGCTCGGAAATTAGAACGTAAATGGCATTAAACTAAATTGTTAGTATTTCAAATAGCATGGAAGGAGAGCATCCTGAACTATAGAAAAGCTCTTAGTGTAGCTAAATCAACGTACCTCTCCACTCTTATAGAAAATAACAAAAATAATCCTAGATTTTTATTTAATACCGTAGCCAAATTAACCAGAAATAAGACCACTGCAGAAATCTCCACAACAACATCATGTAATAGTGAGGTCTTCATGAACTTTTTTAATAATAAAATTCTAAATATTAGGCATAAAATTGAGGCTTCAAATTCAAATTTTTATTTGTCACATACACAGTCATACACAGTACGATATGCAGTGAAATGCTTAGACAACTGCTCCTGACCTAAGAATAAAAGAATAGGAATAGGTAATAAATATAAAAATAAAATAAAAGGTTAGTTTAACTAGGGAAGAATAAAATAAAAATATACAAATAAAAGTTAAAAATGAAATAACTGTGCACAAAAATACACAATATAGAAAATATAAGGAGAATATATGAAAAAATTTAAAACAATAAGAGCAGCCGAATAAATGGTAATAAAAGAATAGTAATGACCATGGTTGTGCAATTCACATATTAAAAGTGACTTATGCAGTGCAAATATGCTTACAGTAATTTATTTAAAGTGGCTTGTGATGGAGTGATTTGATGTGATTTGATGACCACGAAGTGTAGTTGTGCAGTGGCCAATAGTGTAAACAACTGTCCAGTGTGTGTGTAAAAACCATATGTGTGGGTCAGTACTGTGTGGTGGTGTGATTGTGACTAAGAGACCGTATTGCCTGCGGGAAGAAGCTCCTCCTCAGTCTCTCTGTGTTGGCCTTCAGGGAGCAGAATTGCTTTCCTGACCTCAACAGAGAGAACGGTCCATTGTTGGGATGGCTGAGGTCCTTCACAATCTTCCTGGCCTTGGTCCAGCACCGCCTGCTGTAGATTGAGTGCAGGTCAGGGAGCTCTGTGCGGATGGTGCGCTTAGCTGATCGCACAACCCTCTGTAGAGCTCGTCTGTCCTGCATGGTGCTGGTCCCGAACCAGGTTGAGATGTTTCCCGTCAGGATGATCTCTATGGTGCAGGAGTTAAAGTTCCTGAGCACCTTGGAGGGCAGTCGGAAGTCTCTCAAGCGTCTGAGGTGGTAGAGACGCTGTCGGGCCTTTTTCACCATGGTGTTTATGTGACAGGACCATGACAGGTCCTGCGTGATGTGAACACCGAGGTATTTGAAGCTGTCCACTCTCTCCACTGGGCTCTCGTTGATGACGGGGGTCTGGTAGTTCCTCTCCCGCTTGATGCTGAAGTCCACTACCAACTCCTTTGTCTTACTGACGTTTAGAAGGAGGTTGTTCCTCTGGCACCAGTTCTCCAGATTCCTAATCTCCTTCAGGTAGGCCGTCTCATTGTTATCAGAGATCAGGCCCACCACGACGGTGTCGTCAGCAAACTTAATAATGGTGGTGGAGCTGGTGGTGGCCACACAGTCATATGTGTACAAAGAGTACAGCAGGGGGCTCAGAACACCCTCTCCTGGCTCAGACCCTATTTGACAGATTGGTATCAGTATGTAGACTTCAATGGTGATTATTCTATATTTTCTTAAGTAGAGTTTGGTGTTCCACAAGGTTCAGTTTTAGACCCACTGCTTTTTTCCCTTTACATGCTTTGTCTGGGCAACATAATCCGCAAGCATGGTATTAGTTTTCACTGTTATGCTGACGACACACAGTTATATGTCTCAGCAAAACCTGATGAGATAAACCAGCTTACTAAATTTGACTTATTAAATTTTGACTAAATTAAACGCTCTGAGATCTCGCACTGCTGCCTACAACACGGGACTTGCGTCGGGGGACATGGAACCATACGTCATATAACGCCTGGAAGGCGGTGAAAGAGGCAAAGCAGCGCTACGGGAGAAAACTAGAGTCACAACCCCAACAGAGTGACTCTAGAAGCCTGTGGCAGGGACTAGGGACAATAACGGATTATAAAACACCAACATCCGGTATGACGAACGCGGACGTGACTCTGGCGGACGAGCTGAACACTTTCTATGCTCACTTCGAGGCTGCAGCTAAAGACTCTAGCGATGCTAATGCTAGCGGCATTAACAACTGCAGACAGGAAGACACTGCCAGCACCGGAAAGGCGTTCATCATCACCGAGCACGACGTGAGGAGAGCCTTCAAGAGAGTGAACACCAGAAAAGCAGCAGGATCAGACGGCATCTCAGGTCACATTCTCAGAGCCTGCGCAGACCAGCTAGCACCTGTGTTCACAGAGATATTCAACATCTCTTTATCTCAGTCGGTGATCCCCACATGCTTCAAAGAGTCCATCATTGTTCCTGTCCGGAAGAAACCTCACCCTGCTTCTCTCAATGACTATCAGGGTGTAGCCCTCACCTCAGTAGTGATGAAGTGCTTTGAACGCCTGGTCAGAGACTTCATCATTTCTTCACTACCAGACACACTGGACCCACTGCAGTTCGCTTACCGTTCAAATCGTTCCACAGACGATGCCATCTCTCATCTACTTCACACATCACTTAATCACTTGGACACTAGAAGGGGGAATTATGTTAAAATGCTCTTCATTGACTACATCTTTGCATTTAATACCATAATTCCCTCCACACTCACCACCAAGCTGGAGCACCTGGGACTCATCTATGTGTCAGTGGATCTTCAACTTCCTAACTGGAAAACCACAGGCAGTAAGGATAGGCAGACATGTCTCAGCCTCCATCATTCTCAGCACTGGAGCCGCCCAGGGGTGTGTTCTGAGCCCCCTGCTGTACTCTTTGTTCACATATGACTGTGTGGCCACTACCAGGTCCACCACCATTATTATGTTTGCTGACGACAGCGTTGTGGTGGGCCTGATCTCTGATAACTATGAGACAGCCTACCTGAAGGAGATTAAGAATCTGGAGAACTGGTGCCAGAGGAAGAACCTCCTTCTAAATTCAGTAAGACAAAGGAGTTTATAGTGGACCCCAGCACTAAGCAGGAGAGGAACTACCAGACCCCCGTCATCAACGAGAGCCCAGTGGAGAGAGTGGACAGCTTCAAATACCTCGGTGTTCACATCACCCAGGACCTGTCATGGTCCTGTCACATCAACACTGTGGTGAAAAAGGCCCGACAGCGTCTCTACCACCTCAGACGCTTAAGAGACTTCCGACTGCCCTCCAAGGTGCTCAGGAACTTTAACTCCTGCACCATAGAGATCATCCTGACGGGAAACATTTCAACCTGGTTCGGGAACAGCACCATGCAGGACAGACGAGCTCTACAGAGGGTTGTGCGATCAGCTGAGCGCACCATCCGCACCGAGCTCCTTGACCTGCACTCAATCTACAGCAGGCGGTGCTGGACCAAGGCCAGGAAGATTGTGAAGGACCTCAGGCATCCCAACAATGTACTGTTTTCTCTGTTGAGGTCAGGAAAGCGATTCTGCTCCCTGAAGGCCAACACAGAGAGACTGAGGAGGAGCTTCTTCCAACAGGCGATATGGTCTCTCAATCACACCACCACACAGTACTGACCCACGCATATGGTTTTTGCACACACACTGGATATTCGTTTACACTAGTGGCCACTGCACAACTACACCTGGTGGTCATCATATCACTCCGTCACAAGTCACTTTAAATAAATCGCTTTTAAGCATATTTTGCACTGCACTAGACACTTTAAATATGTGGATTGCACAAACGTTGGACATTACCATTCTTTCACGACCATTTATTCTAACTCTATTCCACACAAAAATTACATAAACATATACCTACCAGTTCAGCTGCTCTTATTGTTCTATATTTCTTCATACATTCTTCAAATATTTTATATATTGTGTATTTTTGTTGTACAGTTGTATTTTTTTTTACTTTATTTTTTATATTTTATTTCATTCTTTCCTAGTTTTATTTACCCTATATTTTAATTTTCATATTTATTTCCTATTACTATTAATAGTCTTCTATTTTAGGTCACGAGCAGTTGTCTAAGCATTTCACTGCATATCGTATTGTGTATGACTGTGTATGTGACAAATAAAATTTGAATTTGTTAAAGCATTAAATGGTCTTGCACCGCAGTATCTGAGTGAACTGCTAGTGTCTTACGATCCGCCACACCTACTTTGATCAAAGGATGCAGGCTGCTTATCAGTACCGCGTATTATGAAAACTACAGCTGGGGGCAGAGCTTTTTCTTACAAAGCCCAAAATTATGGAATAGTCTTTCAATTAGTGTTCGGGACTCAGACACAGTCTCAGTTTTTAAGTCTAGGCTAAAAACCTATTTATTTAATCGAGCATTTTTATTAATAGATCTGCCTTAGGTAAAGGAGCAGATCTGGGGGACTCATGGACGTAGAGTGCTATGGTAAACTGGTATGTTTAAATGCTGTCCTCCCCACTCTCATTGATCACTCAGGTTTGTTGACGGTGAGGTGATTGTTTGCATCTCAGGAAGCCCTCATGTCTGTGTTTCCTTCTGGCTCTCTCTTTTAGTCGTGCTGTCATAGTTAGTCCTGCCAGAGTCTCTGCTTGCACTCTACTGTGAATATACATTTACATTATACAATATATGACTGTGACCAGACCTAACTGTTATCTCTTCTCTTCTGCTCTCTCCTGCTCTTTCTCTTCCCTCTCTTTCCCTCTCTCTCTTTTTCTTTCTCTGTCGAGCTACACATGTTGTTTCTGAGCTGCCAGTGATCCAGACTCCCTCTGCCCTCCGGACCTGTCTGACCCATCCTGGTGCCTCGCTTCTGGTTGGTGATCTCGTTACATGGATGCCCCGTGTGTCCCTTTGGGATGCGTCTTGTGTCTGGGGATGGTTCTCTCTACCTAGAAGACTGTTCTGGCCTCGACTGGTGTTGGCAGCTGTTTTTCTGACTGTTCGATAGTTTAGGACTGAAACTAAAAACTCCAGGGTACTACAGTATGGCATAAGCCCAATGAGAACTTTTCTTGCAGAAACTCCAGCACTAAAACAATTCAGCAGTGGACTGGATTTACATGTTTTGCCATGCACCAAATTTCAAATACACTCCATTTCTTTGAGGGCATAGGTTCTTCCAGTGGTCTGAAGGTTCCAGAGCTCGGGCCGGGGATGAAATATTGTCCCCTGCATCTGAGACAGAAGATTTCTCCTTACTGGAATCACCCAAGGTGAGCGGTCGAGGAGAGATATTAAAGACGTACTGTAATCTGGGCCACATATGGGCTATTGCATCCAGACCTAGGGGGTGGTAGAGGAGTCAGAGAGTAGCAGAGGGAACATTGTGCTGTTTCTTGCAAGGCCAAGAGGTCCATCTCTGCTACATAAAATCTCTTCCAGATTTGACTGATAACTTTGGGGTGGGGTTTTCATTCTCGATGTGTCACAGCCTGTCTGGACAGCAAGTCTGCTCCCACCTTCATATGCCCTGGAATGTAAATTGTCCTGTGCCCAAAGCAGAACCTTTTGCGCTAGCTTGTTCAAGCGGCGCGAGCACAGTTTGCCCTGGCGATTATGTCAGAAAGTCAGAAACTGGGGTCTGAACCACATAGAAAGGGTACGAAGCCCCTGGCATGTTACCCTTATTTGCCTCTGGGGATTGGCCCTTGAGTAAATCCTCTGGCTTTTATTTGGAATGTACATCACCCTCGTCCTGTGCCCCAGGCAGAACCTGGTGCGCTAGCTTATTCAAGCGGGGCGATGTGCAAACTGAATCCTGTAACCCCTCTACAGTGCTTAGTACCCAAGGAGATATACCTGGCAGTAGCTTCCACGCTGCCAGTTTTACCGAAAGGGGCACAAGTTTTGACAACTCGGTTAGACGGGGTGGTGTTAGATGTTCGGCATCCTGAAACATGGCAGGAAATGATCAAAGAACTACCCTTTCGTTGGAGACCAGTGTTGCCCGAAACACCAGTGGTGGCGGAGCATGAACACTGCAACGCAGTATTTGAAAGAGAAGACACACGCACACACAATGCAGTCCATGAAGACAAAAAGATCTGAGGATGTTTCCGTTTTATGCCTTTTTTTTAACCTTCAGGTGCACCTAATCAAATGACGTCACCTGACCAAAATTATATAAGCCAAACTTTGGCATGTTTGACACACATGCTTCAACAACCGGTTGTGCAAAGAGCGTTCCCAATAGCGTTTTTCATGCAGCATCGAGTGTAGCTTTTAAAAGGGAACTGAAATATCACATAAGTGTATATCAGACCCTTTGCTGTGACACTCATATATTTAACTCAGGTGCTGTCCATTTCTTCTGATCATTCTTGAGATGGTTCTACACCTTCATTTGAGGCCAGCCATTTTTGATTTCACTGATTGAACTTAATTAGGAAAGCCACACACCTGTCTATATACAGTAAGACCTTTCAACTCACAATGTATGTTAAAGCAAATACGAATCATGAGGTCAAAGGAACTGCCTGAAGATTATAGAGACAGAATTGTGGAAAGGCCAAGAACTGGCCAAGGTTAAAAAAATTCTGCTGCACTTAAGGTTTCTAAGAGCACAGTGAGGCCTCCATAATCCTTAAATAGAAAAGGTTTGGGACAACCAGAACCCTTTTTTAGAGCTGGCCGTCCAGCCAATCTGAGCTATCGGAGAAGAAGAGCCCTGGTGAGAAATAAGATTCTTTGGTCTAATGAGACCAAGACAGAACTTTTTGGTTTTAATTCTAAGCGGTATGTGTGGAGAAAACCAGGCACTGCTTATCACCTATCCAATACAGTCCCAACAGTGAAGCATGTTGATGGCAGCATCATGCTGTGGGGGTGTTTTTCAGCTACAAGGACAGGATGACTGGTTGCAATTGAAGGAAAGATGAATGCGGCCAAGTACAGGGATATCCTGGATGCAAACCTTCTCAAGAGTGCTCGAGACCTCTGACTTGGCCAAAGGTTTACCTTCCAAAAAGACAATGACCCTAAGCACACAGCTAAAATAACGAAGGAGTGCCTTCACAACAACTCTGTGACTGTTCTTGAATAGCCCAGTCAGAGCCCTGACTTAAAGACCTAAAAATGGCTGTCCACCAACGTTTACCATCCAACCTGACAGAACTGGAGAGGATCTGCAAGGAGGAATGGCAAAGGATCCCCAAATCCAAATGGGAAAAACATGTTGCATTTTTTCCCAAATGAATCATGGCTGTATTAGATCAAAAGGGTGCTTCTACTAAACACTGAGCAAAAGGTCTAAATACTTAGTTTTTCTTGTTGAATTAATCTGCAAAAATGTCAACAATTCTGTTTTTCTGTCAATATAGGGTACTGTGTGTATATTAATGAGGAAAAAAATTTGGAAATGGCTGCAATATAACAAATAGTGAAAAATTTAAGGGGGTCTTTATACTTTCCATACCCACTACTGTATACACATAAATACACACTTTTTTAAAGATTTTCCTTAGAGGAACTAATGAACCAAAAAGCGGGGTTAAAAATGTATTTTAAGAAATACAATTTAAATTTTACGTCTTTTTTTTAACGAAGCACTACACATATTAAATGTACATTTTACAGTATGTGAACAAATGACGTGTTTGTTTCAGCATGTTTATAATGTGGTTGCCATAGCGATTGACACCTCTGGCTTTTTTATTTATTTTTTTATTTCCCACTGTCTTCTTACATAAGAGAAATGTATGTGTGGTTGTATATTACAGATAAAGACATAACGTTTTTTTTTTTTAAATACCAGATATGCTTATCTGCATTCTCTCTCTTTCTCTTTCTCTCTGCTCTCTCTATCCTTCCCTGTCTCTCTCTGGCTTGATAACCTGAGTAATTACACGCCTTGTTTTCCCACTGTGATTAATTATATCTGTTTAAAGCAGGGATTTCTTATTTTAGAGTCTCCTCATACATACTGGAGCACTAACACACACACACACACACACACACACACACACTCACAAGAAGAGGGGGAGAAAAGAGATAGAGAAAGAGAGAATGAAAAAGAAAGGAAACAAGTGAAAGAAATAAAAACAGGCAAAAATGTTAAAGCAAAACAAAAAATGGGAAAAAAAGTAGTGTGAGTGAGCGACAAAAAGAAAGAACTAATGAAAAAGTGAAACGTTTACGAAAAAACTGATAAACTGTAAATATAAATAGATAAAAACAAGAAAAAAGTAAACGGATAGAAAAAAACCTGTGCAAGGAAATAACACACAAAAAAAAAAATATATGGTGATGTGAAAACAAGAACAATAAAGAAGAAAGTCAAAAGAAGAAAAAGATACATCAATTAAATAATCGAACATAAGAAGAAGAAATGGATGGGGTTAAATAAAGGCAGAGAGACAAAAACATAAAGGAGATAAAGAGATGTGAGAAAGTGAGAGAGAGAGAGACAGAGAAAGACAATGCAGATAAGCATATCTTTTATAAACATATACTAAACAAAGAGACAGGGAAGGGGATGTGTAGACTAAGGTCATATATTTTTAAATGCTTGAAATAGAAGTGTAGATTTATTTTTAATTAAAAAAAATAGGCAATCATGTTTTTAGGGTAATTATTTTTTATTTTATTTTCTACCATCTACTCATTTCTAATTTTGCTCTAAGTGGATATGATAAATATATAAATAAATATAAAATACACTACAAATCAGGGTAAATTTAAGTTTATAAATAACAGTAAGAAATGCACTGATCAACTGTAACATTAAAAGCACTGGCAGGGAAAGTGAATAACATTGATTATCTCGTTACAGTGGCACCTGTCAAAGGGTGGGATATATTAGGCAGCAAGTGAACTGCCAGTTCTCAATATTGATGTGTTGGAAACAGAAAAAAGAATTTTAATGACTTTGACAAGAGCCTAATTGAGAGAATTATGAAACTGGGTAAGAACATCTCCAAAATGGCAAGTCTTGTAGAATGTTACCAGTATGCCGTGGTTTAGTTCCTATCAATAGTGGTCATGGGTGCCCATGGCTAATTGTGGGGAGAGAAATCTATCCTAATCTTGCAGAAAGCTTCTCAAAATGCTATGAAAAACATAATGCTGGCTATGATTAATGTAAAAAAAAAACAAAAAAAAAAAAACAAGGAATTAGTTTGTTTCGAATGGGGCTGCATAGTTGCAGATGCATTAGAGTGCCCATGCTGACTCATGTCCACCACAAAAAGTGCATAAAATGTCCATGTGAGCATCAGAACTGAACCATGAAGCAATTGAAGAACGTGGAGTGGCTGAAGATAACCTATCAAAGGCAGTGTGCTGCTCTGGGAAATCTTGGGTCCTGCCATTCATGTGGATGTTATTTTGACATGCCCCACCTGCCAAAAACAATGTTGCTGACCAAATATACTTTTTATTAACAAAATATTTCCTAATTGCAGTGGCCTTTTTCACCAGGATGAAGCATCATTCCATACTGCAAACATTTTTAATGAATGTTGTAAATCACAAGACAAGTTAAATGTTTCAACTTGGCCCCCACCTTGCGACCTACTGTACATAACTTCATTAGTTCAAAGGATCATTTTCATACCAGAAACCACCACAAGCCTTTTAATTTCATGCATTGATAGGGCAGAGTTGTTTCGGTAGCACAAGATAAGCTTAATGCTATTGATACCTATTTGTAATACATAGAAAGGAAAAAAAAAAAACATTCTGTCCTTGAGTACCAAAATTACAAGTATGATTGTAAACATGATAAAATCTGTTAAAACTTGGTTTATACAAGGGACAGTATGATGGGACTCCTGGCTAATGGTGTATGGTGCCTTTAGAGAACTCCCCTTGGCAAACCCCACCAAAAACAAAGAAACAAACAAAAAAATAAATAAAATAAAATAAAACAGAAAAAGAAAAAAAATTGCCTTAACTTTGCTCTAATGTTTTATTTAAACAATTTGGACAACACAAATAAATAATCATTAACCAAGCAAGATGCCGCCCTGGGTTGCTTCCCAGGTCACCCATATCTCATTGCGCTCATGGCTCTGACAGCTATTTCCATTTAAGAGCAGCATAAAAGCTGATGTAGTCTGATCCTAATAGTAATTTGTGGACAAGAAAAAATACTGTGAAGTCAGTTCTGTTGGGATTTGGGAATTGACATGATGTATTACATTTTTGGGAACTTTAAATCAGGAGGCTAATACAGGTGTCATCCCTGCTAGCAATAAATGCATTTGTGACTTTCTTTTGGTCTTGTGGTTACAGAAATATATAATATCAATTAGTCTCTCTCTCTCTCTCTTGATATATATATATATATATATATATATATATATATATATATATATATATAACTGTAGAATTTGACCAAGCAGAAGCCTGTAAGAATTTAACAAAAGTGGCCCAAGAGCAGAACCCTGGGGCACACCATGGATCATTGCTATCTTTTCAATTATATGCAAAATATTTACATTTTGCTCTGCTCTTTAACCAATTTTTACCCGATCTTCTGAGCCATTTACCATACTTAAATCTACCACAGGGCATATTTCGATGGTTGTGTCACAGTCTGCACTATGATCAAATAGAAACTTGACAATCTCCTTTCTTTCTTTCCCTTGTGCATGATTATTGTTTTGATCCAAGCAGTGCCATTTGTTTCTTTATTTGCAGACTAACAGTTTTTTAGTTGGCTATAGTTTTACACTTTGGTTTTTCAAAATAGAAAGACAAATAAAATGTCAGAATGGAGACCCATTCATGTGTTATTAATACCAACACTAGTCTAGACTTCTCAAAGCTTAACAACCCTAACATTAAAAATAACAATTCTGATTTAGCAAGCCTGCCAGAGAAGTCAGAGATGAACCAAGTGCTGTAGCATATGAAGGCTGATAGGAAAGCTAATGGAACAGAGCATTGGCCATTAATAGACCTTGTAGAATTAGTGGAAATTTAATGAGAAAAAATACTGAAAGTCAGATATGGTTTTGCTATAGCCTAATGTTGAAGAGCAATTCACATGCAGTGAAAGCTCACTCCCCCACAAATAGCAGCCCTGACCAGCTTTACTTAATCACGCAATTATTTTGACATTTTATACTGTAAAAGCAGTTTGTCTGTGCATTCTAGGCACAAACAGTTGAAGTGATAAAGTGGATAAAGTCTGGGTGTCACATCACATAAAAGCCAATCTAGAAATCCAGTGTTTGCAGAAACAGTAGAATCCCTAAATCCTCTATAGGTTCCTAATCAAATATAAAGTCAATAGACTGGGAAAATGACCATATAATGCTATCTGTGCCATTGTGGGAAGAAGGAGTTGCAAATCAAACCTGTTCTTCTATTCCAAATGCATACCTGCAGCAGAAGTCATGTAGCTCAGCAGTGCCTTTGGGGTGGCACTGTGGCCTGATACCTACAGGGTCAAGGGTTTGAATCCTGTCTTTGGGTTTGTATCAGGAGCACCTTAAAAACCTTAAATACTAGGCCCCCAATTTTTAATGGAGCCAAACGTTTACAATTGCCATAGCCTCCTCAAGCGCTCTTGGAATCGTCCTTACTAAGCCCCTTTATGGCACTCCTGAGCAGAAGAGTGAATGAGTGAATAGGGAAGTAAAGCTTTTGGAAAGATCAAAATCCTTACCAAGGAATCACTGAGCAAATTTGATATCTCTTAGCTTAGCTGTGATATTAGTTTACAATACATACATAATACAGTATCTCTCATAATGATCTCTCAGTGGGTAAACCACTTAGAAAGTCTAAGCAGTAGTATATGCATTTTGGGGTCCATATTCTAAATATCTGCATCTGCAGTTTATAGCTATCATAGAAGGCAGACACTACTTTGATGGAAAGCATGTAAATACATTACAGTATGGTTGTCTGTGATAGGAAAGGCGAATAGAAGGCTGGTAAAATACTGAGTGTTAGTAAGGACACATCTAAGCAGCCTGAAACAAAGAACAACTCAGCCCCCACCTGACATCCACAATGATGGCTTACTGGCCTGTGTTCTTACTGACCAACTGCTTGAATGCATACTGTGTCCCAAGCATATGTCATGTTTGAAGTATTCTAAGTACTGTGGTGTGCATTTGTTTCTGTGCCTGAACAAGACTTACAACTTCTTTTCTTGCAGAAGTGAGAGGTATTGTATGTCTAACTTAACAGTGTTTTTCGATCCGATGTGTACATTTCTATCCAATATCTATTAAACACATGCAACCTTTTGTTTTATTTGCTTAACAGTGATGTAAAAAAAAAAAAAAAAACTTTTGTTTATGTTGTTGTTCTGTTTATTGGTAATCAGAGAGTAAATACTTGAAATTAAACGTGTAGATGTAGTAGTAAAACTACTCTGTTCCCTTTAACAGACAACTCACCCAATTTTTAGGAGTAACAATCTGTTCTTCCTTAACGTCAGAATAAATTATAACTAAAAAGACAATAATAATAATAATAATAACAACAATAATAATAATAATAAAATGTATCCCACAGAAAATTACAAATATCTGCATATGATACTGTATATCAGGTTTTGCCCATCAGAGCATTAGGCAGAATTTAGTGCAGGCTGCCTGGATCCTAAGTCTTTCCCACTTGTGTTTGTGACACTGGCACATCTTAATCTCTTTCAGCAATATGACCACTGTCAAGAGGGCAGAGAATTAAAGAACATTATCTCACACAAATGGCTATACAAGTGGGCTTAAAAACAGTTAGACTTACACAGTTAGAGAGTGGTTTACAGAAAATAATTAAGTATGATTGTCCTTAGTGACCAAAACAGTCCTCTGGGAAGAGTGGTCCATAATTTAGTGGTAAATTTTAGACGTTCCTTCATTATTCATATCAGCATTTGGTTCAGCAAGAAACCAGTGATTTACTTGAAGACCAAAAAGAGCAACTGAATTGCAGATTTTCTCTTGTGCGCCCTACTGGTTGGAATAACATTGGAATATTTCCCAGGCAGTCATATCATCATAGCTGAGCAAAATGATGGGGCTCCTCAGGCCAGGCTAACTCAGCTTGTTTGGTTTTACCCTTGATGCTGTGGCAGACTGGTGACTATGGCATAACACTTTAGGATTTTTGAATCCTAGCATGATGAGGCCTTTACCACAGTGCTGGAATAAGCATAGTACCCTTCATGTTCCTCAGGACTTAAATATGAGGTCTCTGCATGTGTTGAGATCCCTTAAATATTTCTCCATATGGAGTCAGATGGGATGCTTGGATAAGTATTTAACATTTGCATTGCAATCGCATAGCTCCCAATGCATTGGCTAGAGCTTATGGTGCATGCACTGATGACCAGAAAGTTAGGGTTTTCAAATCTACAGTCGTTTGCAAAAGTTTTCATGTCCCTTGAATTTTTCACATTTTGTCATTGTCGCAGGATCATCTTAGGGCAGGAGAACACAAACGAAAACCAGCATGTAATGCGTGCGTTTGTATCTTTGGCTCTTGCCACCCATTGTAGAGGGGCGTGGTCAGTGATTATAGTAAAATGTCGACCAGTTAGGTAATACAGTATCTGAGCTCGTCTATTGCCCACTTTATGGCTTCCCGTTCTACAGTGGCATATTTTTGTTTAGTGGCTGTAAGTTTCCTACTCACGTATATGATGGGGTGTTCTTCCCCGTTAAAATCCTATGAGATAACAGCTCCGAGCCTAGTTTTGGACACGTCAGTGTGGACCAGGAAAGGACGTTCGAAGTCAGGGTTTCTAAGGACAGGTGAGCTAGTGAGGTGAGTCTTCAGCTGGTTGAACGCTGTGTCTTCCGTTTCTGTCCAGCAAACTTTTTCTGGTTGTCCCTTTTTAAGTAGGCTAGAGAGGGGTACTGCTACAGAGAAGAAGTTATGCAGATCTTTTGTAGTAGTTGGCTAATCCCAAAAACACACGTACCTGTGTTATCGATAGTTCCGAACAGCTTCCACCTTTTCCTCCTGTGGTTTTAGTAAGCCGCGACCAATGCAATATCCCAGGTGCCGTGCTTATGTGAGTCCCAGATGGCATGTTTTTGGGTTAGCTGTTAAGCCACCCCTTTCGGAGTTCTTCGAGTACACTCTTTAGATGGTATTGTTACGATATTGGATTTATTTTTGTGTATTTGGTTATGCTTGCTTTGTCTCTGTCTCTGCTGGTGGTGGGATGGGGGTCTCTTCTAGGTTCCGCCTACTTCTGCCATTGCCTGAAATCTATTGGCTGTTGCTCTGCCTGTCCTTTGTTGGTCCCGCTTCCTCCCATATGATTGGTCCTACAGGCAACCCAGAGACCTAATTAAGGCCTTTAGACCACCATGCTAGAGACCTTGTTTTTGCTTACTGTTTATCTCTATGCTTGATCCTGAATGTTATTCTGTGTATGACCCTTTGTTAGGTTTCTGACTACTCTTAGACTTTCCCCTTTTGATAGTTGCTTGGTTTTTGTTTGCCTATTCCGTGTATGACCCTTTTGCTTGTTTTGACTACTCCTTTTGCGTTTGCCCTCTTTGTTTTGTTTGTTTGGTTTATAAATACTTTTGTATATATTTGTATTTAATTCTTTATTGAGTGCCTTAGTAAGGAGTCAACGCCATTTTGTTTGCCCCTTGTTTTTTTGTTTTTGCATGGTTAGTTAGGAAAGAATCTTGTATTTCTGTTTCTTTATTTTTGGTGCAGGTAAGTTGTCCCTTTTTTTGTACTAGGTAGAGGGAATTTTGTTTATTGTTTTGGCCTTGTCGGCTTCTGAAGCTTACGTCCACCTTTTGGGGATTTGCTTATTCACCTTCTTGTTAAATAACACCAAGCAAACGCACTTTTGGTCTACACCCTCTTGCTTCTTTTTACTCCCGTTACGGCCGACCTAGACCGGGGCGTAACAGAATCGTCCGTTGCTTTTTCTCGCTCCGTCCCGTTTGTTTCAGTGCACTTGTGTTTGTCTGACGGCATTTGTCTTTGTGGTAGGGGAGTGTTTAGTGTGCTCTTCTTAGAAATGGCTACAAAGTTTAACTTGGACCAGTTTACCATTTGCCCCACGGTAGAGCAGTTTGAGAAGTGCCGTAAGGATGACTTGTTATTGCTCACCGATTTCTATCAGATTTTAGTGTCACGGAGTAGCTGCTCTACACTGAGCTGTTTGAACAGTGTGTTGTGTGTGAGCATCCGGAGGCGGGTGTAGCAACTCACTCTGGTGACCAGAGAATTTGGCTGCAGCGGAGGCTGGCGCCAGGCCCAAGGATCCTGAACGCATAGATCCCGCTGTAGGAAGCTCACCATTAGAGGACCCCATGCTTGCGCTGCAATTAAAACAGCTGGACTTGGAGTTAAGTCGGCAGCAGTACAAAGCTCAGCAGCTACAGTTCCAAACATTGAAGCTGGAAACTAAGAAGGAGATAAGGCTAAAAGCTTTTTAGCTGGAGCTGGAGTTGGCCTCAAGGTTTGGGCCCACCAGTGCACCTGTGTCTCCTGTACCTGTTCGCGCATCCTCGCTTGTGCCTGCACCTGTGCCTGTATCTGAGTTGTCACCTGTGCTAGAACCCACTGTGTCTGTAACTTCTGGATTTGATGTAGGTAAGCACATTGCTTTGGTGCCTATGTTCAGAGAAAGTGAGGTGGATACTTATGTCCCTGTGTTTGAGCGCATCGCTGCCGCTCTGCAGTGGCCTAGGAGTATTTGGTCCTTGCTTTTACAGTGCAAGTTTGTGGGTAAAGCTCAGGAAGTGTGTTCTGCCTTAACACTTGAACAAAGTGTTGATTATGTAACTGTTAATTCAGCTGTGTTACAGGCATATGAACTTGTCCTCGAATCTTATCGACAGAAGTTTAAAAAACATGCCAAATCCGCCAGCCAAACATTTGTAGAATTCGACCGTGAAAAATGCGCTTTGTTTGACAAGTGGTGTGCAGCCGGTAAAATCACCACCTTTGACAAGTTAAAAGAACTCTTCTTTCCAAATTCTCATGTGATGTGACTTCTGCCAAAACTACCTTCTTCAGACAAAAGTTGGAAGCCTCTGCACATGATCCTGGCAAACTCCACAACATCTTCGCCTCACTACTCAACCCACCGACTCCTCCGGCCCCTTCCTCTCTGACTGCTGACAATTTTGCCACATTCTACGATGGGAAGGTTGCAGCAATCCGCCAGTCCTTCGCTCTCAACCAAACTCCTACGGCAGAACCTTAGGACCTCCTTCCCTCCTTTAACAGAATTTTCCAACCTGTCATCTGATGAGATTCAACAGATCATCTCGTCATCTAACCCCACCACCTGTTCATTAGACCCAATCCCTTCCACAATGCTCCAGGCCATCTCACGAGACTTCCTTCCCTTCACCACAGCCATCATCAACCATTCCATATCATCTGGTCATGTTCCTGCTGCTTTTAAGAAGGCGAGGGTTATTCCCATCCTCAAGAAACCCTGCCTGGACCCATCAGAAGTTAACAACTATTGCCCGGTATCGCTGCTCTCTTTTATTTCCAAAATTCTTAAAAGAGCTGTTTATAATCAAATGTCTCTTTATCTCTCACAGAACAACCTTAATGACCTACACCAATCTGGATTCAAAGTGGCACATTCCACAGAGACTGCCCTTCTGTCAGTCACTGAGAAGCTCCATGCTGCTAGATCTGCTAAACTGTCATCTGTCCTCATCTTCCTGGACCTGTCAGCTGCATTTGACACGGTGAACCACAAGATTCTATTATCTATTCTTACAAGCCTTGGAATTTGTGGAACAGCGTGGCAATGGTTTGCTTCTTACCTAAAAGATAATGTCATATGAGGTCATATGAGGTAACATGGAGGGGATCTACATCTGCCCCACGTAGACTCTCTACTGGTGTCCCGCAGGGCTCAGTACTTGGTCCTCTTCTGTTCTCCCTCTACACCCGATCTCTTGGTAAGGTCAGATTCTCATACCACTGTTATGCAGACGACACCCAACTTGTTCTCTCCTTTCCTTCCTCTGACACTCAGGTTTCCACCCAGATCTCAGCATGTCTGGCAGACATCTCATTCTGGATGGCTGCTCATCAGCTGAAGCTCAATCTTAGTAAAACCGAACTGTTGTTTATCCCTGGTGACTCATCTCCAGGTCAAGACCTTGTGATATCCCTGGACAACAACCAAATCACTCCTTCAGCCACCGCCCGCAATCTTGGGGTAACTGTGGACAATCATTTGTCATTTTCCCCACACATCGCTAACCTTACTCGCCCTTGTCGATTTCTTCTTTACAATATCCGAAGACTTCGCCCATATCTTTCTTCACAGGCTACTCAGGTGCTTGTTTAGTCCCTTGTTATTTCAAGACTGGACTACTGCAACTCACTCCCGGCAGGCCTGCCTCTGTCCACGATTCGTCCTCTGCAACTGATCCAGAATGCAGCAGCACGTCTCGTTTTTAACCTCTCCAAGTTCTCCCACACCACCCCACTCCTCCGCTCCCTGCACTGGCTTACTGTAGCTGCCCGCATCAAATTCAAAACACTGATGCTTGCCTACAAAGCTAAAAATGGCCCAGCACCCACTTACCTCTCTGCACTAATTACACCACGCACTGCACCACGTTCCCTCCGATCCTCCAGCACTGCTCGCCTCATCCCACCATCTCTCAGAGATCGAGGGCGGCATTCATCCAGGCTCTTTTCTGTTCTGGAACCCAGGTGGTGGAATGAACTTCCTCTAGATGTCCGTACATCAGAGACTTTGACTCAAGACGCTGATCTGTTTCTCCAGTACTTGGACTAACCCCTCTCCCAAAAAACAAACAACAACAAAAAAACTCTTCCCAGTTGGACTAATGGCACTTAGTTATTAACCTAGTTAAGCCAGTGTAAGTATGTATCCAATGATGTAAACATTAAAGCACTTTTTGTAAGTCGCTCTGGATAAGAGCGTCTGCCAAATGCCTAAATGCCTAAATGTTAAAAGTTAGAAGAGTTCAAAGACTGTATTTCGGACAAAATCATGGTTTATTTAAATGAACAAAAAGTCTTGTCGCTCACTGATGCTGCCATTTTGGCTGATGAGTTTGTGCTCACTTACAAAACTGTGTTTTCATCTCCGTGGCGCGATATTACAAGTTGTAGCCCTAACGTTTCCGCTAGCGCGTCTAAGAATAGTAGTGATTCCCGTGAATGTTTCTATTGTCATGAATCTGGACATTTCCTCGCTACCTGTCCCGCGTTATCTTGTCAAGAAAGTTCAATTTCGCTTTTGTCAGTGGACGCTGCGTTTAACCCTCTTATCTTGGATGGTATGGTTTCGCTTTTAGACACAGATTCTGAGCCTAAGCCTCTTCGTATTCTAAGAGACACCGGCGCCGCACAGTCGTTTATTTCGGAAGGTGTCTTGCCTTTGTCTGACCAGTCTAGTTATGGTGCAGATGTTTTAGTTCAGGGAATTGAACTTGGTGGGGTAAAAGCTCCATTACATATGATTTATCTTAACTGTGATATTGTGTCTGGCTTTGTTAAGGTCGCAGTTCGTCCTCAGTTGCCAATTAAATGGGGTTCTCTTATTTTGGGTAACGATTTAGCTGGTGGTAAGGTTTTTCACTTGCCTGTTGTCACGGATGTTTCTGAGGTGAATGAAAGTGACGTGCTGTCACGTGAGTTTCCCTCGGTTTTTAGTACCTGTATGGTGACACGTGCTCAGGCTCGTAAAATGAAGGATGTTGACAATCTTTCTAATTAATTTATGTGTAGTGATAATCCAGTATTTGAAGACGAGAATTTGTCTTTCAGTCCACTAGTTTCACAGGAGTATAAGGCCTTCTCCGTACAAAATGATGTCACTACTTGGGGTGTTGGGCGAGAGCAGTTTGTTGGCGCTCAGAAATCTGATGCGTCTCTCTCTCGTTGTATTGATGAAGCTGTAGATAGTGCTGAGTTACCTCAAAACTCAATGGCATACTTATTTGATGATGATGTTTTAATGCGAAAATGGTCACCCTCTGATGTTAAGCATGAGTCAAGGACTGTTTTCCAGGTTGTGGTTCCAAAACCATATAGAACTTTGCTTATTGCCCATGACCATGATCTTGCTGGTCACCTTGCTGTAAGGAAGACCTACCTTCGTGTTTTAAAACATTTCTTTTGGCCTGCCATTAAGTCTGATGTTGCTAAGTACTGTCGATCCTGTCATGTTTGTCAAATTGCAGGGAAACCTAATAAGGTTATTCCCCCTGCTCCACTTTTTTTTGAGAGCCTTTTGTTAGATTGTGTCGGTCCCCTTCCTCGAACTAAGTCTGGTGATGTGTATCTGCTAACCCTGATGTGTGCTGCCACTAGATATCCCGAAGCCATACCCCTGCAAAGCATCAAATTATATGACATCATTCAAGCACTTATTAAATTTTGTACCACCTTTGGTTTCCCTAAATATGTTCAGTCGGACCAAGGTTAAAATTTTATGTCTGCTTTGTTCAAAAAGGTTATGAACCAGCTGAACATACAACACCAGGTTTCTAGTGCCTATCACTCGGAGTCCCAAGGTGCATAAGAGCGTTTCCACCAAACCTTAAAGTCTATGCTTTGAACATACTGTTTGAATTATGAAAGAGATTGGGATGAAGGGGTACCATTGGTTCTGTTTGCTATTCGTGATGCTGTGCAGGAGTCTCTTGGATTCAGTCCTGCAGAATTAGTTTTCGGTCACTCTGTTCGTGGTCCCCTAAAAGTACTGCAGGTAGACCTACTGTCTCCGAGTCCTGTGAAAGGTCCAACTATGAATGTTTTAGATTATGTGAGTTCCTTTCGTGAATGCCTACATGCAGCATGTGAGGTAGCAAAACATTCTCTTGCCTCCTCACAAACTCATATGAAGAATCATTTTGATAGAAAGGCTGTTGTGCATCATTTCCAAGCAGGTGACAAAGTGTTAGTTTTACTACCAGTGCCAGGTTCTGCTCTCCAGGCTAGGTCAAAATTGAGCGATACGGATTATGTTGTAAAAACTGCCTGGGAGTATTATCAGTGTAGGACCTGTTCCCTTTCAAAAGCTACACTCGATGCTGCGCGAAAGCGCTATGGGAAACAAATCCTCGTGACCGGTTGTAAAGCACGTGTGTGTCAAACACGCCAAATATTTTGGCATGTATAACCTCAGGCAGGTGACGTCAACCGATGAGGTGCACCTGGAGGTTATAAATAGGCATAAACCGGAAACACCCTCAGATCATTTTCTCTTCAGGATCCGTCTTGTGGTGTGTGCGGTGCGTAAGCAGACTTTCAGGGAAGTAATAAAATCTATTTATTTGCTTACCATGGCTGATTCTTGCAGGAAATGCGTTTATCTGTGTGAGAGGAGTCTCCCGGATGGCGATTTCCACACTTATTGTGTTGAGTGTTTGGAGGAAAAGCACGCTGTCCTCGGGCTTGAGGGAGGATGTGAGCATTGCGATCTCCTCCCTATTAAAGTCCTTCGTGCTCGGCTCGCCTTCTTAAAATCGGAACTACGAGCCGTAGTGCCAACGACATTGATGTATTCTAATGTCGTGGGTGCAAATACACGTGGTTATATGATGATGCCCCAGATAGAAGAGACACTTGCGGGCTATCTCTCTCCTGGGTCGTCATCCTCCCTGGAAAAGCCCATGCTCCCCTCCAAGCCGTGCAGATTGACATCTTTGCTGGTGGGGAAGGCTTTTCAGGCAGCAGGTCAAGCTGGTTCTGCTCTGCACACCATGGCGGTCCTACAGGCATACCAGGCTGACTTGCTAAATGACTTGAGCACTCGCGGGGTTGCTAACGAAGCAGCGTTTTTGGAGTTACGCCGAGCCACAGACCTGTCTCTTAGGGCAACCAAGCAGACGGCCCGTGCTATTGGCCGCTCCATGGCTGCCTTGGTGACTACAGAGAGACATCTGTGGCTTATTCTCACGGGCATCAAAGACAGGGACCGTGCGTTCCTTCTTGACGCCCCTATCTCGCTTCCGGACTGTTCGGTGACGCTATCACAACCGTCATGAACAAGTTTCAGGATGCAAAACTCCATGAGGAAGCCTTTGTGAGGTTCCTTCCCCGCTGTGCTCAACAGGCGGAGTTGTCGGCCACCCAGCTCCGACCAGCTCTGGCCTCCCAGAGGCGGGAGGTTCAGAGGGAGAGTGTGGCGAGCCGAGCACCTCTGCGTGGAGATCGGGGTGGACCTCGCCGCACTTTACGAGCCGTCACGAGGAGAACAGACCTGAGGACCATGTTAAATGAGAGGAGAAAGGCCTCAGAACCGTGACGGAGTGTTGAAGTTCGTGCACTTTTTTTGTCTCTTTAAGCACGAGGCACTATAGAAGACCACCACCCTCAGGAGACCGGTGTTCAATTCCCGCCGCCACTGGTGTTTCGGGAGACAGCGGTTTCCAACAAAGTGTTAGGTGCTCGGTTCCCTCCTGTCATGTTTTCAGGACACTAAACACCTAACAGCCACCAACATCACCACCACTCCTCTGCCTAGCTGAGCAAAAAGCTACCGCCCCTTTGGAGAAGCTGGCAGCGTGAAAGCTACTGCCAAGCATGTCTCCTGGACTACAGGATTCAGCCATTGTGTTTCTACGGCGTGGGTTTCCACCTCTGTGAAACCACAGTGAGCACCTCTGTTAATTCAAATCACAGGCTGGCTGGCAAAGGGGGCCATAGCGCATGTTCCCCTCCCAGACGAAGCCATCCGGCGCCAACACGTCGCCCTAGCTCACCTATCTTTCTCTTCAGGGCAGAGTTCTAACGCCCAAAAGCGTTCTCCTTCCTGCACAATATGAGCTTGAGTGCCATGCGGAATCCGAGCGCAATGCCGGCACAGCTGTTTCCTGCGTGCGCCGAATTCCATACAGCACTCCAAAAAAGTATAAGCTAGGCCAGGTGGTAACATTACTGCTCCCAGAGTGGTTTCAGTGGTGGCTAAGTGCCGGGGGATTTCATCTAAGGGCCAATCCCCAGAACCAACAAGGGTTACGCGCCGGGAGCTTCGTACCCTTTCTATGTGGTTCAGACCCTCGTCCTTGACTCTGGGTCCCACTCTAGGTCCGTGCTGTCGTCGCGAGTTGCTAACGGCAGACGTTTATCCTTTAGGGGCCAAAGTGCGACCTTAGATGGCCGCCCAGCCCAAGGGATGTGGAGAGGTCATCTGCTCGTGTGGCACATCAATTGCCCCGAAACGATGACTTTATTTCTGGCCCTGAAATACTCCCTCCAGCAGTCAGGAGGTTAACATGTCCTAGCGTGGAAAACTACACTAGGACATGGCGAAACATGCAGACCCAGTCCACTGCTGAACCGCTTCAGTGCTGGAGCTTCTGCAAGAAAGTTGATCTCAGGCTTTGCCCTAGTGCACTCAGAACATACGTAGCCGCTCCTCGTCTACGTCCTGACTGATGGGGCTGGTGGAAAGCACCCCTTAGTTGCAGGCTTATTCACGGGCCTCATCAGCCTTTTTATTGTGCTTAGGTTTTGCCATTGGCTAGCTAGAGCTATTCTGCATCCTCACCCAACTATCTTCTGCAGTTGTCTTCGAAGCTTCTGTTCTCCGTCGTTACAGCTACGGGGCAGTAAGACTTCATTAAAGGGGTTATACAGCACTACATGCACTATTTTAAGCTGTTTGGACTGAACTGTGTGTTAGGAGAGTGCGTACACAACCACTCTACGATGATAAAGAGCCGCCCAGTGGTTTTCTTTTCGTTTATTACAGTAACATCCCCCTTCTGAAATCAGGCCAATCACAAATGCCTGTCGATGTGACGCCAAACCGACAGAGGCCGCTCCTACACAAGTTGATTGACACTGGTGTTTTAGCAAAGACCCGCCCTGAGTGAGAAGAAGCTGTCGGCCATTGTTTTTCGCCGCTGGAGCAAAATGTTGCCTAAGCGAGTGTTGTGTACAGTTGTTGGGTGTAATAGCGAACACAGCAGTCGTCATTCACTACCTAGGGTTAGTGACCTAGGGTACCTACCTAGGGTTAGGTATCTGAGCCACTGAGGAGGCAGTGGCTGAATTTAGTTTTTAAAGCCAACGTCCCCGCTGATTTACCTAAATGCGTTCATGTTTGCGATAATCATTTTTCACCAGACTGCTTTATAAACGCGGGTCAATATGAAGCAGGTTTTACTAGGAAGCTGCTCCTAAAAATGGATCTGTACTAACGCTTCGTGTTCCTGCTTCATCTTCACCAGGCTCGGTGAGTGTAATTTATTTTACTATGACTCTTTGCAGATCGCCTTTTCTAATAATCACGATGAATGCGGAGTGTAAGTTAACTTATACTCTAATAGAACATGGTTATGGCTTCAAATTCAAATTCAAATTCAAATTTTATTTGTCACATACACAAACATACACAGTACGAAATGTAGTGAAATGTATTATACGACTGCCATTGACCCTAAAAGAGAGTTAAATTTTACAATTAAGAAATAAATATGAATAAAAGAAATACGATAGAAATTAAATTACAAAATTAAATTAAACTTCTCTTCTCTGTGTATATCCGTCTCTATATAATTCCTAATCGCCCGTTTATAATAAACAATGCATTAAGGTGACTGTCTAGTTGCAAACTGTGTACGTAGTCGGAAAACTATATTATGCTTACCTTTTGTAACGTTAGATGGTTTATAACGATGTCTGTCGAAGATTAAGAAGTCATGTAAAGACATCGCGTCCGTATCTCTCTCGGTAAGTTTCTCAGCTTTTTGTTGTTGTTGCTCGCGGCAGCGCAACAGCCCATTAATTCATGCCCATGCAGTGATGAGAGACAAATCGAGTCAATGCATGTCCATTCTTTTAATTTCTGCGTTGTCAGGCGATATTACAAACTTCCGCGTAGGTTCCGTACTTAAATCAAACCAAAAACGACTGAAGAAAACAGGCTCAGGCTCTATATTACAGCGTTTTCCAGTTTGGACTGCATTACCCACAAAGCATTGCCCGCACTGGACTACACTTCCGTGGCTATACCCCACGTGTCACACCCCACAGAACTGGGGGGGGCGGGCTCAGCAGAGGTCATGAGCATTTAATTTAGCATGTACTGAAACAGGTTGCTGAGAACAGAGCTAGTTTTTACCAGGTAAAAGTAGTGTTTTTTTTACACAATCCTTTTGAATTTTTAATTAACGTATAATACAAACTTTTCATTAGGACCCTAAAGATGATATTAACATTTAATGAAAAATATGATGTGTAGGACCTTTAACTGCGTCTAGTTCATGCTCCTGATTTACAGTACACCACCACACTAGCCAGTGGCGTAATTCAGAGCAGATTTCATATGTTTTGGGGCCGCAGCCGGAGGGCAGCCGCCATTAGACGAGTCGGGTTAGAGATGGTAGTGCCCTAGCCTAGGAGGACAGGAGAAATTCCGTCCCTCAGGATCTTTTACATTCCAGCCCTACTATCTTCCACAGTCAAAGCCTTCTGTCCTCCGCCGTTAGCTCCGGAGCAGTAAAGAGTTCATTCGCTGTGTCCAGCTCATGCTCTTCAATTTACAGCGCACCTTTGCATTAAGCCAGGGCTGTAAATTAGAGCAGGGTTTCATACGTCTTGGGGCCGCGGCCGAAGGGCAGCTGCTATTACACGAGTCGGGCTATAAATACTAGTGCCCAAGCCTAGAAGGCGCGTTGCACACTTCGCCTCTAGTGATTAGGGCCCATTCGACCAGGAAGCTTGGCTCATCAACTGCTCTGGCAAGAGGTGCTTCCAGTACGTCATGCGGCAGGTTGCCTTTCCGCAGGACATCTGTCAGGCTTCATGGTTGGATGCCAGGCTCACTGGGCCTCGAGTCAGAATCCCAGAATGATGTCTAAGACTCCTTGGGGGTACTGTGCGCACACTACACAACCCCGGGGGTCCAGACACTTGCAGTGCGGCGGAGTGGGTATTCTCGTTCCCATAGTGCTTTCGCGCAGCATAGAGTGTAGCTTTTGAAAGGAAACGTCTCGGGTTACTTTGCGTAACCCTGTTCCCTGAAAAAGCGGGAACGAGATGCTGCGCTACCATGCCGCGCTACATGCGTGACTGGACATCCTTCAGACAAAATTGACCTGAGGGTGTTTCCGGTTCATGCCAACTTATAACCTCCAGGTGCACCTCATCGTTTGACGTCACCTGCCTGAGGTTATACATGCCAAAATATTTGGCGTGTTTGACACACACGTGCTTCACAACCGGTCACGAGGAATCGTTTCCCATAGCGCTTTCGCGCAGCATCTTGTTCCCGCTTTTTCAGGGAACAGGGTTACAGCAAACAGTACTCAAACAGATGGCTCCCTTCAACCGATCTCCTCCACACTTTAAAGGTCTTCTTCTCTATCACTATTTCCCAGCCATCAGCAGCCTGCACACTCACAGACTTACCCACAGCAGCTGCCAGCTCTTTCACTACATCCAGAGCTTGGAGCTCCAATGCACTCCTCTTCATCTTGTCGTCTCTTATCTTTTCATCCTCCCTGTGGGCTCGTCCAGTGTCTCTCACAATACGAAAAGGCTTAGGCTCAGGATCTGTGTCCGAAAGCAAAACCATACCATCCATGATAAAAGGGTTAAACGCAGCTTTCACCGACGAAAGCGAAATTGAACTTTCAGCTGGCTGTGGTGGTACATTAACTAAAGCCACACTCTTAGTGTTCTGTGCTTTACGATGGTTCTTACAAGAAAACAAGCTTGACCAAAGATGAGACCATCGAACTCATGAGAATATGATGATCGGTAGTGGTATTAATGGTGCAAGAGCCGGTTTTCGTGGTTCCGTTCTTTGACACTCAGGGCATCGCTGGCAGAAACTCTTCACCTCTGCTTGTAACCCTGGCTAGTGGAAGCGATCGCGGATTTTCTCCATTGTTTTTCCTGTTCCGAGGTGACGGGCATGCTGGTCTTACGGGATTTGGCCTCGGACAGGGTCTCGTCTGTAGCATCCTCTTTTTCTCCCCTCGCAGCCCCAGATTCAGCCCGGGCCAGTCTCTACATAGAATTAAAGGGACAGGTAAATTAGCGACGACGGCAGCTCTTATTGTGTATTTCCGCCGTCCATCCTCTACGGTAAAACGAGCTGTGTGAATCTCCTTTTGATCTTCATGAATGCAGGTGATCAGGGTGACGCGTTGGCAGGGCTGGTTTGCTGCGGTGAGGCGGCAGATAGCGTGGAGGGTCTTGTTTGGAAATCTTTGCTTTTCCTGCGTTATTGAGTGTTGCTATGGCGCACTCTAATACCTCTGTAACGTCCCGCATGAAAGCCAGCCTGTGAATGCCTACAACTTTTCTTTTTTCTCTGGGGAGGAAGCGCAGTACTTTGTCGAATGGCCTGAGTTGTCGAAACGAGCTATGTCAGGAGTCGTTGTGCCTCCCTGCAGGGGTCAGGGAGGAAGGCGTCTTGTGATCACTGCTGCTGTATGTGCACTAACTCCTGTGTGGCTGTCTAGAGTCCCTGGGCGATCTGTTGTAGCAGTTTGTTGCTGGATGTTCGTTTCGTACAGGTGTCCCAGGAACCCTTCTGGGGAGCGGGGGGAGAGTTTGCCCCTGGGTCAGTGTCGCAGGACCGACTCAGCGCAGGAGAACACAGATGACAGGAGTCACGAATGTGCAAGAAAAAATTTTGCTCTTTTATTTAAATTCTTCTCTCCATTCAACCTGCATTCGAAAAGCAGAGATCAAAAAGAAAAAAATTGCAGAAAACTTGCTCACACACACATCCACACAAACACAGTGCTCTTATGTACTGGGGTTCCTCAGGGGTAAGGGAGGTAGAGCAGTGCAGATAAATCAGCCTCCCCGGTCAGAAGAGGCAGTGTCCTGTGTCGCTTCTCTGTGGTGTCTTTTGGCGCGTTTGACTCTCAGTAGTGTGGGAATCTGTGGAGAGAGAGAAGACGGGTTGTCCATGTAGTCATCTGAATCCCACTCACCGCGGCCATCAGGGTTCAGCCTTTTATCATGCGCCGGTGACGGCTGGATGGTAGATGATTTAAGCTGCTGCCCAAGGAGCATTTCGGCGTCTCGCCCCTGAGTCGGTGTCTACGGTGCTGAATGCACTCTAAAATAAAAAAAAAAGCTGCAAGTTCATGTGAAGTGTGGGCTGTAACCCCACCGTCACAGTCATGTTACAACCACAAAAATAAATGTACTTTATTGGGATTTTTTGTGAAAGTCCAACACAATATTAAAGTAAAAGAAAAATGCTAAATACCTTTTACATTTTTTTTACAAATAAAATTTTTAAAAGTGTGGCATGCAAGTATGGCTCCACTTTCATAAAAAGGATTTTTCTTGCCACTCATCCAAAAAGACTAAATTTGGGTAGTGCACTAATGGTTATCCATTTATTCAGATTCTCCCATCTTAGATGAGGATCTCTGCAGCTCCTCCAGAGTTACCATGGGTCTCTTGACTGCTTTTGTATTAATTTTTGCCTGCCCAGCCATTTAGTTAAGGTGGATGGATCGATGGATGGATGGATGGATGGATGGATGGATTAATAAGCACTACATGAGATGAATGAGCTTAGAATTCAAATTTTTTTAATAACCAAACCCTGCTTTAAATTTCTCCACAACCTTATTTCTGACCTGTCTGGTATGTTCTTTGGGCTTTTTGATGCTGTTTGTTCATTTAATGTTCTCTAACAAACCTCTGAGGGCTTCAGAGAACAACTGTATTTATACTGAGATTAAGTTACAAACAGGTGACTTCTGAAGACTTCTGGATTACTTATTAGTATCAGAGTAAAGGGGACTGAATTAAAAAAAACATTTATAATGTTCCTTTTAAATCACAAATATTTGCCAGTTTGTGTTGATCTGTCACATTAAATTTCAATAAAATATATTTGTTTGTGGTTGTAATGTGACAAAATGAGCAAAAGTTTATGGGGTAGGAATACTTTTTCATTTACTGTAAGACCACATGAGCTGCATAGTGGATGGATTGCAGGTTGATTGAACATCACTGTGGAATAGAAATGAGGTAATATTGTAGAAAATATTCATTCTTAGACACTCTATTGGGAGGCATACCACTCAAAGTCACATAAGAACAGCAGCATCTGCCAATGGATGAAGTTCAGTAAGCACATCCAAACACCCTAGGTGTAACTAGGTCCCTCACGGCATACTGGCACACAGCTAATCATTTGTAGTTAGGATAAACCATCACAAACCATTAAGAACAACATATTCCATTATAGACTATTAGAAAGACATTATAATGTCCATTAGGAACCAGAAATCTCTAATGATTTAATGACTTTTTAAGGATGGTGGCGTGGTGATTCTTGTCTTCTGAGTGCATCCAAATTGTAAAATAATTTGTTTAGTAAGAAATTGCATCCAACAGATCAAAAAGAAACAGGGGAGAAAGAAAGAAACAGTCAGTGAGAGAAAAAAAGAAGAGAGAAATAAAGAGACAGAACACTTTTAGATAAAGGAAATGAGAGACAAACAGACTTGAAAGAGTAGTGAAATCAGAGATGGAAATTGTGATGGAAAATATAAAAAATGGGAGAAAATAAGGAGAATAACAACTTACCAGAATGAGGTTGACAGAATTGGGCCTAAGAATCAGAGACTTAAAGAGAGAGAGAGAGAGATGGAGAGAGTGAGAAGGAATATGGAAATAGAAAAGAGAGCAGAACTTGATGCGGTTAAAAATAAAACTGGGTATTTTGTGATGTTTTTCTCCTCCACATGTAGCTCAGTGTGTTTTATATCTGTTTATTCTGTCACCGAGCCTGTGATGTAATGAGGAGAATTGTCGGTCGCCTCTAAAAAGCCTGAGTCATTACTGCATGTTCGACTCATTACAACCACAATCCTGCTGAGAAAGGCATTCCCCCCAACCACCACCCGCCTCACCACCAAAAACACCAACCTTAGGATAAAAGGAAAAAAAAAGTTACAAGCAAAAACACAGGTAGTGAGCAAGAAGCAAAATATAACCCATAAAAGTCCTCCTAACATCAACCTAATAGTGTTTCATTTGGGACACTATATTCTTACCAAGTGCTTTACTTTAGGGAAACATATACTTTGTATGGTGTATCATTGCCCTCAAAACACACTTAGTTCTTCTTGGCTAAGATTCCACAAGAAGTTGGAAACATTCTTTTGAGGTTCAGATCCATGTTCACATGATTGTGTCATGCAGTTATTTCATACTGTAAGTCTCCAGCTCTACCACATCGCCATGTTGCTCTGCTGGATTCAGATCCTGTGACTGGGAAGGCCAATGAAGGACACACTGAGTTCATGAAACCAGTTTAAGATGACTTTTTCTTTGTTACATGATAAATTGTCATGCTGGAAGTAATCATTAGAAAATTGTTAAATTGAGATGGTGTGGTGGTTAGCACTGTGGCCTTTTACCACCTCGAGATTCGTATACTTCCTTTTGTCATGGACACTGCATCACTTCCCCATGCTTGGTTGGTTTCATATGGGTAATCTGGTTTCCTCCCACAGTCCAGAGACACGCAGATTAGGCTAATTGGGGTTTCCAAATTGGCTGTAGTGTATGTGCATGCTTGTGCCCTGCAACAGATTGGCATCCCATTTAGGGTGTACATCGCCTAGTGCCCTGAGTCCCTTGGACAGGCTTCAGTCCTTCTGTGACATTGCATAGGATAAGTGATATAGAGATTGTATGAGAAAACTAAACCTGAGCCCGTATTGACTAAGCGTCTGAGAGTATGAAATTGCTCCTAAGTGGGAATTCTCAGAATGATGCAAGTTTGGTAGTACTTTTAGCAGTAGGAGTAAGACGTGCATGGAGGAGAAATGTTTTAGTAACACGGAATGACACGAAACTCATTAAAGATACGTTTGGACAAAAATGGAATTCCTTTTTTTTTCTTCCTAAATCACATGCATTATGTAACTGGTCCATTAGCAAACATTCTGCAGGTGACTGATACAGCATGTTTTTTTTTTTTTTTTAAGATACAGGCAAAGATGCAGCTTTGAAAAAGTGATATGGATGACATTGTTGGAAATAATAAATCAAACTTAAAGTGCTGCTCTTACAGCACCGCAGATCATGCAGTTTTATAAATTTTCCCACCACGCAGTGTAAAATCTAAAAACAAGCTGCATTTATAGAGTTGTGGGCATCATCCATGGCACACACATTAAAATAATCAATATACATATATTTATATTAAAATATTTGAGTGCACACAACTTTTTTTTTTTTTTAATACGTCACACCCACGTTTTTCCTTGTTGGTATGTGCGGCAAACTGACAGGCAGTCTTGATGCCTTCACAAAGTGCCATCCACTCACTTTTTAGAGGTAAGAGTAGGGCAGAATTTTAAGACTTTAATTATTTCTTTATATTTTACTGTTTCGTCTTCAAGCAAAATGGCTTCATCTTTTTTTTTCCAGTTTGATTTCCTCTTGAAATAATTTTGATCAGATTATGACACACAATCATACACAGCTCTACTGTAGGGGCTTTAAACAATAGTTAAACAGCAGTCTGATTAGGATAACATCATGCAGCTGAGTCACGTATTTATCTATGTTGTCTATGTTCATAAAGCTATCACACTACTGCTACTGATTTTACCATTTTGCTTTTGTAGTTTAAAACTACAAAAACCTGTCCAAACTACATACAACTGCGGCTCTCAGTGCCATAAAAAAGTGACGTCACATTTTTTCCACAAAAAAAGGAAACTTCAAATATGTCTTACTCTGTGCTAGGAATATAGCCTAAATGAACATTGATCCTGATTCCTACGTGTGATTCTGAGACACTTAGTTAATGCGGGCCCTAATATGGTCTCCGGCTTTTTGTAGCGTGTTTTTGTGTGATTCCGGTCAGGAGGGATTTTCTGTTTTAGGCGCAGGGGACAATATTTCATTCCAGGCCCGAGCTCTGGAACCTTCACGTCTGGCCCCTGAAGGGGACCAACTACGAGATGCTGGTTTTTCAGCCAATGTAATAGAAACTATTCTGCTAGGGCTCCCTTTACTAGAAGAACGCATGCCCTCAGATGGAATGGTTTTGAAAGTTGGTGTATGGCAAACCTTGTAGACCCAGTCCACTGCCAGATTGTTGCAGTGCTGGAGTTTCTGCTGGAGACACTGTCCTCCGGCATATGTCCCAGCACTCTTAAAACAGAGCCGCCCATAGTCCCTTTATGGGACTTAGCCATTGTGCCCGAGGGTGTGGTTGATACCCCTTTCAAAACCACTAGAGTCAGCACCTGTTAGGGTTCTGGCCCTTAAATTGGTTTTTCTAATGGCCATTATTTCTCTAAAGAGAATTGGGGATTTGCAGTCCCTGTCAGTCTTGCCATCCTGCCTAGACTTTGCTCTTGGGCTGGTCAAAGCTATTTTGCATCCTCACCCGAATTATTTTTCGAAAGTTCCATTCTTGACCATACACCCAGTTGTTTTCAAAGGCTTCTGTCCTCTGCCATTTACTGCTCCGGAGCAGCAAATACTTCACTTATTGTGTCCAGTACGTGCTGTGCAGATTTACGCCCACTGCACTAACCAGTGGCGTAAGTCAGAGCAGCTTTTTATATGCTATGGGGGCCGCAACTGGGGGACGGCTGCCACAAGACAAATGATGTTAGATTGGGTGAGGGGTGCTATTGCCCTAGCCTATGAGGCGCGTGGTCAGACTTTACCTCTAGGAGTTAGGGCCCATTCAACTAGGGCGCTCAATGGCTTTGGCAAGAGGTGTCCCCTTGCAGCAAGTGTGTGATGCGGCAGGTTGGTCCTCTCCGCACACATTTGTCAGATTTTATAGTTTGGATGTCCATGCTACTGCGAGCTCATGGGTCCTCGAGTCAGCATCCCAAAGTCAGGTCCAGACCTCTTTGATAATTGAGCGCACACGCTACACAACCCTGGGGGTCCAAACACTTTCAATGTGGCGGCGTTGGTATTCTTGTTCCAAATAGTGTTTTTATGCAGCATTGAGTGTAGCTTTTAAAAGGGAATGTCTCAGGTTACTTGACTGTAACCCTGTTCCCTGAAAAAGCAGAAACAAGATCCTGTGCTCCAATGCTGCACTGTAGGAGTGACTGGAAATCCTTTCAGACAAAATTGACCTGAGGATGTTTACGGTTCATGCGTATTTACATGTATAACCTCCAGGTGCACCTATTCAAATGAAGTCACCTGACCAGGGTTATATAAGCAAAACTTTGGCATGTTTGACACACATGATTCAACAACCGGTTAAACAAAGAGCTTTCTCAATAGCGTTTTTTTGCAGCATCTCGTTGCCGCTTTTTCAGGGAACAGGGCTACAGTCAAGTAGCCTTAGACGTTCCTGCTACCTTTCCACATCCAATTCTTGTTTGACCTTTGTCATTTTCCAAACTGGATGTTGTACATATTTACCTTTTTAAGCTTCAGTTGTGCTACATGTTTAAATACACATTTGTTAAGATGTATCTTGAATGCTACTGGCTATTATTGCAGCGAGCCACTCCTGAGCATACCCTGCCCAGCTTTCTAACTGTCTGTCTCTCTTCCTGTATCTCGCACTGTACAGCTGTTTGTGTGTCTGTCTGAATGTCTGTCAATCTATCTACCTACCTAATGTTGCAATCCAGATTCTGTGTTTGTGTGTCTGTATATGTGTATGTGGTGTTTACAGTCACAAAATCCAACAACAAATTATAAACTGTGTGTCTCGTGTGTGAGCCAGTTTACGCCTCCATCTCCCCTGCTGACACCCTGCTGACAGCATCACATAGAGACACACACACAAACACACAGACAGGGGGAATAGAAAGTTTCTGCAGTGCAGTGTTTAGTACACAGCCATGAGGCTGCACTATGACATCTGGCTGTGTCCCAAACCACATTAAGCTACCATTCCAAGTTTTACAAATACAAACATGATATGGCTGTATCTTAAACCTATTAGTACCAGCAAGTGAAAGTAAAATGCAATTATACAAGGGAACAAAGGTCGGTACAATGAATTACCATACCATTGCATTTTGGATGGGAACTCTGGGGGGGAGGCGGAAATCATGTGACTGCATCAAATCACGTGACTGCATCTCATTGAAGGTAAATTTCTGGCTCAACTTGATTTGTTTAGTTTATCCGGTACGTCTTTTTTAGATACACAGTGTTACCTGCTGTCTCTACAAATTCCATTATAAGAAGTTAGCCCAACAATAAAGTATTAATTCATTTAACATTTATCTAGTTGGTGTTATTACTTTTTTTAGAACTTTGGTCTGATTCATAACAATGGCATTTTGGCAAGAATTGTTGTCTAATTGGTTACAGTGGCCTTTTTGTTTTAAAACTGTGGCCTGATTTGTTATAATGGCATTTTAGGGGAAACAGTGGTCTGTTTGGTTACAGTGGCATCTTAGGGAAACTGGTTTCTGGTTGGTTTCAATGGCATCTTAGGGAAACTGGTTTCTGGTTGGTTTCAATGTCATTTTAAGGAACAGTTGGCTCATTGGTTAGAGTGGCATTTTGGATAGAAACTGTTGTCTGATTGATTACAGCCTAATAAATCAGTACACTGCCATGCAATGGAATTTTAAATGAGAACTGTGCCCTGTTAAAATAACAAAACAAAGAGGTGCCTTAATGTAAATAAGTTTAGTAACAAGTTGCACAACGTTTTTAAATTTATTCAAATTTAGAGAAATTTGCTGCCCAAACAAAATATTTCACGTTGCTGTTCATTTGACACAATATGTACCCAGTTCAAAATCTTATGCTGACTCATCTTGTCTCTAATTCAAATATTTAAGTCAGCTGAAGTAGTATTGATTGTGGGCTTCATTAATTATATATTTTTTTAGGGTTGACTTAGCCCAACTTTTAATCTATTAAATAAAGGAAGATTGTAGCCCACTAATGTAGTTGTTTCAGGTGAATGTTTTTCTATGAAAAAAAAAAAAAAGTTTTCTTAAAGTTTAGTAAGATATCTGAATAACACCAGATGGTAATCAGTCTCTTAATGATTCTTTTAAATAAAAATAGAAAAACACATAAAAAAGATAAGATGAAATTTTTTTGTCTTTTTTCCTAATGTGTCAGATGCAAAAAAAAAAAAAAGACTGTTGCAACAAAAGTTGTTGAGGAGAGCATGTCTCTCCAAGTCTAATAAAACACATTTGGATGGCTTTATAGTTGTCAGTTTAGTCTTTTTTGGAATTAAGTTTATAGAGCACAGACCGGACAAAATATCACTCCTAAAGCTGCTGCATAGTTCATCCAGGCCCCTCAAGGACTACAGTCCCTTCCAACACAACAGCAAAATCAACAGCTTGTTCACGCTCCTCCTGTAGCTCCAAAAGGACACCCCTCTGACCCAATCCTTCAAAGCAGCCCGCTGAATAAAGAAAACAAGAGAAGTTTGTAATGACAAAGATAAATAAATTTTATGGAATACATAGCTCTGATAAACATTAAAGATATAAATAAGGTTATATACAGTACCACCAGAGTGTGTAAAACTGTTTGGGACTGCTTCTGGAATTCTAATGATACGTTAAAGGCTATGTGTTGTTTCATATTTAAAACAGTTTTATATTTCTAAGGGTTTTACTCAGTCATTTTCATGAGTAACTAAATGTTTGGAATGATGTTTTAAACCACGTTAACCAGGTATTTACTCAATTATTTTTTTTATACAGATAGGTTAACCGCTACAACTCTAGTACTGTAGATGAGCATTAGGGACTCTGAAGCCAAAATAACATGGCAATTTTTATATCTCATAATTTACAGAGTACGAAAGTGTCACTACTCCTTAACTGTTTAACACTTTTGTCAGTTAAGCGCTCGGTGGCCATGTGTGCAATGGTAGACCAGGATGTTGTTGCTGGGCAAAAGTCAGTGGAAACACACCAGCCTCAGATATACTGTATAACAGTATAAAATAACATGTAAGCTAACTGAAACCTATTTAATAAAAAAATAATACTTACCCAGAGTAAAGAGTTCACAAAACAGCCATCTTGACCTTGACCCTTAAACTTGAATCTATTAGTTTATTCAGTCTGTGTCATTAAAGCTTTTAAGTACACAATGTTACCTGTTTTCTCAACAAATATCACTCTCAACAAATACCACAAATCATCACAGCACAAAGATCAATGCATGTAGAACTTCCTGAAATGAGTTACAGTAATTTAAAGTTTCTTTTGAGTCAAGCAACCACATGAAGTTAACAGAACAGTTGTCTATAGCTACTCCAAGTGTGTATACAGCTACAGATGGAAAGTGCTGGAGGTAGGAAAGTTAAGGATAATCTGAGTCCTACCAACATAAAAGTTATATGAGAATACACTGAGAGTCAGTATGTGTGAACAGAACCCTGGACTGACCTTTCTTTCAAAAGTCTTCTTCCATCAAGGGTTAGCCTTGGAAGAGCATTGCTTGTACAGTAATTTGATTTTATATTGCAATGTTATTTATTTATTTATTTATTTATTCTTCTTTTTTTTCTTCTATTTCTTCTTCTTATTGTTGTTCACAGTTTTAATTAATGATACAACATGCTAGCTAATTTTTAAGTCAATGATAATTGCTGCTGTTATGACAGAATTTAGTTACAATATGGTTCAAAGTACACTGTGTATGTATAGTATACTTTCATAACTTACAGTGTGTAAATGCAGTCATGTGAAGTATTCATTCATGTCTGAATACAAGTAATGACCTTATGTTTAATATTATTCTGGAATAGCCTTTGTTTTGGCCTCAAACCTGCAGGGTTGAGCATTCGATGTTGCATGTTCTCCCCATGCTTGGTGGGTTTTCTCCAGGTACTCTGGTACCACAGTGCAGATTAGGCTAACTGCCATTTCGTACTGTAGTTTGTAAACAAATGTGTGTGCGTGTGTGCACCTCTTGTGACACTTTTACAGGATAAACTTGTTTAGAAAAAGAAGAAATGTTCTTTAGTCTCACCTGTGAAAGTGAAAAGAAGTCCATGAAAAGAAGTCCATATGATTTCGGATCAGAAAATTACTGTTCAAAAGTCATTACTCAGACTCCAACTACACTTTCCAAAAAAATAAGTTTATTTGAGTGTACTCGTAGTATACTTCTGTTAAACTAAAAATAAGTATGTATGCTTTAATATTTCTTACCTAAAGCAAGCTTCATTTTTATGTAATTATCAGATATATACCTAATATAACACCAATATACTTAAGAATACTTTATTTAAACTGACAAATAAAAAAAAAAAAACATTAATATATTTTGGCATATATTTTAGCATAGTATAATAAGTGTGCATTATATAATAAAGGGTTGCCTTATACATAAAGTTTAAGAATACTTGTCCTGTAGTTTGGGTGGAATAGTTTAAAGTGTTCTTAACCAAAACGAAAACAGATGAACATATGACAGATTTTACTGACAAGTCTTCCAGATGTAAACGCTATGTAAGGAGCATTAATGCTGCTGATATTATGACCATTTTGACCATTATACAAAGTGGATCTCAAAAATGTGAATATTGTGAATTTTATTTTATTATAATAAAAAAGTAAAACTTATATAGTTTTGCTCCATGACTCATGAAGTAAAATATATATAGCCTTTTTTTTTTGTTTTAGCCTAAATAATAATAGTAGAGTAAATTATTATTCATACAGTATAAACAGTGTTTACATCTGAACATGACTTGAAATATTTTTAAAAGTGTAAGCAACTGGTAATATTTATTAATTAACTTAGTTGTGTCAAGTAGTATTCATAGGTATACTTTTATAAACTAAAAAAGTGGGTTAGAAGTATATAACTAGTATCGATAAGTTTACATATAGTATCTTCTTTGTCTTTCGGCTGTTCCCTTTCAGGGGTCGCCACAGCGAATCATCTGCCTCCATCTAACCCTATCCTCTGCATCCTCTTCTCTCACACCAACTAACTTCATGTCCTCTCTCACTGCATCCATAAATCTCCTCTTTGGTCTTCCTCTAGACCTCCTGCCTGGCAGTTCTAACCTCAGCATCCTTCTACCGATATATTCACAATCTCTCCTCTGAACATGCCCAAACCACCTCAATCTGGCCTCTCTGACTTTATCTCCAAAACATCTAACGTGGGTTGTCCCTCTGATAAACTCATTCTTAATCCTATCCATCCTTGTCACTCCCAAAGAGAACCTCAACATCTTTAGCTCTGCTACCTCCAACTCTGCCTCCTGTCTTTTCTTCAGCGCCACTGTCTCTAAGCCGTAGAGCATCGCTGGTCTCACCACTGTCCTGTACACCTTTCCTTTCATTCTCGCTGATACTCTTTTATCGCACAACACACCTGACACTTTTCTCCACCCATTCCAACCTGCCTGTACCCGCCTCTTCACCTCCTTTTCACACTCTCCGTTGCTCTGGACCGTTGACCCTAAGTACTTAAAATCCTGCACCTTCTTTACCTCTGCTCCCTGTAGCCTCACCGATCCTCCTGGGTCCCTCTCATTTACACACATGTATTCCGTCTTGGTGCGGCTAACCTTTATTCCTCTGCTTTCCAGAGCATACCTCCACCTCTCCAAATTTTCCTCCACCTGTTCCCTGCTCTCGCTACAGAGCACAATGTCATCTGCAAACATCATAGTCCATGGGGACTCCTGTCTTACCTCATCTGTCATCCTGTCCATCACCAGAGCAAACAAAAAGGGGCTTAGCGCTGATCCTTGATGCAGACCCACCTCCACCTTAAACTCTTCTGTCACACCTACAGCACATCTTACCACTGTCTTACAGCTCTCATACATGTCCTGCACCACTCTAACATACTTCTCTGCCACTCCAGACTTCCTCATACAATACCACAGCTCCTCTCTTGGCACCCTGTCATACGCTTTCTCTAAATCTAAAAAGACACAATGCAACTCCCTGTTACCTTCTCTGTACTTCTCCGCCAGCATCCTCAAAGCAAATACTGCATCTGATGTACTCTTTCTAGGCATAAAACCATATTGCTGCTCACAAATGCTCACCTCTGCCCTTAACCGAGCTTCCACTACTCTTTCCCACAGCTTCATTGTCTGGCTCATTAGCTTTATACCTCTATAATTGCCACAGCTTTGCACATCTCCCTTGTTCTTAAAAATTGGCACCAATACACTTCTCCTCCATTCCTCTGGAATCCTCTCACTCTCCAAGATCTTGTTAAACAAACTTGTCAAAAACTCTACTGCCACCTCTCCTAAGCCCTTCCATACCTCCACAGGTATGTCATCAGGACCAACAGCCTTTCCACTCTTCATCCTCTTCAACGCCCTTCTCACCTCACTTCTACCAATATTTGCTACTTCCTGTTCCACAACAGTCACCTCTTCTACTCTTTGTTCTCTTTCGTTTTCCTCATTCATCAACTCCTTAAAGTACTCCTTCCATCTTCCCATCACCCTCCTGGCATCTGTCAGTACATTTCCATCTCTATCTTTAATCACTCTAACCTGCTGCACATCCTTCCCATCTCTATCTCTCTGCCTTGCCAACCTGTACAGATCCACCTCTCCCTTCTTACTGTCAAGCCTAGCATACAAGTCCTCGTATGCTCTTTGTTTGGCCTTTGCCACCTCTACCTTCACCTTACTCTGCATCTCCCTGTACACCTGTCTACTCTCTTCAGTCCTCTCAGTGTCCCACTTCCTCTTAGCTAGCCTCTTTCCCTGTATACACTCCTGGACTTCCTCATTCCACCACCAAGTCTCCTTGTCCACTTTCCCCTTACCTGATGATACACCAAGTACCCTCCTACCTGTCTCCCTGATCACATTGGCTGTAGTTGTCCAGTCAACTGAAAGCACCTCCTGACCACCCATAGCCTGTCTCAACTCCTCCCTAAAGACTTCACAATATTCTTCCTTTCTCAGCTTCCACCACTTTGTCCTCTGCTCTGCCTTTGTCCTCTTCGCCTTCCTCACCACCAGGGTTATTTTACACACCACCATTCTGTGTTGTCTGGCTACACTCTCCCCTACCAACACTTTGCAGTCACTGATCTCTTTCAGGTTACAACGTCGACACAAGATGTAGTCGACCTGAGTGCTTCTGCCTCCACTCTTATGTCACCCTATGTTCCTGCCTCTTCTGGAAGAAAGTATTTACTACTGCCATTTCCATCCTCTTTGCAAAGTCCACCACCATCTGTCCTTCTACATTCCTGTCCTGAAGACCAAACCTGCCCATCACATTTTCATCACCTCTGTTCCCTTCCCCAACATGTCCATTGAAGTCTGCACCAATCACCACTCTCTCACCTCTGGGGATGCTCTGCATTACTTCATCTAACTCAATCCAGAATTTCTCCTTCTCTTTTAACTCACATCCTACCTGTGGGGCATAACCACTAACAACATTGAACATTATCCCTTCAATTTCCAGCTTCAGACTCATCACCCTATCTGATACTCTCTTCACCTCTAGAACATTCCTTACAAACTCCTCTTTTAGGATAACTCCTACTCCATTTCTTTTCCTATCCACACCATGGTAAAACAATTTGAACCCTGATCCTAAGCTTCTAGCCTTGCTACCTTTCCACCTGGTCTCCTGGACACACAGTATATCCACCTTCCTTCTCTGCATCATATCAACCAACTCTCTTCCCTTCCCTGTCATGGTCCCAACATTCAAAGTCCCTACTATCACTCCTAAACTCCTGCCTTTCCTCTTCTCTCTCTGCTTACGAACACGCCTTCCTCCTCTCCTTCTTCGACCAACAGTAGCCCAATTTCCACCAGCACCCTGTAGGTCAACGGCACCAGTGGCGGTCGTTGTTAACCCGGGCCACGACCGATCCGGTTTACATATAGTATACAGTACATCATTCCACAGTTGCGATGGAAAATAAAGCTATATTCTATTAGCTATATAAAGCAAAGAAAACCAAAGCTAGTAAAAGTAAGACATACAGTAGTGTGATGAGAGCTCAAAAGAATTAAAGTAAATAGCTGTGGCTATTAAAAGAAACACTTGTTAGTGATACTAATCAGAAAAAAAAGGCTTTGACTTGCTAAGACGATTAAAGATTAAACTTTGTGAGCTGATAAAATCAAATTGATCCTATTCCAGAGTGATGAGAATATCAGGGTAAGAAGGGAAGTACATGAAGCGAAGCACTCATCATGCATACTGCCCACAGTATAAGTATGAGCATGAGGAATCATTTTAATAAATAAGCTGGCCACAGCACTGTGTTCAGTAATTAAAACTAAAGAAGACTGAATGAAGTCTTAAAGTGTGCAACTATTTTGTTGGCCAGGTATATTTGTGTGGTTGAGTTTACTACTCTTACATAAAAGAAATTATTTTATAAATTAAAAAATGGGCTAGAAGTTCATAACTAGTACATATATGTTTACTTACAGTATACTATACGAGCATGGGTCAAACATTATCCACACTCTGGTTACATTTAAACTGCTGTTGTCAGGACTTTCTTACAGTATCAGCGTTAAGCTGTACAGGTGTGAACATGTAGCATGAGTTAATTTGTAACTGTGGTAACTTCTGGTGACAAGACATGGATTCATCACTATGAGCCAGAGAAGAAATGGCAGAGTATGGAACAGAAACATTCTTAATCTCCAAAAGAGCTAAACCCTAAACTTCAGATCAAATGCAGAAGACTGCTATTCAAGAGCGTTGTAATCTTGCATGATGATGCACATTTGCACACTTCTACCCACACTGTCAACACTTAGTTGGTCCCCTGAAAGCAGCCCTAAGAAGATAAAGAAGCAGCCCTACTGATGGTGAAGTGAAGACTGGATTGCAAAAAGAGTGCAACCCAGATTTAAAAAAATTATTAATTTATAATTAAAATATATTCTACAGCCAGAGTGTGGATTATTTATGACTTACCCTTATACATACAGTAACAGGATAGTTGGAATACAAAATAAAACTTAAAAATAGATTTTTTTATTTAATTTAATCCATTTTTATTTATATAGCTTGTTTAACTGTGGTCATTGTCACAAATCAGCTTTACAAAATGTAAAGACAATGATGGAAATGAGTGAAGAAAAAATGTATGAATGTATGAATCAAAAATGATCAGATCATCCCTGATAAGCAATCTGAGAGAGATGGTGGCTAGGTAAAACTAACTGATATGGAAATAGAAAGTAACCTTGAGAGAAACCAGAGGGGTGGAGGGGGTCTGGATCACCAGTAGCTCAGGAGCACCATATGTAGCTTAAAAGAAAGAGAGACAGGGAGAAGGAAATTTATTTTATCTTGGCACTATTTCTAGCATGAAAACATGCTATCCTGGTAATATTATCTACATGATCTTTAAATAGAAGAGTGGAATCAACAATCACCCTAAAGTCTTTTACTGCTGCACATGAAAAAAAGGCCATCCAGTTACAGTTACAGTGTGATCAGAAAACTTACTTCTAGCTGCTGCAAGTTAATACAATAACTTGTGTCTTGGTTGAATTAAGCAGAAGGAAGTTAATTAGCATCCAGTCTCCTACAGTATGTCTTTCACACATAGCCAAATCCTGACTTATACAGTTTGTGTATGCTATTCCTATATAGATATCAGCATAGCTGCTGTGCTACTACCTTTTTCATGATCTTAGAGATAAAGGGGGGGTAAAGGGGATATCAGCCTGTAGTTGAACAGCTGATAGGGGTCAAGGTCATGTTTCCTAATCAGTGGTTTAATAACTGCTACATAAAAACATTTTGGACCATACCCCCTGCTATTTTTGAAACAGGTTCTATTATTGCTGGTACTATTTGTTTGAGACAATGTGTCGTTATAGGATCTAGTATACAAGTTGATTTTGCTGAGGAGATGAGTAAAATGATCGCACTCTCTTGAAGGGGAGTAAAATATTCTAGGCACCGATCTGATGTGGTTAGTTTATCATCTGCATCAATTTTTATTAAATTGTCTGGTTTCAAAGCCTAAAATCTTTGCCTGAAGTTTACAATTTTGTTATCGGAAAAATAGATGAAGTCCTCACTACTGCATGTTATTGATGTGTAGGATTCTGTAGTGATCTTATTCTTGGTTAATTTTGCTACAGTATTGAATAAGAATCAGGAATATAGGATTCTTTTTTTATAACAGGGAAGAGATATGTTGATCTACCAATACTTAGAGCATTTTTATAGTTCAAAACACTCTCTTTCCATGCTATTTAAAATACTAACAATTTAGTTTGATACCATGTAATTTTCAAGCTTCTAATGTTTTTGCGTGTTGAAAGTACACTGCTTTTACACCTAAAATATACTCCAATGTATACTTTAATTAAATAAAAAGTGGGCCAATTTAGTCAAGGAGTATAGGAATAGAACATCCAGTAAGATATTACTAGAACATGCATATGATTATGGATGGATGGTTCTGTTTATGTACCACCTGGCGCATTGGGCAATGAATATACATCTGCCATTGCTGTGGAAGTCATTTACAGGATTAGGTTTCCAGCTTGACACCCAATTGTATTTGAGCATTTGGGGGTAAGCGAGCTTGATTAAGGGTCAAACAGTGGAGACCTGGACACGTTGGGGCTCAAACCGGGGATCTCCTGGTTTGCAGTTCAACAAATTAACCACCAAGCCACCTTTGCCCTAATATGAGTATACTTGGGAATTAAATTTGGTTTACTTAATAAAATTAACATTAAGTATACTTTTGTTTCGGGAAGAATTATTCCACAATTATTCAACAGTCAATCTACCTGTCAGACTCACTGGTGTTTACCTAGACACACCTAATACTGTTTTAGATTCATGCCTCATAAATTTATAGAAGGAAAAACTTGGTAAAGCACACAATGACCACCTATGTCATTGTGCGATACAGTTTACTGAAGCCCCTGATATATGCAATCAGGTCAGGTGTCCACATACTTTTGGACATACAGTGTACCAAGAACTGATGTACCAAAATCCACAGTTGGTAAAATTCTTAGGAATCCTTTCTGATGGAAGTATTGAAGGGGAGGAGTTTTTATATTGTTAAATGAGGGACAGGAGCACTGTGGAAGGGGTGGGATCAAGCTGGTAGGTGGTGTGATTGCTGAACATAATAATCTGCAGGATCTCTTTTGTAGAAGAAGGAGGAAAAATGTACTAGGAAAAGAGTAGGAAAGGAGTGATCGTGAAGTGTAGGAATAGGGGTAGGAGGGAAGGACTGGCAGGTTTTGCTAATCTACTCATCAGAGATGGTGGTGAAGTCATCAGCAGTCAGGGAGGACGGTGTAGGAGGAGGCAGAGGTTTGAGACATGAAGAAAAAAATATATATTACAAAGCTATTGTCGATTGCATACAGATAATTTCCTTGTAAAAGGAGGCAGCAATCATGTTGAATGAGGCCCTTTTTTATTTTGTTCTTTATTTTTTTTCTATGTTTCTTATGCTTTGAAAAAGCTGATTCTCTCTCTCTCTCTCTCTCTCTCTCTCTCTCTCTCTCTCTCTCTCTTACTTTCACACACACGCATGCGCACACACTGCTACAGGACGAGATCTATAACCTTCCAGTTCCCAGCATCCAATAAATCAGAAGGAGAAAAAAAAAGAAAAAGAGAGGAAATAAAATGTCTTCAGCTGCCACTTTAATGACAAGGTCTCATCTGAAAGAAAGGGGAAAAAAAACCTGCCAGATCTATCAGGGCCATATGCTGGCTTCCACCCAAAACACGGTTTCCTCCACATTTTCCTCAGACACCATTTCCACAGAGACAAACGACAACTTCATGTTTAGGACAATAAATAAAAAGTTGTGTGAAAAAGAAGTGGTTCAGGGACGCAGACATGACTCCGAAGGGCTGTAAGTCTGAAACACAGCTTTAATGCAGAGCTGCTAAATTGTGAAGTGTAGAGTGTAAAACGCTGAGTTAGCAAACTCACTTCTCATAACATCCTGCGTATGACTTTAAAAGGTCTTTATAATTTTTTTTTCTTTTTCCATCAATCTGGAGAGTCTTTTACACATTTTAGTTTCTTCCATAAATGTTTAAAAATGTATTCATGAATGTATTTGTTCACAGTTGTCCACTTTGTATAATTATTAAATGTATAAATTTTTATAATCAGTTTTGCTTCTATTTTTTTTCTCTTTTTTTTTAAATGTTTTCCTAGTAATGATTAGTAATATTTATATATAATACTATTAATAATTTTTATGTTCTTGTTTATTGTTTCTCTGTATGATGTGTTGCACATTATTTGTAATACAGTGGAACCTTGGATTACAAACATAATTTATTTCCGGAAGTGGGCTCGTACAGTGGGTACGGAAAGTATTCAGACCCCCCTTAAATGTTTCACTGTTTGTTATATTGCAGCCATTTGCTAAAATCATTTAAGTTCATTTTTTCCTCATTAATGTACACACAGCACCCCATATTGACCAAAAAAAAAAAAAAAAAAACACTGAATTTTTGCCTTTTTTATTGACATTTATTAAAAAATAAAAACTGAAATATCACATGGGCCAAAGTATTCAGACCCTTTGCTGTGACACTCATATATTTAACTCAGGTGCTGTCTGTTTCTTTTGATCATCCTTGAGATGGTTCTACACCTTCATTTGAGTCTAGCTGTGTTTGATTATAGTGATTGGACTTGATTAGGAAAGCCACACACCTGTTTGTACAAGATGTTACAGCTCACAATGCATGTTAGAGCAAATGAGAATCATGAGGTCAAAGGAATTGCCTGAAGAGCTCAGAGACAGAATTGTGGCAAGGCACAGATCTGGCCAAGGTTACAAAATTCTGCTGCACTTAAGGTTCCTAAGAGCACAGGGGCCTCCAAAATCCTTAAATGCCAGACATTTGGGATGCCCAGAACCCTTACTAGAGCTGGCCATCTGGCCAAACTGAGCTATCAGGGGAGAAGCGCCTTGGTGAGAGAGGTAAAAAGAACCCAAAGATCACTGTGGCTGAGCTCCAGAGATGCAGTAAGGAGATGGAAGAAAGTTGTAGAAAGTCAACAATCATTGCCCTCCACCAGTCGGGGATTTATGACAGAGTGACCCAACAGAAGCCTCTTTTTAGTGCAAGACACATGAAAACCCACATGAAGGACTCCAAGATGGCGAGAAATAGGATTCTCGGGTCTTTTAAGACCAAAATAAAACTTTTTGGCATTAATTCTAAGCAGTATGTGTGGAGAAAACCAGACAATGCCTATTACCTGTCCAATACAGTCCCAACAGTGAAGCATGGTAGTGGCAGCATCATGCTGTGGGGGTGTTAGGGCTGCAAGAGAAGGACGACTGGTTGCAATGTAGGGTAAGATGAATGCGGCCAAGTACATGAATATCCTGGACGAAAACCTTCTCCAGAGTGGTCAGGACCTCAGACTGGGCCGAAGTTTTACCTTCCAACAAGACAATGACCCTAAGCACACAGCTAAAATAACAAAGTAGTGGCTTCACAACAACTGTGTGTGTTTTTGAGCCAGGGCCTTGACATAAACACAATTAAGCATCACTGGAGTGAACTAAAAATGGCTGTCCACTAACGTTTACCATCCAACCTGACAGAACTGGAGAGGATCTGCAAGAAGGAATGACAGAGGATCCCCGAAAATGTCAACAATTCTGTTTTTTTTTTTGTCAATATAGGGTGCTGTGTGTACAATAATAGGGTAAAAAAAATAACCTAAATGATTTTAGCAAATGGCTGCAATATAACAATATACTTACTGTATATCAAAACACTCATAAACCAAATTGAAATTTTCCATAAGAAAGTAAAGTGTGTGTGAAGTACTGTAAAGTAAGAGAAAGGTGGAATGTGCCCCTCCTCTCTTCCTCTTCTTGTCTTACACAGTAACTATTCCTCCCCTCTCATTTGAGTTTCTCTCTCTCTCTCTCACACACACACACACACACACACACACACACACACACAACGGAAACACTGTTTTATGGGGAAAATGAACAAAAAATCTAAATAAACAGTGTAAACAGTACACATGTGCACGCATGTTGATTTTACCAGTGAGAGGCGTGCACTAAGATCGAGGAGATGAAGATGATTACCCAAAATTTTACAGCGCAAAAGAGAGAAAAAACATTGGTTAAGTAGTGATCACGTGACGCTTGGCATCAAAACAAGAAGTGCATGCGTGCTACAGGTACAGTACATGATACTCGGTACTCGTAAACCAAGACTTGTTCGTTTTTTACCTCAGAATTTATAAAAAAAATCTTTGTTTGTCTTGTGGAACACTTGCAAACCGCGTTACTCACAATCCGAGGTTCCACCGTATATTATATATATATATATATATATATATATATATATATATATATATATATATATTTTTTTTTTTTTTTTTAGTTATTTTCTAATAATCTTTTCGGAATATAAGTAATGTTCTTTATGCATTAGTTACAATTAGTTGAAAAATAAAAAGGCCTATTAATTTCATTTGTAGCTCTTACTGTGTGTGTACATAAATATATATATATATATATATATATATATATATATATATTTATGTATATATATATATATTTATGTATATATATATATATATATATATATATTTATGTATATATATATATATATATATATATATATATATATATATATATATATTTATGTATATATATATATATATATTTATGTATATATATATATATATATATATATATATTTATATATATATATATATATATATATATATATATATATATATTTATATATATATATATATATATATATATATATATATATATATATATATGTTATATTTTATATATACATTTTTAATATATGGTATTATTATTATGTATTAAATTACATATATGTATTTAGCGCTTTTTATTTTATGTGGCAATTAACCAACATAATAAAAACATTTTCATTATTTTTAGATATTTTAAATGCATTTTTTAAAGAGTTATTTATTTTAATTTAAGATACATTTTATATGCTTATATTTGAATGGTTTAAATATTTAAATCATTTAAATTATTATTATTTATATAATTATTTATTTGTACTTATTATATTTTTATTTCAAATTAGGGTGGATTATTATTATTATTATTATTATTATTATTTTCCTAGTAATATGTTTTTATAACAATTTTAGCATCAACTGAAAATTTTTGGCAATAAATAACTTTTTATTTTGCTCATTAAAAAGTTATTTTAAATCAATTTTATTTATTCTGTTTCCTTTTTTCTTTCTTTCCATCTTGCTTTCTCAAGTACTTTAAGAACTTTACACTAGAATAAAGGTAGCTTTAAAAATAAAAGTTGTTTTGGTTATTTGTATGTGGGCAGAGGCACTAAATCACCTTGTCGGGGATAAGCAGGAAACACTAGTGAATTATGGATGAGAAAAGAAGTTACACAGGATTGCACAGAAACTTCTTCCATTTCCAACTAAACCTAAGGCTGTGTCCCAAATGTTAGCCTGTAACTTCCAAAAACGAAGGAGAAATTCAAGAAGAGAGAATTTTATAACTAGTGCTAACTCAAAGCATGACTTATCACATGCTAATGTATAATGTAATTAGAGTTTCATTTAATCAGTCAGAGGACAGAGAGAGAGAGAGAGAGAGAGAGTCAAGAGTCAGCACAAGCTTCACACCATATTTTATTATGCTCTTGTTTGGATGATGATTGGCTCAAGCAGATATACAGGTGCTTCTCAATAAATTAGAATAACATCAAAAAGTTGATTTATTTCAGTAATTCAATTCAAAAAGTGATTATATTACATAGATTCATTACAGACAGACTAATATATAGACTATGACTTACAGCTAATGAGAATTCTCATTCTCAGAAAAGTAGAATATTACTTGAAACCAATAAAAAAAAATCACAAAACATGAATTTCATAAACTCAGAAATGTTAGACTACTGAAAACTATGAACATGTACAGAGCCCTCAATACTTGGTCAAAGGTCCCTTTGCATAAATTATTGCAGCAATGTGACAAAAAGGACTGGAGTGTTGCTCAGTGGGTCCCCTTTTCATATGAAAGTAAATTTTGCATTTCATTTGGAAATTAAGGTCTCAGAGTCTGGAGGAAGAGATGAGAGGCACAAAATACAAGTTGCTTGAGGTCTGGTGTTTGCAGTCAGTTGTGGTTTGGGGAGCCATGTCATCTGCTGGTGTTGGTCCATTGTGTTTTATCAATTCATGCTTCTCTCTGCTGACCAGCTTTATGGAGATGATGATTTCATTTTCTGGCAGGACTTGGCACTTGCTCACACTGCCAAAAGTACTAATACCTCATTTAAGAACCATGGTATCCCTGTTTTTGATTGAACAGCAAACTCGCCCGACCTAAACCCCATAAAGAATCTATGGATATTGTCAATAGGAGGATATGAGAGACCAGACCCAACAATGCAGAAGATCTGAAGGCCACTATCAGAGCAAGCTGGGCTTCTATAACATGTCAGCAGTGCCAAAGACTGACAAGTGCCTCCATGACACGCCACGTTGCTGCAGTAATTTAAGCAAAGGGAGCCCTGACCATTTGTACATGTTCATACTTTTCAGTAATCCAACATTTCTCTGTTAAAATATTTTTTATTTTTAATTGGTCTTGAGTAAAAGTCTAATTTTCTGAGATACTGAATCTTGGGTTTTCATTAACTGTAAGCCATAATCATTAAAATAAAATAAAGAAATCAGCACTTAAGATATATTAGTCTGTGTGTAATAAATCTATATAATAGGAGTTTCACCTTTTGAGTTGAATTACTGAAATCAATTAACTTTTCGATTTTATTCTAATTTATTGAGAAGCACCTGTAAATGATGGACTAATGAAAGAAACAGTAAATACTATTTTAGTGTCCAGAACTGAGGAAAATGTTGTTAAAAACAAACAAGAAACAATGAAATACAAGTTAGAAAATATGTAAAAAAGAAAGGTTGAAATAAAACAAAAGGTTAAGACATTGCTTGTAAGAATAAATGCATAAAGGAAGAAAGAAAAATAGATTTGAAAGAAAATTTAACAAAAATTAAAAGAAAACAAAGAAAGGAGGAAAGCAGAGATATATGCAAGAAAAAAGTTATGTTAAGAAAAAAAAGAAAAAAAAAAAAAGAAACTAAGAAAAAGAAAATTTGAGTGTCAGGAATGGCAGGAAGGAAGGAAAGAAAGTAATAATAGAACAGGAAGCAATGATATAGTGGTGTGGGGTTCAGGCAGTGGAGAATGAAACAGTGTATAATATATTATGAGATCTGGTGAACAGGAAGTTGACTGCTGTTCTGCTTCAGGAGCCTGGGGTATGTGCGTACATCTTTAAGAGGGAAAAATGAAGAAATTTATTCAGCATTCGACTTTATGGAGTGGCCACTTCCTGAATTTCAACTGATGTGTTTGATGAGAAGAATGATATTGTGATCAGACTGATGAATAATTCACCAGCGAGTAGAAGGAGAAATGATTGTGTAAAAGTGATGCAGCCACATTTACCACTAAGGCTTTGGAACAAATCATACATTTACAACATCATTACCCTGCATATAGCAGCACAGGACTATCGTGCACACTGCGTGATTTAAGACACAACCTAAACTAAAGATTATTCATACTTGATAGTATTATACAACTTATTTGTTTAACTCAAATGACTCAGTAAAATAATTCAGAATCAAGAATGTGAGGTTGTCCTTAAACCTTCCTTTAGGCATTTGGCAGACACCCAATTACATACAATTTGATATGCATTAGATTGAGGGGTTAATAAAAGACCACATTCATCACGTTGTCCAGTCATCACATCATCCAGCAAAATGAACGATCCTGCAGAGATTTGTGGGCTTTAAGTAATTTCACCTGAAATTTTGGATTATGAAACATCTCATTATGAAATTCCATACCATTATGGAGCTTCCTGACTGTGATAAGGACTTTAGCAAGGTTCAAGTGGATATAAGAAGCACGTCAGGCCTATATATTCATAAACAGTATCTTAACATCAACAGTTCCACATGTGCCTGATCTAGAAGCCAAGTGGAGGCTGACATTTTGGAAAAGAAATTGGGCCCAATCAGAATTAGTCTTAATAATGCATTTCTCTATCCATTGTCTAACCCCATCAGAAAGGAACTATAACACTCCAAACTTCTGGCCATGAAACTAGATTTACAGGATTGGAGGCACTCATTGAAAAGCGCTAAGCATAAATTTGTAATCTAGACAGAACATAAATCCTAGCATACAGTTCATTCAGTAGGCCAATCACCTAAACTCTTGCCAGGTCAGTTGGTCTTTATTCTTTGCTTGTTTGATTTGGGGTTATTAATTATGCCCTCAAGCATATAGATCTTTTCCTTGCAATGTGGCTTCTTTGTGCTGGGGTCTTTCATTTTTGAGTCAACCAGGGCCCTTCTTCACATTTCTGGTGGCCAGGAATGGACAAAGATGTCCAAGAATAAATTGTGCCCCCCAGACCATGACTAATTTTATTTATTGTTCATCATTTCTCAAAGGTCTGCAAGTTGTTCAGCTGCATAGACTCCCTTTGGTCAACAGCCAACTCTTACAGAGCACTTTGTCTTGGTGCAAGGAATGTCTTAGGATCCTTAGGAGGGTTGATCCAATGGAACACTGCTCGATCTTCCTTGCACCATAAGGATATTGACACCTGATCCCCATCCACACCATAGTAATAATGGCACCCCAACTTTTACCTTGTGATATATCCTGGATATATGACATTTTCATTACCAGTTGGGCTGGAAGGGTTATGGTCCAGAGGAATGTTTGGGTCCTGCTCGGGTTTTTCAGGAGCTCCAGAGGCATTAAGCAGCTGTTCTGGAAAAGTAGTTGTAATGTCATACCATGTCAACAAGCTAAGGCAGCACAGTGACCATCTAAACCAGCATTTATAACAGGCCCAACGCTGGTTGCTAGGCAATGACCCAAGACTGGTAATCAGTACAGATGCATGACACCTGAGCACACACCCTCATAGTATTTGCTATACTCTGTGATTAGACACTATTACTTTTCCAACATCATCCTGGCTTAATTTTACAATTTGTTTAAGTAATAATCTATGTCATTGGTCTTTTGGCTGATCCCGTTAAGGGGCAGACACTGGCCGGGTCACAGCGGACCTGCACGCAACTTGGAAAAGGTTTTACAATTGTGCTGGTCCTAAACCTGGATAAAATGGTGGGGGGTTGCATTTGGCAATTCTTTTACATTTTATCCAGCCTTAGAAGCAGTTCTGCATCCAGTGGCTTGGGATTGGGCAATGGGTGGGAATTTAACCTGAGCCTTCTACATGGCAGCTGAGAAACTTACCTCTGAGTCACCAATTCCACCTTCTAGTTAAAAAAGAAAGAAAGAAAAAACAAACAACCAAGAGTGAGAAATAGAAAAAAAGAACAAACAATCAAGAGTGAGAAAGAAAAAGAAAGAACAAACAATCAAGAGTGAGAAATAGAAAGAAAAAAGAAAGAAAGAAAGAAAAGAAAAAAAAAGAACAAACAATCAAGAGTGAGAAAGAAAAAGAAAGAACAAACAATCAAAAGTGAGAAATAGAAAGAAAAAAGAAAGAAAGAAAGAAAAGAAAAAAAAGAACAAACAATCAAGAGTGAGAAAGAAAAAGAAAGAAAGAACAATCAAGAGTGAGAAATGGAAAGAAAAAAGAAAGAAAGAAAAATAAAGAAAGAAAGAAAGAACAAACAATCAAGTGAGAAATAGAAAGAAAAAAGTAAGAAAGAAAAGAAAGAAAGAGAGAGGTTCAGAGATGACAAGGGACAGTGTGGAACAAATTAGATAACTGCAGCCTCTAGTGGACCTTATAGATTTATGATGGACATGGTTTGATTTTCTTAAAATGGTTGGGTTCTGAATGTAGCTCTGGATGTAAGTTGATGTGAATGACAAGAACATTTATATGTAGCTGAGCGATCGTACAGTGTGAGGTTCTCCTTGTCTCTGCTGAACTGAACTCTGGAGAGGTGTTCACTGCTTGTACATTATCTGTGCATTATTTATGTGCCTTTATACACAAGTGCAAGCGGTTGTGCTCTAAAATCCAGAGCTGGAATGCACTTAGTGTTCACTGTGTGAGGTGTAGGGCACAGGCTGTAATGTCCATCATTACCTTCTCACATCCCCTGACTTTTGAAACGAAGCAATTTGCCGCTAAAATAGCCTCCACATCCAGACCTAAGTGAAGCATGTGCTAGCTATGCCATTTATAAAGCAGGGTTGAAATGACACGATGATGATGATGATGATGATGATGATGGGTTCATTTCCTCAGCTGAACATCTTCCTCTTTTCCGTTCTAGGTGGAGGTAAGTGCAGCTTGAGGGCGCACTGACACGAACGATTCAAGCTGTCGGTTTTAAGGCACATCTCTTTATCTGAACGAAAGAAAAGGTCAAAATTATTCCTGATATTTTCTGACTAATTTTAAGAAAGTAAATGTGGTTTAACAGCATTTAGTCTGAGAAGTGACATGTCAGACTTCTCTCTTACAGAAATAATTTAGACACATCAACCACTAGAGTTTGAACAAGATCTGAAAATCGTAGTTTCTAAAAATATTTTGTGTGTTGTAGTAGGGTGATGGGGGGGGGGGGTAAACAAGAGACAAAAAGTCAAAGAAAATGTAAAAGAAAGACACAAGGACCAAGTAAGAAAGAAAGGAAAAAAGAAGATTCAAAACAAATAACACCATGGAAAAGCAAATAGAAAAAAAGGGAAGCTAAAAAATAAGAAAAGAAAGGATGAGAAGGAATGAAAGAACTGAAAGCCAATAAATAAAAGATAAATGGACAAAAGAAAGAAAAAAAAACTATGTAAAAAATAAGGTAAGAGCCAACAAGGATCAATGAATAGAAGAATAAATACATCTTTGTAAATGCAAACAAGAAAAAAATAAATCGAAAAAAATAATACATTTTTGTAGATAATTAAGGAAGGGAAGAAAGAGACAGAACAAGAGAACCAAGAGCCAAACAATGAAAGATAAATGTCAAAAAAGACTAAAAACAATGAAAATAACTAGGGAAAGAAAGAAAGACAGAAAGAAAGAAAGAAATCTAGGCTATAAGAAAAGAGTGATAGAAAGACAAAAATAAAAAGAATAAGGTGTTTAGGTTTAGCCATGTTTAGTCTTATCATATCGCTTCAGAAATGATTGCTAGCTAGTTTACGTTTTTTAAGAAGCACCAGAGTCTTGGTTTTATTCCCTGAGGGAGACTGCTAGTTTGTGTTTAATTAGCATTTGCATAAAATTTGTCATGACAATCTATTGCTTTAAGAAAAAAGATGACCACAAAGATATTATAGAATTGCATTTAATAGTTAAAAGCAAATGACCTTTTAAATAAACATTCATGTGTAAGGTGAATGTGTGTGAGTGTAAGGGTTTATATTACGTTGGCAAAACATCGCTACATTGCATGCAGGACGTTTTTTGTGTTTTTAAATGATCATCTAGTGCCTGTATTTTCTGTCACCTGTGTCACATTTTCAGCACTGTGATAAAATCTGCAACTCTGTCACGTCTACTACAGTGTGTGTGTGTGTGTGTGTGTATGTGTGGGTATGTGTGGGTGTGCTTGTGTCATGGGGTTAAGTATGGCTGTCCTGAAACATGTCACTCATTTAGTTTTTGACGACAGGTCTCAGTGGATGTGTGAGGGGAAAAATGTTTTATTAATAACACACTACTCTCTTGGCTATCCTTTAGTGAGGCCAGGAAAAAAAAAAACCCTATCTAATATTCACTTGTTCGATAGGCCATATCCTGTTTCGGTCACCTTTCCTCCTTTATCATATGCAACATAATCTGAGCTATTTACGGAGCTTTTACCGTTTAGAATTCAAATGAACCCAAACGCTGAGTCACACTGACTGTAGGCTGTGTTTACAGTATATGAACAGTACGTTCATGATTTTGGACATGGCTACAATAATCTGATTGATGGACTATGAAGCAAGTTTCTTATTTTCTTTTTAATAAAAATGAAACAGGCACAATCGAAAACTTCATGAACACACATAGGGTTTTGATACAGGCCCATGCTGGAGTGTAAATTGTGTTTACATAGACATTATAGTGAAGGGTGAAGTATATATTAAAGAGTAAAGTGGTTTGGGAAACACCTGTTCATAAAAGTCATGTGGACTTATATGGTGACAGCACGGTGGCTTGGCTTACAGTAGGTTAACACTGTTGCCTTGGACCTTGAAGACCTGGGTTTGATTCTCACCTCAGGGTCTATGTGAACTGAGTTTGCATGTTCTTCCCATGCTTGGTGGGCTTCCTCCAGGTGCTACCGTTTCCTCCCACAGTCCAAAGACATGCAAATTAGGCTAATTGTCAGTCTCAAATTGCCATAGTGTTTGAAAGTGCATGTGAATGTTGACTGTAGGTCCTACCATGGTTGTAAAAATAGGAATAAATACAATGGTCACCAATGTCCACAGTCCCTTGTTGGACTACAGAGGTTCCTAGATGGATTTATGGATGAACTATAAAGTGTATACGGTACTGTATGTGTTTTAAAACAAGTCTAGTATAGATGTAACTGAAACTATATGCCTTATTTGTTTAATTTACAATACAATTGTTTTTATGTGGATTAAAAAGGAAATACTGTATGGTATGGGACACATCCATACTGGATTAATGGTGTTTATGTATAAGGTATGAGATTTAGAGTGGGACAGAGTATTTACATTTAGGCAATTGGCAGATGCTCTGATCCAGAGCAACTTACATTTTTATCTCGTTATACATCTGAGCAGTTGAGAGGTAAGGGCCTTACTCAAGGCCCAACAATGGCAACTTTGTGGTTGTGGGGTTTGATCCTGGGGTCTTCCGAACCGTAGTCCAATGCCTTAACCACTGAACCCCTGGCCCCTTATATCTGAACTATATGCCTTAACCACTGAGCTACCCCTGTCCCCATTTATCTGACCTATATGTTGAATATAGTACATTGGGGTACATTATGGAGCTATTTAACATCATTTTAATTGCAAGTTATGTATTTATTTAGAATTCAGAAATAAAAAAAAAAAAAAAAGATAATCAACTCTTACAGGTCTTGCAAATAAAAACACATAGCATACAGAAGTTACTTTTTATATGTTAAATACTCTAACTTTTAACAAATCAACATGGAGTGGGGATACTGAATTAAACAGTAGAACATAATGTATGCAATATCTGATTTACTAGATCATGACTTGTTGTGTAGAATAATCTGAGTGCATATACTGTAGCTAGTTTGTTTATTTGCATTAAAATGTATAGCTTCTCTCTAAAGATTTTCCATGCCCTTTCTAGTTAGCTCTAAGTAATGCTTAGCCAACACAGTTAAGGGTAATAAGATTTTTTGTTTATGTTCCATGCTAACAAAATAATCTACGTGTATATTGGTCATGATAAAATAGTAATTACTCTGAGCTTCATTGTATAGTAGTCCTTAGCCCACGGATGAGCATAGGCCATCGACGACCCTCCGCCTGCGAACTTGGTTCTGTGCTTCTTTTATTGCTTCACTCCATTCACTGTCTCAGTTCTGTTTCAGTGTCTCGCCTCCAGCTGTTTCTAGGTCTGCCACGTTTTCTCTTCCCCTGCGGGTTCCAAGTCAGGGCCTGGTGTGTGGTGCTGGATGATTTCTTCCTGAGTGTGTGCCCTATCCAGCCCCAATTCTTTCGCAAAATCTGCTTGGCCCCTGGTTCCTACCCCGCCCTTTGCCACAGGTCTTTATTTCTGGCTTTATCAGGCCAGCGAATCTTAAATATGCGCCTCAGACAGGTGCTCAAAAATGTCTGGATTTTCCGCAGCATAGTTTTTGTAGTCCGCCAAATCTCACAAGCATAAAGGAAAAAACGATTTTACATTTAAGTTAAAAATGCGGAGCTTTATCTTCATAGTGATCTCCTTAGAAGTCCAGATGTTCTTCAACATGACAAAGGCTCTTCTCACCTTTCCAATTCTAGCAGTAACGTCTCGGTCGGTGCCTTCCAGATGATCAATCACACTTCCAAGATATACAAAAGGTCCCCACATTTGACTTTGGTTGTGTGACAGGAGCGCAAGATCGTCAGCGAAGTCAAGGTTGTCCAGCTGAGTCCAGGGTGTTCACTGGATCCCATTTTTTCTGCCTGTTGTAGTGGACTTCATAATTCAGTCAATGGCCTAAAGGAAGAGGAATGGTGAGAGTAGACTTTCTTGACGTACTCCTGTCTTCGTAAACTGTTCAACATCTGCCCAGCATGGATAATTCGGCAGCTTATGTTATTGTATGTGCATTGCATCATTACAATAATTTTTTGAGGAACTCCATAATGTCTCAGCAGTTTCCACAGGGTCTCTCTATCCCAACTGTCAAATGCCTTCTCATAATATATGAAGTTGATATAGAGTAGAGAGTTCCACTTCAGTGACTGTTCCACAATGATACGTAGACTGGCAATTTGATCAGCGCATGACCTCTACTTGCAGAAACCTGCCTGCTGGTCTCGAAGCTTAGGGTGACTTTGTTTAGAACCTTGCCTGGTACTGCAAGGAGCATAATCCCCCGATAGTTGCTGCAGACACTAAGATCACTTTAGCTTGATGATATTTTCTTCTTTCCATATGACTGGTACCTCTTCTTTCTCTCAAATCTTTCTGAAGAGGCTGTGAAAAATGTTGACAGTACTTTCCATGTCAGCTGGAATCTCATCCGGACCGGCCACTTTTCCCTTTCTCAGTGCTTTAACAGCCTTTCTTATCTCCCCTTTCGATCGCTTGTCATAGTTGATGGGAAGCTCTGTCTCTGCCGGTGGAATGTCTGGTGGTTCTTCCGGGGCTGGGCGGTTTAAAAGTTCACTGAAATGTTCTGCCCATCGCTTAAGCTGGTCCTCAATTGTTGTCAGTAGGTTGCCATTTTTGTCCCTGACAGGCTTGTCTGCCTGATGAAACCTGCTGGCATGCCTACTGTCGGCCACCCAGGCATGAAGCACACAAGGATTCTCGCAAGGCATGAAGCACACAAGGAGAGTGTTTTGGCTGGGCACCCCCTCGTAAAGATTGGGGTGCGGCATGCCACGCTTCGCAATCCGCCTCAAAGAAGTTCTCCTTCTCAAAGAACTACCTGAGGCTCATGTGCCCAGTCCATAGATTTAAGATCTTCGTGGACTCAACCGCTATCCAAAAATGACAGGTTCAAAATCCTTTCAAAAGGTCCTTCCATTTGGCCTAGCTCTGTCACCCGTACATATACAAAATGCATCCATATTTTGTATGACATAGGCAACTGGCTGAATTTGGCTCAGTCGTAGAAGCTAATGCTCTGACATAAGCATGTCATCCTAGCTCATCTTGATTCTTTAGGATTGAGACTCAATGCCATAAAAGTGTTCTCTTTCCTGCTCAGAACACAACATAATTGGGTGTCAGGTAGGATTCGATCACAATGCGGGCACAGGTGTCTCCTGTCGAATCCATTTTCAACACCGTGAAGGAAACCAACTAGGCCAGAAAGTGACTGTTCATCACTTTCAGAGATTTTTAGGTCTCATGGCAGCTGCATCCACGGTGATACCTTTGGGCCTTCTGCACATGAGATTGTTTCTGTTGTAGCTAAATACAAGGGGATTTTACTCAGGGCCAATCCCCGGAGGCAAATAAGGGTTACCCGCCAAGGGCTTTGTACGCTTTCTATGTGGTTCAGACCCCGGTTTCTGATTTTGGGTCCCACTCTAGGTGCATTTTGTGGTCGCAAGACGCTAACAACAGACACATTTACATTTAGGCATTTGGCAGACGCTCTTATCCAGAGCGACTTACATTACACATCTGAGCAGTTGAGGGTTAAGGGCCTTGCTCAAGGGCCCAACAGTGGCAACTTGGTGGTTGTGGGGTTTGAACCTGGGATCTTCCGAACCGTAATCCAATGCCTTAACCACTGAGCTACCCCTGACACCTCCCTAATGTGCTGGGGTGCAGTCTTAGATGGCCGTCCAGTCCAAGGGAGCTGGAGAGGCCATCTTTACATTTACATTTAGGCATTTGGCAGACGCTCTTATCCAGAGCGACTTACATTTTTATCTCATTACACATCTGAGCAGTTGAGGGTTAAGGGCCGTGCTCAAGGGCCCAACAGTGGCAACTTGGTGGTTGTGGGGTTTGAACCTGGGATCTTCTGAACTGTAGTCCAATGCCTTATCCACTGAGCTACCCCCAGCCCCCCAGTCTTTTTACGTGGCACATCAATTGCCCCGAAATGATTGGGAAGAGTTCCTGTCCCTCAAGGCGATTTACGTTCCAGGGCATATGAAGTTGGGAGCCCTGGAATCTTCACGCACTTGAAGATCTTATGCAGTCAAGGTGAGGATATTTGAAAGTGGTGCATGGTGAAACATGTAGACCCAGTCCACTGCCAAATTGTTTCAGTGCTGGAGTTATGCAAGAAAAGTTGTCCTCGGGCTTATGCTCTAGTACCCTTAGAATGTACGTAGCTGCTATTTTGGCTTGTCATGTTCTGACTGATGGGGTCTGGTTGACACCTCTTCCAAACCACTAGAGTCAGCGCCTTTCTGGCTTCTGACTCTTAAGATGGTTTTTCTTATAGTTACTTCTTTCAGGAGAAATGGAGATCTGCAGGCTTCCCGTCCTGCCTAGACTTTGGGCTAGTCAGAGCTATTTTGCATCCTCACCTGAACTATTTTCTTTCTTGACCATGCATCCAGTCTTTCTCGAAACCTCTGTTCTCCGCCTTTTACAGCTCCGGAGCAGGAAAGGTTTCACTTACTGTCTTCAGCAGCACTCTTCAGATTTACGTCCACTGCACTAGCCAGTGGCGTAAGTCAGAGCAGCCTTTTGTATGCCAAACGCTGTCACATTGGGTGAGAGATGCTATTGCCCTAGCCTACAAGGCCCATAGTCACACTTCGCCTCCAGGAATCAGAGCTCATTTGTCCAGGGGCATTGCCTCATCTTTTGGGCTGGCAAGAGGTGTCCCCTTGCAGCAAGTGTGTTATGCGGCAGGTTGGTCCTCTTTGCACACATTTGTTAAATTCTATAGTTTGGATAAGAGCTAGGTCTGAGACCTCCTTGGCTATTGTGCGCGCACGCAACACAACCCTGGGGGTCCAGACACTTGCAGTGCGGCGGCGTTGGTATTCTCGTTCCCGTAGCTTTTGAAAGGGAATGTCTCGGGTTACTTTGCTGTAACCCTGTTACCTGAAAAAGTGGGAACAAGATGCTGCACTCCAATGCCGCACTGCTTGCGTAACTGGACGTCCTTTCAGACAAAATTGATCTGAGGAATGTTTCTGGTTCACTCCTACAGTATTTATAACCTGTAGGTGCACTTCATCAGATGACGTTACCTGAGGTTATATAACCCAAAAATTGGGCGTGTTTGATACACACATGCTTTACAACTGGCAACACAAAAAGATGTTCCCATAGCATTTTCACGCAGCATCTCGTTCCCGCTTTTTTAGAGAACAGGGTTACAGCAAAGTAACCCAAGATGTTTCTGGTTAGTGTCAGCAGATATCCACTCTTTATATTGGTATTTCTTTTTTCCAAGTACCTCCTCACACTTGTTCAGCCAGAGTTTCTTGCTGGACTCCCATTGTGTCTCAATGTCTGCCCCAGCATCATCCATCAGTTCTTGCAAAGGCTAAAACCTGTTGTTCAAACTTATTTTAAAAGCCTCCTGTGTGTATTTTCTCCACATATTACTAGAGGTGTTGTGCTTCTTTAGCCGAAGTCTCACTGATGTTACCAAGAGGTTGTGGCCAGAAGAAACATCTGCTCCCCTCATCATTCGCACATCCTGCCACGATCTTCTGAATTGCTGACTGTTGCAGATATGGTCAATCTGATTCTCTGTGACATGGTCCGGGGATCTCCATGTAGCCTTGTGGATGCGCTTGTGTGGGAAGATGCACCACCCTATCGCAGATGTCTGCAAACTGCTCTCTATTCCCATTCATTTCTTCAAGTCCATGAGTGCCCATGATGTCCTTATATCCTGTATTGTCTGATCCAATCTTGGAATTAAAATCGCCCAGTATTTACATGTCTTTGAGCTTTATTGTATGCTGTATTGTAAATCATGCTAATACTCCATGGGTTGTGGGTGAATGGAAAGGAAACTCCTTGTCCCTGTCTGATTTAATCCTGTTTGGATTTACCCAGTGAGGGAAAATGTCGGCTTTCTGAAGTCATTGATCCTCCATAAGGGACTCGTTTCGTGGGTCAATTTTCACCTTGGCATAACTTTAGAGCTCGAGCGTATCCAGAGACTACAACCGATTCTTTCACATGACAAGCTGCCTAAAGCATGTCCAACAAAAAAAACTAAACTGCCACCACAGTGTGCGTGTGTGTGCAGGGATGAAAGGCTCAAATCAGATTTACTTTATATCTTGGACTTAATTAGATTCAAGTATCCAAGTCACTATTGACATGGGGATCGTCTGATGATGATCGTGTGTGGCAGTGTGTGGCTGTATTGCATATTAGGAGGTAGAGATTCCCTAAGGTGCTATCGCTAACAGCTGTTAGTGCAGTGGACACAATTTTTTTTCCCCCACTTTGCTACAAAACATGTTACTAGGCCTGTGTTGTTATTTTAATACAGACACTAATTTGTCTTAAATAAATAAAAACACATTGGAGATGATCCTGCAGTTTATGAGGTAGGAGGTAATGGGTAAGTTTTGACAATTAGAAGTGTTCAGGGATAAATGTTTTGGGTTAAAAAGGATAGACTTGTTTAGTTGTTTAGTTAAAATAGGTTATAAGTAAGTATAAGTATAAAAGTATTTAGTGACACATATTTAATAGTTTTAGGATGTATATTGGAAGCGTTTAGGGGACAGTTTTAGGGGAAGTGTTGGGTGACATATGATTTTTATGCATGTATTTTATAATATGCTTTTTAGGTTTTTAATAATAAATATTTAAAGCAGCACGGTGGATTGGGGGTTCAAAGCTTCAAAGTCCTCCAAAAATCCAATGATATTTAGGATTTTCAAATTGCATGTGGTTTATGATTGTGTGTATGTGGTGTGTGCTTGTGCCCTGCTGTAGGTTGGCGCTATTCAGGGTGTACCCTGCTTTGTGCCGAAAGTTACTAGGGATAGGCTCCAGGCCCCTGCGACCCTAAACATGATAAGTGGTATAAAAGATAGATGAATGGATCGATGGATGCTGAGAGGAAGTATTTCTTGATCTGTTTAGCAATAGAAATTTAGACAAAGTGTTTGGTAATAAGACTTTAAAGTACATTTTTTCAAGGCATACAGTATAGTGGATATTTAGACAAAGTGTTTGAAAATAGTTTTCAGTGATACACATTTAGAAAGAACATTCAGTGATAAATGTTTAGAGGAGGTTTAGTGATAATCAATCAGAATTAGTTTCAACAATGTATTGTATTTAGATAAATAGTTATACTGTATTATTAGAGGTTGCATTAGATCTTTTTGTTTTCCATCATTGTAACAGACATAGTCCTAATCTATTAGCCGCCATTTCAGACATTTAAATCATAGACATATAAACTGCACTTGTTTTCTTTTTAAATGAATAATATAGAGAATAGAGATGCTGAGCATGTCCTCATTTTTCATCTTAACATAGCACGAACCTGATGAATGTTTTTTTTTCTTTCTCTCTCTCTGCACTGACAAACCAACATAAAAAATAAACAAAACAATTACAAGAATTTAACTGAATTGAATTCAGTTTATTTGCTGCAGACTGTTTGTAAAGTCCCAGTCTGATAAGAAAAAACTACTCATCTGATTGTAAATTGTTGTTTTTGGTCCAAAAAAAGGGATGCATATAGTCTTGTGTGTTATCTCGTGTGATAAAACTCATATTCACGTAAATAAAATCATGTTTAACCTGAGGGAAATTACAACAATAACTGCCCACCATGTGCAGTTGCATGAAAGGAGTTTCCTGATTGGCCAACACCCAGCACATTACAGCCTGTCATGTACAGGGCTTATCAGGCAAACAGATCAAAGTTGTTGACTAGGCCTGCCACTTCTCCAGATACTAATCTGGAGATGCGCTGGACAAACAAGTCCAATCCATGGTTGCTAATGTTCTGGTGCGAAACACCACAGCACAGTCCTAGAGGTCCTTTGGAGACATACTCCGATGACACAAAGGGAAGTCAAGTGGTGGTTTTAAAGTAATGGCTTATCTGTGTACCTTTTTCCCTATGACTAGTGACAGACAGTCAAAGATTTAATGTGTATTTAGATTCAAGCCTTTTTTTTTATTTGATGATCTTGTAACACAGCGGGACAGGCAACTTTGCGGGCAACTACTGTACATGTGCAGTTACTAGGCAACAGTGCCATGAAGGTAATCAGGAGAGATGCGTGACAACTGGGCGCACATCTACAGTATATACTGTAGGCCCCCAGACTCTGCACTTGGTATGCAGACACCAGAGAAGTGAAATAAAAAAAAAAAAAAAAGGTTAAAAAGAAAGAAAGATGTAAAAAAAGGAAAAGTGAAAAAAAGAAAAAAGACAAAGAAAAAAGATCCTTGTCTCAGTAGGACAAGGGAACTTATTGTTAATTGTAAAACACCTTTATTTGTGTGCATGTAACAAAACCACATTATTTCTGAATGGGACAAGTCTTCCACAAAGTGCACACAATCACTCCTTCAGATTACTGCCATACAGCTTTCCCTCCTAAGCCCTGCACAGGGGCTTGTATACAAAAAAAAACACCAAGCTTCTCGATGATTTAACATTGCGCGCCCCCCTCTGCTTATAACTGATTCCAAAATATAGTCTTTTGGCTTTCAAGCTGTTGTGAAGCACTAAATAGCAAATGGCTGATATAATTTTATGATGTTTAGCCTTATTTGAGAAAATAGTTCAGACTTTTTTGCTGCTCTCCCTTTTATATTTACTGTATATTCAGCAGACAGACCAGAGCACCTCACACACCTGTATAAATGCTCACTGCTGGAAATGCTCAATTCAGACATTCTGTATTTCTGAGATTATGCATGTCGACACGGCTCTACACCGTGTGAATTCTGACCTGTTCAATAAATGTGTCTATATGTCCCGCACCTCAAGCTTTTCCCTGCTGTTAAAGAATAAGAGAAGTTTGTCCAACTTTAGAGGGTCAAACTAAAGTGCAGGAGCAAATCTGTAAGAGTGGATTGTCAAGCACTTCCTGTTAATTTAGTCTTTAGAAAGGTCATAAAAGCTCAGGCATACAAAGTCTGCTTCTTAGAGTTTACAGCCTTAACTCAAACTTTCCTCCTGGTCTAATCAAGGGAATTTGTTGCGGTGGTTATTTGCAAGGTTTTACATCTTGCAAAAAATATTCTGCAAAACACACTTCACCGGGAGGAAATACTGCTGCTCCTGAGACACCACCTTGTTACATACTATTAGCTAAAGCCAAACAGACAACAAGGTAGCACATACAGTAGGATTATAGATAAGACTAGGCCCAGTTAAATCATATACACACTCACCACCAACAGAAGGTAACTGGTTATTGTGAGTTCAATGAATGATACATTTTTAGGAGATCTATTTATTGATATGTCTTTTAAGGAAATGGGAATATTTCCTCAAAAAAGAGAATTTATTTGGGAATAAATAATTGGATTGTTTAGTGATAGGAATTTAGAGATAGTGTTTAATGATATATATTTAAAGAAAATGTTTAGTGATGCATGTTTGGAGTAGGTGTTTAACGATAGACACCTTGAGAAGGTGTTAAATAATATTACCAGTTTAGAGGAAGTGTCGATCATAAGAGCTTAGACAAAGTGTTTAGAAGTGAATGTTAAAATAAATAGTTTAGTAATACATGTCTGGTGGAAGTGTTTAAGTGATACATGTCTTGGAAAGGTATTTAGTAATAAATGTCTGTGGGAAGTGTTTGGTTGTAAGAGCTTAGCAGAAGTGTCCAGATAAAGTGTTTAGTGAAAAATGTCTTGAGGAGCTGGTGTGTTGTTTAGATGAAGTGTTTTAGTATACATGTCTAAGTGGAGTAATAAGTGATACATGTCTGGAGGAGGTGTTTAGTGAAACATGCCGGGATAAAATGTTTAGTGATATATGTCTAGGAGAGGTGTTTAGTGATACATATCTGGGGAACGTGTTTAGTAATATTGTATATGTCTAGGGGGGGTGTTTAGTGATACATATCTGGGAGAGGTGTTTAGTGATACTGTACTGTATATGTCTGGGGAAGGTGTTTAGTGAGATACTACATCTCTCAGGGAGATGTTTAGTGATACATATCCGAAGAAAGTGTTTAGTAATACATCACTGGGGAAAGTGTCTAATGATAAATTTCTGGGGGAGGTGTTTAGTGGCGCTGCACATTACAGCTTGTTATAGCGCCATGGTCTCAAAATATATAAGACAAACTGGTTTTAAACTTCCAGCAGGAACAACAAACATATAATGATCTGTCAAATCATCTTTGAAAGTTCAGTTTCATAATCTACTAGCCTTTTTTAAAGAGTCATGCTCTGTTGCAGTTTAGTTTGTGTTTCATGAAGATTTCTAGGCACATTACAGTTTCTGTGTCTGGCGCATACTTTTTGTATACACAATACAAATTATCGCATTGATTGGCTTTGTTAAGTGATGCATATAGCAACGATCCCCCTATTTGTCTAAAAAAGCACTAGATGCTGTGACATAATCTGGCACATATCTGCTCATAATGTCCCTTCTGTTAAACATTCTGAGTTTATTTATTGTGCAGGTTTACCTTGAAGCAAATGCCAAAAGACTGGCAAAGTGTTATTAAAATGTGTCCTGCCAGTTTTTTATGATGCTATGACAAAGCATGGACAGACATACAGACTTGCAGTCACAAATTATTTTGAGACTGCGTTCGAGTTCTCTAATGTATGAAACGTGAAGATATCATTGAAAGAGCGAGTTCTGACCAATGTACAGACAAAACCTTTCTTTTATTAATATAATTTGTTCTAGTCATATAGTGTATTCTAATTTTAAAATGAATATTTATTTAAAAAAAAAGCTTAGAGAAAGTGTTCAGAGGAAGAGTTTTCATATTATTATTATTATTAAGTGTTATTATTATTATTATTATTATTATCATTATTATTATTATTATTATTATTATTAATAATAATAATAATAATAATAATAATAATAATAATAATAAATTTTATTAATATAAGCTTAGAGGAAGTAAGAAGTGTTTTGTGATGGTTTAGTTTTTAAAGTGTTTTTGCTTATTCACAAGAAGTGGTTTGTCATAAAAGGTTAAAAGACGTGTTCCAAAAAATCATTTAGGCTACGTTTACACTGCAAGTCTCGATGCCCAATTCTGATTTGTTGCCTATATCTGATAACTTTTCCTTTTTCATGTCGCCTGCGATGTTATAATTCCACACACGCTTTCACCAAAAAATAACATTACGTCATTAAACCGCAATGAAGTTGCAGTTTTAATGACATACAGAACACAATGACTTAGGAAATCCAATCTGTCTGTTTACACGAAAATCACATTAGCACATTAGCACTGTTTACACGGACATAGAACATATCCAAAATGTGTCACATATGAGCAAAAAATCGGAATTAGGTCACATTTATCTGATTTATCTAAGGAAAGTGTTTAGTGTTACATATTTAGAGGTGGTATTTGGGGATAAGAATAGAAACTAAGTGTTTAGTTGAATTAAAGTGAAAAAGTGATTTAATAATTAGTTTTTAAAGAAAATATTATGTGTTTTAGGTGGGCATGTTTGCAAGTTTTCCCAATTGTGGTTAATGTTTTAGCTGACTAAGCAAAAAGAAGTTCTGGAGTTTATACTGATGGTGAGACTGGAGCTAAACACCAGCACTTTGATACTGGTAGGAGCAGCTTTTTTTCTTCGTACTTTTTTCCCAGACATGTATTTTTTATTATTATTTATTTATTTTGATTTATTTATTATTTTATTTATCTTTTCTCACCTACCTCCTACACTGCATTAACACGGTATCTCCCAAGTAGAACCCGGTCTTCACCTCCTCTCACACTCCCACTTTATTACTGTTGAGTTTTGTGGCATTTAAAACGGCTGTCTTGTATGCTTCACCTATTATTATTATTTAATTCCTGGTAAAATCATTTGATTTACTGTGGGTTGGGAGTTTGAAAATCCACCAGGGGCCGTTCTGCTGTGCAAATGGACACTCCTGGGAATGGAAGTGTGTGTATGTATATGTTTGTGTACGTGTACTGTATGTGTATGTGTGTGTGTATATGCTCTGCATGTGTGTGTGTGTGTGTGTGTGTGTGTGTGTGTCAGCTTACCAAAAATCAATAGGGTGAGAACAATGAACAAGTTACTCACTGCCTCCTTTTCAAAAGCTAAATATATTCCTTTCTTCTCTTTCAAATGAGATGCTAAAACCTGCTGAAGCTACAAATTTGTCCTAAACACTACATTTCAGCTCGCCTCCTTTCCTGCTTTTAACACCACCGTTCACCTCAAAAGCGCTTAGCAAGCCATCCACGTGTGCATGAAAATGCTAGCTGCTAACGTTAATGTGAGGAGCGAGAGCTTCCCACCGTGCACTTTTATTGACTTCTTAATTGTACGGTGTTTATGACAGAAAGGTTCCTTTGTGTTCATCACTAAAACAAAATCTAAGAAATTTGCTGAACGCAGGAAACATTTATGTTTTCTGACTCCTTTAGTGTTAGCATTTTTTCAAAAAATGAAAGCAGATTTTACTGAGGTAAAGTTCACTAGCTGTTTACAAACCTACTGTAATTATTTAAGATAAGGAACAATTGAGAAATGTATTATTATTATTATTAGTAGTAGTAGTATTATGATGATGATGATGATTATTAAATTTTTGGTGGCATAGAGGTTAGCGCTGTGGCCTCACACCTCCAGGGTCGAGGGGTCCATTCCTGTCTTAATTCCTGCCTCAGGATCCATACTCCTGCGTTGAGGTGGCATGTTCTCCACATGCTTGATATGTTTCCTTCAGGTACTTTGGTTTCCTGTCTGAAGACATGGATAAATGAGTATTTCCAAGTTCCAAATTATGTGTGAGTGTGTGTGTCTTGTGTGCTCTGCGATCCAGGGTGTACCCCACCTCATGCCCTTAGTCCCCTGAGATAGGCTTCAGGATAAGCGGTATAGAGAATGTGAGAGAATAAGCTAATTTACCTTACACAAATGCTCAAGAGTAACACATCATTAATGTTAGTACTATTAATCATGAATATTTTAGTCTAAGGAAGTGTTTAAAATGTTCAGGGGAGTTTAAAAGGCCCTTAAAGGGTAAGTGTAAAGGTATTTACAGGAAGTGTTTAATGTTTTTAGATCTAGTGTTTAAATGTGTGCTAGTTGTGTAAAAATGTTTTGGGAAATCAAAACATTGCAGGAAATCAAAGTATTGCTAGAAGGTGTTTGCAAGGGTATTCAGATGAAGTGGTTAACAGTTTTGAAGGAAGTTTTTGAAAGTGTTAAGACTGTTTAGGTATTTAAGAGTACTGTATATACTGTATATATATTGTAGCGTTTTTAACCGCTAAGAAGGAACTTGGAGAGACAAGTGAGCTATCTTGCTGCCCAATGCAAATGGCTGAGAGTACTTTATTAAGCACAGCACTGTATAGCATAAGCAACACCTTTCTAAAGAACCACATTCAATTCAGCCTCAGCATAAATCACTAACAGTAAATAGAACACACACCTAACACACACACACACAACATGGCCAAGTCACCTTTCCCCAACAGGGTGAACACACAACAACCCCTCCCGCAAAGCATGATGGTTGCCAGTCGAAACCCCGCCCACGCTACAATGCCCCCACCCGAGCTGTGACCGTCACCGGTCACCATGACGAAGTCAGTCTTGGGGGCGGGCGCTGGCGTTGTGAACGCTAAAGTCTTTTTGGGGGGGAAAGAGGGGCGCAACCCTCTCCCTGAGGCGGACCCAGAGTTCGAAGTTTCGCTGGCGTGGGGCTGATAGGGAGCGAGACAGTCTTGGTAGAGCACAACCACTCGCGACCACCCCGCCAACCGCACCCGATAGACTACATTGGAGAGCTGGGCAATTACCGTGCAGGGTCCCACCCAGTGAGACATAAGCTTAGGCGAGAGCCCCCTTTTCCTTCCGGGGGAATACACCCAAACCTGTTCCCCAGTAGCAAAGTCTCGCCCCCTGTGAGTGTCATATACACGGCGCTGCTTAACACCGGCGTCGGCCAAGTGTTTATGCGCCAACTCGTGAACGTGTTAGAGGCAAACACCTCCGCCTCTAAGTTGCACCCCTGATTGTATGTAACTGCTCGGGGGCGCCAAATCGGCTGAACACCTCATCCACCAGCACTCGAGCCATGGTAGAAGCGCTCTGGTCAGGAACAGCAAAAGCCTCCGGCCACTTGGTGAAATAGTCCATGGCCACCAGCACATACCGGTTCCTGCGATCGGAAATGGGAAATGGCCTAAGAATGTCCACGCCCATACGCTCCATAGGTGCCCCCCCCCCGAAAGTCCTGCAGGGGTGCTCGCGAGCGCTGGGTAGGGCCCTTCTTTGACGTGCAGACGTCGCACCTGTGAACAAAGAGTTCGCTATCAGTATGACAGCCCGGCCAGTAGAAGTGAGCGCACAAATGCCGCAGAGTTTTAGTTACTACGAAGTGTCCGAACCCGCATGCCCATGAACCATCCCCAGCACATATGCCCGCAGAGGACGCGACACCAGCGGCTGAAAATATTCGCCAGCGCCGTACGGCCGTTCCCAGTGGCGGTAGAGTAAACCTTCCTGCAACGCCAGGCGGGTAAACTGCGAGTGAAGAGCTTTTACCTCCAGCCCTAGATGCGCGACTGCAGTATAATCCGGTCTCAGGCCCGCTATAACCCAACCTAGTACCTGCTGCAGCGCTGGGTCCTTCTCCTGCTTGGCAATTAGCTGATCACAGTCCAGCTGTGTCTACAGGCGGTGGTCTAGACGATGCAGTAACTCGGCTACATGTCGGCTAGGACGGCTGATTACCGACGGAGGGTCCGGAGGACTGCGCAGGGAGAATGTTCTGATTCAAAGGGGTTCAGAGAGTGTTCGATGTCGCAACCACCCAAACGCTCTTTAATCTGCTCGCAGTACTGACAACGCGCTTTCCTGCACGGCCGGCGAGATAAAGCATCTGCATTAGCATGCAATTTTCCCGCTCGGTGCTGAACTGTGAAATTGGAGTCCTGTAACCGCTCGAGCCAGCGCGCTAACTGCCCCTGCTGTTTAAAACTAAGCAGCCACACCAGCGAAGCACAGCAATCGGTCCGCAGCAAGAAGGATTGCCCGTATAAATACGCCCTAAAATGTTTAAGAGCTGCGATGACCGCTAGCAGCTCGCGCCTCAGTGGTCCAGACAACGCGCGGCTGAAGTAGGCGATAGCACGCTCTTTACCCTCGGAAACCTGGGACAGGACAGCCCCCAGCCCTACATTACTTGCGTCCATGTTGAGAATTACCATACGAGATGCGCCAGGATAGTCAAGAACGGGCGACATGACCAGAGCTTCCCGCAGCTGGGTGAAAGCACGTGCATGCACCCTGTCCCAGCGAAATGGCTGGTTCTTTTTCGTGAGCCCATGCAGCGGGCTTGCGATCGTGGCAAAATCTCTAATGAACCGGCGATAGTAAGAGGCTAACCCGAGGAAGGTGCGGAGCTGTGACACATTTATCTATTATTTATCTATTTATTTATTATTTACATTACATGGCCCAGAAACACGGTCTCTTGCCGCAACAGTTGGCACTTTTTAGGGTTAAGCCGCAAGTTCGCTCCCCGGATATCCAGAAAAACTTACCGTAAATCGTCCAAGTAGACCACACGATGGCTGCGAGGAATGTCGGCCAGCACTTTCTCCATCAGCCGTTCAAAAGTAGCTGGAGCTTACAGAAGCCGAACGGCATGCGCCGAAATTGCCATGGCCCTTGCCTGATCGAAAACGCGGTTTTAGGTCGTGCTTCCGGGGCGAGCTCTACTTGCCAGTACCCGCTATGCAGATTCAACGAGCTAAACCAAGCCGAGCCCACAACATGTTCCAGCGCATCATTTATTCGCGGTAACGGATAAGAATATTTGCGTGTTACCTCGTTTAACCGCCGGTAGTCAACACAAAGACTCGTCCTTTTTACGCAGGAGCACAACCGGTAAAGATCACGGTCCGGACACTGGCTCGATGACGCCCGAGTCGGCCATCTCACGCAGCTTCTGTTCAGCGATAGCTTGTTTAGCTAATGAAAGGCGACTCGGATGTACAGTAGCTGAACAGGAGCTGCATTTCCCGTATCGATCGTGTGCTGCACCAAATTGGTATGAGTGCACTCGCGCTCATCTACCGCGAAAATGTCCGCAAACTTGTGTAAAATGGACTTTAAGGTGTCGGTCTAGGTCTGATACAACCCCACACTGCTACGCTGCATAAGCTCGCCCATGATTCTCGCTTGGTCTGCTACCGGATGTTTACATGGCGCGACCACCAGAAGTTCTGCCCCCCCTGGTGTGTGCTACCAACACGTCCGGCTGTGCTTTGGGCACTAGCAACCTGGCTAACCTGAAGTTACCACGCAAAGTCCCGTCAGCGAGATTCAGTACCGCACCCCACCTTTCTAAAATGTCCAACCCCAAGAAACAATCATCCTCGATGTCTGCCACAAAGAATGGATGAGAGAGTAATTGCACCTACTTGTATTTGCACTGTGCGACAGGCCCATATCTTCAGATGGCTCCCCGACACGGTGCGAATGTTGAAGGCTGGGTCCAGCATTGTGCAACCACGCTCGCCTTGTCCCAATAATCCCCAGCACAATAGCAAAACTTTAGAGCCGGTGTTTACGAGCGCCTGTAGTAAAACATTGTCCAGGGCACAGTTCACGCCCCAAACGGAAGTTAAATCCAGCAGTTGGGGAGACAAAGACGGCTGTTGGAGGCGGCTCAGCGTGCTCGTCCTCGCGCAGCACCTCAGACAAGGAAGCCGGCGCCGCTGGCCGGATGTGCTAGTGGAGCCGCGGCAGTCAGAGTCCCCGGAGAAATGCACGACGAGCTAGCTCTTCCTGCTTGTCATGCTCGAATTGCAGGTAGCCTCGGCGCGCGAGACATCTTAGGTCCATGGCGAACACGATGCGCCGAAGTAGAGCGACTACCGCAGCTTTGCCCAGTCCTTCCGCTCATTAGCCCGGAGGTCTTCCAGTGCCGGAGTGCGTTGCCCTTCAGCGAGAGGGCCACCCGGATGGCTGTTTCCGCCGGGGACCAACCCGTGAAGTCGGCGGCTAGCTCCACCTGGGTGAGGAACGCATGGGGTTCGACGGCGCCGTTGTAGAAAGGCAGGCGCAGCTGCAGGTCGCAGATAGATAGATAGATAGATAGATAGATAGATAGATAGATACAGAGTACACTGTATGTATATATATAGTGTATAAAAGCTTTTGTGAATGTGTTTAAATGTGTTCAGGATAGGTGTTTGTTTTAGAGGACGTGTTTAAATTGTTCAAAGACATATTTCAATATCTTTAGTGTATTAAGCATTTAGACATGTTTACAGAATGGTTTGCATGTTAATTATTTATTTAAGTGGCAGCACGGTGGTACAGTGGTTAGCACTGTGCCCTGACACCTCAAGGTTCGAATGCTTGATTCCTGCCTTGGGTCTGTGTGTATAAAATTTGCATGTTTTCCCCAGGTACTCCAGTCTCCCCCCTCAGTCCAAAGACATGTAGGGTAAGCTATTTGGTATTCTTCAATTGCCTGTAGTGTTGAATGAGTGTGTATGTGTATGTGTGCCCTGTGATGGATTAGCACCCTGTCCAGGGTGTACCCTGCCTCGTGCCCCCTGGTCTACTGGGATAAGCTCCAGGCTTGCCGTGACCCAGTACAGGATAAGCGCTTAAGAAAATAAACCACTTAATTTTTTAAAGAAGGGGTTCAGGGAAAATTCGTAGTAGTATTTAGAGAAATTGATTAAAGGTCCTCACAGGAAGTGTTTAATGGAAAAGTTAAAATTGGTTCAAGGGAAATGTTAAGGATAAATGTTTAAATGATTTTAGAGAAGTATTTAAAGCTGCTTAGGAGTTCAAAAATGTTTAAAATGTTAAAGGGATACATTTTACAATGTTTTTCATAGAGATGTGTTTGAAGTGTTTCTTCCTCTTTGTCTTCGGCTAATCCCTTTCAGGGGTCGCCACAGCGAATCATCTGCCATCGTGTGTTTAAAGTGTTTAAGGGAACTGTTTTAAACTGCCTTGTGTATGTTGTAGGTATTGAACTGTTTAGGGAAAGTGTTTAAACTGATTAGGGACATTCCATGAAGTAAAGTGAGACTGTTTGTAAGAGGATTCATGTAAAATGAATAAACATCCTTAGATGAAACAATTAATCTGTTTAGTGGGTGTTTAGTGAAAGTGTAGGATGCTGTTAAGGGGATGGGTTCATAAGTGTAAAGATATGTTTAACAATGTTTAGGGAGTGTGTTTAAAAGCATATAGATGTCTTGGCTACAGTGAAAAAGTGTTGAAATATTTACATAAATTGTTGAAGCGACATATATAGAATGTTTAGAGGTATATTTTAAGATATATTAAATGGACATTTGTTGTTGTTATTAACTTCTTAGAGGTATTTAGATTAATTGTTTAAAGATCATTTAAGGATGTGTTAAGTGTTATGGTGGATGTGTTTAAGTTTTTTTAGTAAAGTAATTTGTGAAAAGTGTAAAATAAAGTTGTTTTGAAGGACGTGTTTAACTTTGTTGACATGGGTAAATTTATTTATGGGACAAATTTAAAGGCAGTCACGTGAGTTGTTTAAAGGTGTTTATGGGTATTTTTGGAACCCATTTTGGTGACATGGTTAAAGTTGTTTACAGGAAGTTCGAAGGCATGCAAATAAAATGGTTTAAAGTATTTACTGAGAGTGCACATTGAGGTGACGAGGTTAAAAATGTTTAGCAGAGAGTTTAAGCGCATTGAGGTGATGTCTAAAGGTGTTTAAAGGAGTGTTTAAGGACATTGAGGTGAAATGGTTATTGAATGTCAGGGGAGTGTTTAAAGGCATTTTGGTTGACATTGTTGAAGGTGTTTAGATGGAATGTTTAAATGCACTGAGGTGAAATTTAAAGATGTTTAGTAAGACTTTTAAAGGCATTTATGTGGCATGTTTGGCAGTAGTTTAAAGGGGTGTTTGATTTTATTTTTTGTTTTTCATGGAAACAAAATGAATGTCCTTTTTGGGATTGTTTTCTGACTTCAGTCATGTGATAATGGATTAGCATGCATTGCTCCCATGTGATGAAGCTAATTAGATAAATTCGAGATGTGCTCCAATTTGTCACAATGTGCTTACAGGTTTGCATTTATAGGTAATGATGCCCACTCGCTGTTCATTAATAAAATGCAATTATCCTCATGTTTAGAGGCTTAATACGAACAGACAAACACTAATGCCTGTGATTAACAAAGTGCTTCGCTGTAATTTTTTTGCAAAGCATGTATTTATGGTGGGGAATATGTTATGGTGTAAAAACGTTTATACCTCAATTCAGTTTCCTTTATCAAGTTTATTAGAGGTCAGCAAGTCCAAAAACTCAGTGCTCAGCTTGACTGAAATAAATATTTCATCAGCAGCTCTTCTGAAGGTACACTAAGAAAGGATGTTTTTTTTTTTTTTTCTGGGCCCCAAAGCATCCTGGGAAATCTTGGCAGCCCGCTGTGTGATCTCCTGCCCAGTGGCTCCTACAAAAGCCAAGTCTATCAAAGTGTTCCACACTCAGCGTGACCTGCTTTCTTTGAAGCACTGGCAATGAAAAGAAGAAGAGGGACTCTGCTATGATAAACCGAGGCCATTCGGAGACGAAGCATCTGGTTGATGTGCATGCGCTCAGGCTCTTTCACTCCAGTTCGACATTTTAGCTGAATTTCCTGCCTGCTTTTGTGCTGTGTTTTACTCAAAACACTGCAAGGTTTGAGTGGAACATCAGAATGCCTCTGGTGACCCATAAAATGGTTTGGTTTCTTAAAGGTAATTCTGCTTTCCTGAGTATGCTCTGATGTCACACCCTGAACATACTGACTGCATTATAAAGTTTACATCCATGGATAGAGAAGCACATGTGTAAATCATGCAACAGCAGAGGCTGAAATAAAAAGCATTATTTTATTTAAAACATGCCCATTATACTATTTCTAAGAAATTTTTATGTTGATTTTGAGCGTTTATTTATGATATGATATTTAAAGAATTTTTTTTAATCACATTATATAGAATATATTAATCCTTGACAAAAAAAGTATATGCTAAAACTTTTTCACACAGATTCCACACTTTGCTGGGCTAGAACAAGAACCACTTACGTCAAGTTTGTTACTGCCATCTTTAAAAAAGGGACTCAATATTTAATGGGCAGTTTAATGATAAAGCCAGGAGAACTGCCTGCAAAGCATTACACAAGTTTGCCATTGTTGTTGTATTATTGCCACTAGTATTACCGCTATAATTGCTGGGAAAGTAGAGGATATGTACAGTAATGTAATGGCGTGACTCTCTGACTCTCATGGAAAAACAAAGCCGAGTCTTAGAAGGTTCGCTGGTAAACTGGCTATAAATTGGCACTAACACCGGACATGACGTACAGTAGCACCTAGTTCCTTTTGGGTGGAAAAGGGGTTAAATTCAGCAACAAAAAAAAAATTGTGGTAATGTTGGCACTGTGGGTAGGTGCTAAGTTTTGCTGGAAATGGAAATCAGCATTTCCATAGAGCTTGTCAGCAAAAAGAAGGTTGAAGTTCTATAAAGCCTATAAAGGTAGAAGGCTCTATTAAGTTTGAATTTGGTAAAACACAGTAAACCAGCACCAGCAGATGACATGGCACCCCAAATCATCACTGACTGTGTAAAATTTACACTGGACTTAAAAACACCTTCAGTTCTGTGCCTCTCCACTCTTCCTTCACACTCTGGGCCTTTGCTTTGTTTCCTTCTGGCTTTCCCTTTTAGTAATGCTGTCATAATTAGTCCTGCCAGAGTCCCTGCTTGCACTCTGCACTAAATATACATTCACCTTATACATTGTTCGACTGTGACCATACCTAACTGCCATCTCTCCATCTCTTTTGCTCTCTCCTCTTCTGCTCTCTCTCCCTCTCTCCTTTTTCCTCTACCTATCTCTCTGTCGAGCTATACATGTCGCTTCTGAGCTGCCAGTGATCCAGACCTCCTCTGCCTTTTCTCGTCTCATGGATGCGCTGTGTGGTCGGCCTGGGATGCGTGTGGTGACTGGGAATGGTTTCACTTTTCCACAAAGACAGTCCTGCCCTCGACTTATGCAGACAGCTGTTCTCTAAAGACCTGTGACTTCAGTGGCTCAATAGTTCGGGACTGGAATTTCCTACAGTCTACCTGAGCCTCCAGGAACAAACTGGACTCCAGTTTAATTTAACACATCTCCTGTCATACTGAACTTCCAGTCTCACATAGTTTTATGCAGATCAATCGCAGCTATCCGTTATCACCCAAATGAGTATGGGTTCCCTGTTGAGTCTGGTTCTCTCAAGGTTTCTTCCTATTACCATATCAGGGAGTTTTTCCTTGACACTGTCGCTGTCGTCCTCGGCTTGCTCATCAGGGACAATCTTATAATTTTGATTCATACACTTTCACATTTCATACAGACCTAAATAATTCTTTTGATTGTGTAAAGCTGCTTTGCGACAATGTCAATTGTTAAAAGTGCAATACAAATAAAATTGAATTGAATTGCTTTCCAAATGAAATGCAAAATTTTATTTGATCTAAAAAAAGACTATGGACCACTGAGCAACGGTCCCATTTATTTTCTCCTTAGCCCAGATTAGACATTTTTATTGTCTCTAGGCTTACTCTCCTTGTGGAGGGTGTCAGTGAGAATCTTCTGGACAACTTTCAAGTCAGCAGTCATCCGCACACATGTACTGAACTACACCGAGAGATATATGTTATTTATACTGTAAAAACAACTATTTAATTATTTAACTTGTAATGAAATATACTGGATTTTTATACTTTTAAAGCTAATTAAAGGCTATTGCATCTAATATATATATATATATATATATATATATATATATAATATATATATATATATATATATATATATATATATATATATACACTCAAGCCAAAACATTGATTTTTAAACCGATAAAAATGAAAAAAATACCATGAATAAATAAATCATGTTAATTTATATGATTTTAAATGCATATTTTATAGATTTTAAAACTTATTTACATTTAAAAAGATTAAAAGAGATAGACATTGTTTATAGTATGGGCAGCACGGTGGTAAAATGGTTAGTACTGTCGTCTTGCACCTCCAGGGTCTGGGTTCTATTCCCAGCCAGGCTCAATTCCTGTCTCTGTGTGCATGGAGATGTTCTCCCTGTGCTTGGTGGGTTTCCTCCGGGTACTCCGGTTTCCTCCCACAGTCCAAAGATGTGCAGGTTAGGCTAATTGGCGTTCCCAAATTGCCTGTAGTGTGTGAATGGGTGTGTGAGTGTGTGTATGTGTGTGTGTGCCCTGCGATGGATTGGCAGGTCCCCGCGACCCTAAATACAGGATAAAGCGGTATAGAAGATGAGTGAGTGAGTGACTGTTTATAGTACACTTACATGCATCAATATGTATTCCTTTATTTTTTAAACAAGTATTATTTTAATTTAAATTTATTTTTTATTATATTATTCTGCTTTTTTTTAAATGTTTTTTTTTTTCATTCTTTTGTAATATTCTGCATATGCACTGATGAAAGATGCACTTTTTTAAATATCAAATTTTTTATCTGATGGTTTGTTTGTTTATTTATTTATTTATTTAATTGCCAAGGTTATTTGAAACATTTCTTCACTGCTCACTCCTCACTTCTGTAATTGTTGTTTTGGGAATGAATTTATGAAAGCCGCTCCCCTCGGGGCTCCTCGCTCAGTAACCACAATCAGTTTTACTTTGTTAATATATATATTTTTTTAATATATAAATATATGTGCTGTAATGAGAGTGAAACTGATGGGTGCTTTTAAATGCTTTTTGGGGAATTGAGTCTGCAATAACGCTGAGAGAAATGCTTCTGTAATGAGGAAAGCAGAATGTTATGAACTGAACTGCTGTATAATTATTTATTTACTGTTTTATTTCATATGCGAAATAGAATCCTGTGTTTCCTGGGGTCATTCCTGTTGTATTTTATAAACTCTAAACATATTTGGGTTGCAAGCAAATATTTCCCGTATTTATTTATTTCCCACAAAAAAAAGATTAAGAATCATCTTGATGAGTTATTAAGCACAATATATTGCAATGTGAATAAATAAATGCATTGATTTAAAAACATGTAATTCAGCCTGGATTGCAGTGCATTGTGGGTAGAGTTTAGATGGATGGGTGGGGCTTAGAGTAATGTCTGTGTTTTGAAATGGATGGAGTTTTGAATTAGGTTTTGTGGATATGGGTGGGAGTTAGAATAAAAGCTGGGATAGAATAAAGTTAGAAAAATGTACAGAGTGATAAGTGGGGTTGGAGATGTGTTGGGTGAGATTGATGTGTGGTTAGGGTGGTGGGATTTAGAATGATGGGTGGGGTTTGAGAAGGATAAGTAATACAATAATTGATGGGCTAGAAGATGCGTGGAAATTAGTTTGATGTTGTGGGTTAGAGTGATGGGTGAAGTTAGCTAGCTGGGGTTGGACATGGGTGGAATTTGATGGGTAGGGTTAAGACTGATGACTGTCCGGCATGGGTGGAGGCTTGGGTGATGGGTGGGGTTTAAGGAGGTTAAGTCTAATGGCTGGTGCAGATGGGTGGGGATTAGGGTTATGAGTGGGGTTTAGAGTGATGACTGGTCGATGTGGGTTAAATAGAAACATTGGATGGATAGAAACATGGAGCTGCGGTAATGGGTGTGTGGTTTAGGACAAAGAGTTGGGATAGATATTTAGAGTTATAGAGTTTAAAGAAAGGAAGATTTATAAATTTAGAAAATAGTTTCCTGTTGCTTAAATGAAATTTTTAGAGACATGACATTTTGACATTTGTCACAATAAATAGAAAAATAAATAAATAAATAAATTGGTTGAGACACCTGTCCTTATGTTACATTCCAAATGTGAAAGACTACACAATTGCCACTCAGACAGACTGATTGCACAGTGTCAGAGAAATTGATTTACACACGATGATATTCTCATTCACGGCTTTAATTATGCGCCCGAATAGCATATAATAGAAATGTTCTCTAGTGGTTTAGGAAATCTATTAGATACTTGTAATTGCTTGCACTGTGCACTCCGATCACCCCCCAGCACCCCCCAGCACCCCCCCCCCGTATTAATTCGTTCTTTTTTATCATTTCTTTACTATATTTTAAAATCAGATTGAGATCTGTTGTGAGACAAAGGGAAGTATGTGACCAGGGTCAAACATAATGCCTTAGTGCATAGAAGTGTAAAAATGTTACCTGGATTGACATTTAATGTGGATGATGTCACTATTATTTCAGGCTATTTTAGGATGTGTTCGTTGCCATGAAGTAAATTAGCTTAAGAATTAGTGTGGCATATTTAATTGGTCTTGTTTTGTTGTACTGTTGATTGGATACTTTTTTACACAAGCAACATTGTTATTGTTATTATTATTGCAGTTTGGTGTAATAACATTTAAAAAACCCAATTCGCACTGACAGCAACAGGCTTGTAAACGCAGAGCGTTTTATTGATGCGGGTAGGAAAAAAAAACATAATTCAAAAAGGAGGATGTTTCCTTTGAAGTATAATTAAGTAAGTTATAAAACACTGTGTGTGTTATTACTACCATAAATTCAAGTGACAAAGTAATGAGATGAAGCAGAGGTACTACTACCACTTCGAAATTGAATATTTTCCATAACAGCGTTATTATTTATTCCTATTTTATTAAACCAGCTTTTCCAATGATTTTTGTTTTTAGTATAAAAAACCTTGCTGTACCTTTTTATCCTTGTATAGTTACATTTCCTATTGTTAAACTATTGGCAACGTTTGTTATTATCAGTTAATGCTAATAGAATTTAAAAAAAGATAATAAAAAAACACTAAACTTCTCTCTTAAAGACTTTCTCATGTCAAAAAACTATTATTGATTTTCTTATTTTAGCTTTACGTCTAACCATTTAAGGTATGCCTTTATTTATAGCATATATATTACTCACTCTCTCTCATCTTCTATACCGCTTTATCTTGTATTCAGGGTCGCAAGGACCTGGAGCCTATCCCAGGAGGCTTAGGGCACAAGGCAGGGTACACCCTTTATAGGGCGCCAATCCATCACAGAGCACACATACACACATATATTCACACACTACAGGCAATTTGGGAACGTCAATTAACCTAAACTACATTTCTTTGGACTGTGGGAGGAAACCCACCAAGCACAGGGAGAACATGCAAACTCCATGCACACAGAAATGGGAATCAAGCCTGGCCGGGAATCGAACCCGGACCCTGGAGGTGCAAGGCGACAGTGCTAACCACTACACCACCATGCCATATATATATATATACACACACTTCACAGTGAAATTATTTTTAGCATATTCCAGCTTGTTAGGAAGTTGAGGTAAGGACACAGGGTCATTTATGATATACTGTATGGCTTTGCTCAAGTGCCAAACAATAGCTACTTAGTGGAGATGAGATTAAACTGCCAACCTTCTGAACAGTAACTCAGAGACAAACACAATGAACTGATCAGGGAATGATTTGTTTGTTAAACTTAAAAATTTTATATATTCTAACAAATTAATGCATTTAACAGCATTTTTTTATATTCTATTGTTTGCCTTGCTGTATTAGAAAATAAGTAATGTGGCAACATTCTCTTAATTTCCTTTTAAAAGAAAAAAAGTCAACGGCATATTCAACAAACGATCTTAACCATCCCAATCTGCTGTTACCCAGGTGACCTGAATGATGAATCCCATTTGATCTTACATGTGATACCTAGGATTAAAATGTAATTAGCAAAGTTAATGCTCCAAAAACACTATATACTGTAAGGGCAGGAGCGTGTTGTGCCATATGAAAATCAGGGCACAGAATTTGAGAGATTCCACTGAAGGTAAGAGGAAAAACTACAGGAGCTAAGTAAAAAAAATCGAAGTAATTTTAAATCAACGAAATAATCGTGATCGTCCAGAGTGTGAGCACCGGTGTTACAGGTAAATCAAAAAGACAGCAATGGCAAAAGAGCCATGCATGCTGTGAATGCCATGTCAGCTAAAGCATGTACAGTTACCGAAAAACAAAAAAAAACAAAAAGAGCTTTATAAAGTTGAGTGTTTTTAAATTTTTTTATAACAAGCAACCTGGATAGAGGTTTTCATAATTACAGTATGTCTCTCAGTAGGCTTGTGGCAATCCGAAATGGTTCAGAATCCATGAATTAGTCTTATCAAATCTGTGTGATCTCTATAAACACACTGTCTGAGTAAACCCTGGATGTGCAACGCATCAAACAGCACTATGTAAGGAATTCTAAATCAGAACACACAGAAGCATTCAAGGGTTTTTAAAAGCTTGATTGGGATCAATTTACCAATAATATCTTATTAGCCTGTGAGTTAAATGGTCTAATCATTATAATTCATCTAAAAACTTAGAATAATATACCTTTAAATGTATGATGCTTAGACAAACTGCAGACTGTGAAAAAGGGAGTGGTCTCAACCACTCGAAAAATTTTCTCCTACCTAAGAGACAAGCAAAAGTAAAGGAATGTTGATGACAAAACATTTGAACCTAGACACAAAATGGGACAAACAAAATAAGAAAAAAGTTGCTATTTCTCTCCTCTAGCATGAGCCCCATTGCTCCTTTTACTTAAAGATAAAAAAATTGTTTATATATATATATATATATATATATATATATATATATATATATATATATAGATAGATAGATAGATAGAGAGAGAGAGAGAGAGAGCTGAAAGTCTTGCAAATGATCTTGGCCCGGTTTCTCGATAACGCACACTATTCGCGCGCTAAGAAGACTCTTAAGATATATCTTACGTTAAGTGATAACTTTTCTGATTGTATTTCTCGAACTGTCTCTGAGGAGTCTTCTTAAGTCACTGCCTTTTACGTCCGACGTTACAAGGCGCTGTCTACAGTGAAGGTCCTGAATTAGCTGACATCGGTTGCTCAGGAATAGATTTTTGACTCCTTTTGCATGACAGCGTTAAAAAAAGACGCCATTTTCTATGCAAATTAAACAGTGCATTAAGTTCTTTTAATAGCGTTTATTTCGACATGGGTTAAATTATCAATAGCATGCGATAATAGACAAATATATAAATGAAATCACCAAACTGTCGCTTCCCACTGCGCAACGTGACGTCGTAGTGACGTCTCTTCCATGTCATTTTTGGACGTCCAATTTCCGTCCATTGATGGGGTTGTTTTGTAACGCCAGGCGACGTCTTTTTTTCGACGTCTACCGCACGTCTAATGTTGACATCGGTGGAACGTCTTTTCCATGTCATTTTTGGATGTCCAATTACAGTCTAAGATAGGAATAAGGTGGATAGGCTACCATGACTTATTTATATAAAAAATAATTTACATAAATTTATCTATACATTAAAATTTTTTTCAAATATTGGTTTACCGCCAAACAGATTTTGGAGAATGAGTGAGCTTGCTTGGTGCTTAATGCTAATTGCTAGGAGTACTTTATTTACACACAGCACTCTATACAGTAGCATGAGCAACAAACTGACATAAAAAAAAATAAGCCAGATTAGGTTGTCAAAACGACGTCCAAGTTGGGTCATGGTTGGATGTCCAAATAGTGGACCAAGTTTGGACGTCGAATAGATGTCCTGAACTGGTTATGGACCGACAGACCCAATATAGATGTGATCTGCACATCTATCCAACGTCCAATGTTTAGTGGATTATATTTTCATGTAACCTGTGGCGGTGAAACGAACCGAGTATACAGTACAATCATAGTTGATTGACAAACAGCTGACAACACTCTTCACCAGCTTCAGAAACAATGTGAAGTATGTCAGTGGTTGGGGTTGTATAGCGCACTATGGAATGAATACGATGAGATTACAGAGAGGAGGTTAATACCACTATCTCACCTACGCGGTTTCGCGCGGTGGCTGTAAGTACAGTTCATCATGATTCATGTTTATTTTCTCATTTAACTAAATCTAATTTCATCATAAAATAAAACGTGTCAAAAGAAAAGTCCATCGAGTCATAAATGATGGTTAATGGACAATGAAACATTTTAAACAAAAAGCAGCGAGCAGCTGGACATCGGGACTTGGAGTGTAAGTACGACGCGTTGGCATGGCAAGTGCAGGTCTGAGCAGGTCAAGAAGCTCCATAATCTGTTCCCTTGGAAGGCGAAACTTTTTTTTTTTTAAATATCCACCTCAGGCAAAATATGAAAAGGGCTAAAATTTTCCCTAAAGGAAAAATGTACATGAACCACACTGCTCCGCGGACAGCGCCGTTTTCAGTTTAGCACAACACGCTGTATCGCTTTTAAATTATTTGCCACCTGTTCAATATTAAAAGTGATCGCCAATTTTAATGCATTAGTCACATTATAAAACAGGCTAATTAATAGTCACTATATTAGTTCTGATATTAAATAAAATAAAATTCATAAGCAGGTCTAAAGTATATTCCATCATTAATATGACTTTGATAACGTGCCATAATGTGCTTCCATACGCCGCTGATTTATAAAGACACTGCTGCTCAGTGTCGGCGACTAGCGTCTTGAGCTGAAACCACGCTAAGAATGAGTTAAGGTTGGTCCAGACCAACCTTACGAACGTGTGATTTAGCTAAGAGATACTTAGCGTAAGAACGTTTCGGGAAATGCGCCATAACGTTAAGAGAGAGGTTAAGGTACAACTTAAGAACTACTTAGCGATAAGAAGCTTTCGAGAAACCGGGCCCTTGTTGATAGGAAATTATATATAAATATATATATATATATATATATATATATATATATATATATATATATATATATATATATTATTGGACTATTATACACAAATATATGATCATTCATTTTATACCATTTTTAGACAGTTTTCTAATTTCAAGCTATCCAGCTGAAAAAAAAAAAACACACAAATTCAAAATAAACATTTCTAATAATAGACTTAATAATTTAACAGGCCAAAGTTAATGTTTTAGCAAAAGCAATAAAAAAAATAAAACTGTTTTTTAAATTACTCCATACACAAACTAAATCCCTTATTTTTTGTTCAGTTTTCCCTTTTGTTGAACATTTTACAAAGTGTTTTCGTATCAGAAAGGATTTCACATAAGAACTAAAAAAGAGTAAAGTGTACAGTTGCCCATTGAAACTCACTAACAAATGTAATTGAGACTACTTGAGAGCTGATGGTGTGTTAATGGATCTTACAGAAGCTTTTTGCAACCCCTTTGTAAATGTTTTTTTATGGGGTAAGGTAGCTGTAAAAAAAAAAAAAAAAAAAAAAAAGACGTGTGTGCACTAATAAACATTCGTACATATTGGCCAAAGGTTGTGCATGAAATAATAAAATGAACACAAAAATGTGGTTTTATACACTTGCAGAAGTCAAATCATACATAAAATATGTAGTGTGTGTTTTAATGTTTGAATAAGATTCCAAAAAACACACACAAAAATAATAATAATAATAATAATAATAATAATTATTATTATTATTATTATTATTATTATTATTATAATATGAAGCAGATTTTACACTTGGGGTTTTCCTATTATACATACAAATTGATAACCTTGACTCTATTGTCAAAAATATGTCACAGGCTCACAGGCATTATGTATCGAGCAAAGATACATCGATTTCACAAACAGCGCGCATCCGTAGTTGTGTTTGACTTGGAGGCGGCAAGATGGCAGAAGCGGGGAGTATAACAAAGAGGGGACGGAATCAGGTAAATAGTTTATACAGTATATATCACATTATGTTGTAATATAATTTTCTCTATATATTACGAACACATGAACAGTTTGTGAAATTGATGTATCTTCTGCTCGAAACATAATGCCTGCGAGCCTGAGACAAATTTCTGACAGCAGAGTCACGGTTATCAATTGTTATTCATAACGAAGAAACCCCAAGAATAAAAAGCACATTTTTGTCTATATTTTATTTAATTATGCACAACCTTAGGCCAATATGTACAAATGTTTATTAGTACACATATGTCTGTTTTGACAGGTACCTTTCCTCACAATTTTTATATTTTCCCTTTTTTTTCTCTCTATTTTAATATTTTTTACCTAATATTATATTTCACATTATTACCTATTGTACAGTTTTTTGCACAGTTTTTTTAATCTTTTATGTCCTCTTTCTTTTTATTATTTTTTCTTTAATTTATTCATTGTAGCTGATAGTTAAATCTTGTTTATAATTCATAGCTAATAAGTTGCTTAAATATTTGGTCTCTTTTTTTTTTGTTCTTCCCTATAAAGTTCAAAGCTTTTTTTTTCAGTTTCATCATTTTGTAGCATTTTTTTTTTCTTCTTTGCGTCGTCTATTCAATTCTTATGTAATTCTATATTACTTTTCCCTTCTCTTTACCTTTATTATTTCCCGTCCCACTGTTTGTTTGTTGATTTATTTATCTTTTTTACATGCAAATTTCTTGTTTTCCTTTGACTCTGCCATCGTATTTACATTGGTGTCTTATTCTTGATAAATTCAAGCATAATGTAGCTATTTCTGTCTATTAAATTCTCTTCACTGTAATGCCATAATTTTGATGTCTGTATCAAAAAAAAAAGTTGTTAAAGCTTGATTAACTTGAATGATTATGATACTTTAAATCTGGAAACAAATGCTACAGGCAGAATACTATCACTTTTTCCAGCATGTTGGGTATGAGATTCTCAAAGTGTGCCTTCCACAATCGCAAGCCTTTTCCATCTGCTTAGCTTAGCGGTTAGCTGTGCTGTGTTTGCGGATTCCTCGATGAGTTCCTGTTCAGGCTGAATGAGCGAGGCTCTTAGTGAACGCTGATTGGACGAGCTGAAGCCTCTCGGCAGTGCGTGCTCCCAGCGATGATTCATCTTCCTGTCAAACAGGCAAGATGGCCTTCCCTTTGCCAAGCTCAGTGCAGGACGCATCCTCACAAACACACACACATACAAAAGACGCTAACTAAAAAACTAAAAATAAAAAATAAAAAAAAAACTAACAAAAACAAAAAAAGCATAGTGACACTTAATAAAACATATATTTCTCTAATTTATTCAGGAAGGCCTTATCACTATAGAAAAAGTGTCTGTGGTTTATTCCCCTGTATATAAAGGAGGTGTGGCTGTATTTGCCAGTCCTGCTCTTGCAGAAGTGACCTCGTTCTTTTAGGCCTGGATCACTTACAGTGAAAAGGTGTGTCTCACTCTCTCTTTTTCTTTGAGGGAGACTGAAATAGCCTGTCAGGAGCTGTCAGTCACAGCAACAGGGGCATGACCTGTGTCATGAGGTGTTGCCTCTGGATATGTCACTCTTACTAAAGGAGGCGTGGCTTCTGATTTCCAGTCTCAGTCAAGAAGGTTTGATCTAAGTCTCAGCAGAGAAGGAGAAAAAAAGAATAATTCAGCTCTGCTTTAATGCCATGTTTAGATATTTTATGTTTTCAGTGCTTATCTCTATTAAAGAAACTGTAAATAGCCACCATACAGAATGTTTGTCAAGTTAAAAAATAGTCTAATAGTCTAATGTATTCAGTCAGAAATTAGCTGTTGAATGCCATAATTTCTTCCAGTGCAAAATTATAAATGGCAATTACATGCAGGTCGAGCCTCTTCTGCTTTAAATATGTACAATATAAAAAATATAAAAAAAAAAACACACACACACACACTCTAGTCATGTCTTTAACCTCCGGTTAGGGTCAAAAAATGTGTTTTACAATGCAGTATTGTAGTTTAAGTAATGGTAAAAAAAAAAAAAAACACAGCAAAAAATACAGTTGCTATGGTTGCAGTTGCATGTGTGTTGGAATAAAACTCATAAATATATAAATACGGAAGCGGCACTAAAGAAGGACTACAGCAAGATCTAAGCAATCCCATTTTTTTACTTATAAATTATGTTATAAATACATGATAATAATAATAATAATAATAACAACAACAACAGACTGTTAAATAAAGTAAATAAATTAATCAATAAATCAATTGCATCCCAAATCACACACCTCCTTTATAGTATAAATTCAGTTATTATAAGTTCATTATATACAGTAGCCCATTTATACACCATCATTTCTCCACTGTGGGCACATCCCAAACCACACACACCCACACACACACACATATAACTGTTACACCACATGTTTTTTGATTGTGTAAAGAAAACGCAATACCCCGATGAAACCCACCATGTACAAGGAGGAGAAGATTCATCTGTCTCTCTGAAGACTCAAGGCAACAGCATTAAGCATAAGCCACTCTGCCACCCTCCTTTTCAATATATAATCCATGTAGATACCATCTTTGGCTGTGTCCCAGAATACACACCTTTTTCACTCTAAGGCTTATGGCCTGGTCTACAGGCATTTGTACTGTATTGTTACACTAAATTCGGCCTAAGAGGGTAATTAGATGATGAGCTGACTCAGGTGTGGTAAATGAGCTAAAATGCTAAACGCTGCAGGGTTTCGGCCCTGCAGCACCAAGCTAAAACACTCCTGACCAGAATTATCATCATCCTTCATACAAAAGAGATGAAGTGATTATATAAAAGATACAAACAAAAATGTTATTACTTTTTTCCAATGACAGACTATGTATTTTATCTCACCAAAAATTTAAAAAAGAAAGTCTGTCAACCTTTTTACACACATGTACTGTACGTTCACTGTATTTTTATTGTTAGGCCTGCGACTGCGCTCGTTGAGGGGTCGGCACAGCAGACCATCTGATTGGCACACAACTTGCCACAGGCTTTACAGCAGATGACCTTCCTGAAGCAACCCTCCCATTTTTTTTGGGCTCGGGACCGGTACTGCATCCAGGGTCTGGGCTTTGGGCATTGGCTGGGAACTGAACCGGGGCCTTCAACATGGCAGGTGAGAAATGTAATATTGAGCTACTAATGCCCTATTACCTGGATTTTCATAACTGAAAAGAAAAAAATCAACAATAAAGGTCAGATGGCTGACCTACAGTAGCTTTAAAAGAAAACAACATGCATAGAAATGAGAAATAATTAAGGATTTAGTAAAATAAATAAAGAACAATATAAAAAAGGAAAGAAGTAAGAGTATAGGATAAATAAAGAATAAATAACAAAACAACAGGAATCCAAACTAATAATTCAATCAAAAGAAACAAGAAATAAACAAACAAACAAACAATATGGCAAAAGAAATGGGAATAACAGGAAAAAAGGAAAAAAAGATAACCAAACAATAGTGATCCAAAATGACAAAATAAAAAAAGTAAGAAGAAAAAACAATGCAGCCAGAAAGCATGACTGCCTAAAAAAAGAACAAATGAAGAACAGCATACATTTCATATGAGAGTCATTTAGGTCAAAGCAGGACTTTAGACTGTGCAGAATAACAAAACACAGCTATGAAAGTAAAAACTCCCTTTTATTTCTCCATATAATCCCCTTCTACAGTAATGCATTTATCCAAAGATTTTACTAGTGCTTGGGTACCATCAAGTTAGATTTTTCTTTTTTCTTTTTTTTTCCCAGTACTCTGAAACCATAACTGGACTGCATGCTTCATGTCTGAAATGCCGGCCCCCCAGGAACTCCATTAAGAGGAAATGACTGCTGTGGGTTCTGGGCCACCTCAGCCGGAATCATCATTCACAGAAGTACAGACTTCTTCAACATGTTGGCCCAATTCAAATGTTTTACTGCAGCTAATGGCCTCACCACTGTACTGTGCCTGAAGTCTTCTGTAAATGTCAATCAGTCTTGCTCCTTCAGCCACTAGAAATTTCATCACAATCCCTGGTCTGGACTTGAAACTCACTGTGCAACATTCTTGATCCACCTTATTTCTTCATATGTTGCATCCAAGGGGGCAGACATTCTTGTATTTTTAATGTAGACTTGAGGAATACTTTTTCAGCTTTCCTGAATTACTTTTTGGCTCTGTACCTGAACAGTTTTGCTTTTTGTTTTTTAAGCCAGACAGTGACCTCTAATCATTAAAGCATAAAAACCATCTAATATAGGGAATTAACTAGTGAGAAACAGGTGCAGATAATGACAGATGATCAGGCTGTTGATTAGTTTACTGATGAGGCTGAATGCTGAGTGGTTGGAATGGACAAGAGGGGAAATGATGTTGCTGTGGTTGTTACATAAACAGCCAATCTTTAGGCAAATTGCTGCCTGTCATAGTAAAAGATTTGTTCTCACTTTTAATTTTAATTTAATCTACATCATTTACTTATATAATTTGTTTATTTAAATATTAATAATTAATAATAAAAAATATTAATTTCATTTTATAAACAAATAGGGTGGCTGCTTATGACATCACTACAGTATCTGTCAGCTGGATATTGAAATTCTACAGTACACCATTTAGTCTAAAAGTTTCACACTTCAATCAGGTGTTTTAGTTAGAGTAATAAAAAGCTCATTCGTGACATTCGTTCGAGCTGGAGCCACAGGAGAGCCACCTCAGTGATAGCACTAACAGCTAATAACAGTGAGCATACACCTCAGAATGCTGGCTAAATGCTATTTCCCATAGGAGTTTGAAAGTATGGATTAGCTTTTCTCTCTCTCTCTCTCTCTCTCTCTCTCTCTTTCACTCTCTTTCTGTGTAACTCTCTTTCTAGCTCCACTGGGAGTTTTTCGATTGTTTGGGTTTGCCCCTTCACGCCAGAGAGGAAACATTTCATTTAGTGTGGCCCCTTAATGCGATTAGTCACGACTAGCAACTTAAACCTAATTTAATGTGGAGATTTTTTCGAGATTTACTCCTTGCTGTCCTGTGTACAAAAGGAGGGCGGAGGGGAGGATGTTGATGCTGGAATTAGCATACAAAACAGGGCAAAAGGAGATGTGTATAAGCTTTAGCTTGCTAAATCTAATGCTATTTACACTTAGCATAGTTGATAGCTCTTCAACGCTAATTCGAGATAAGCTGGCTAAATCTGAAGCAAATAGGCAAAGACAGAAAGAAGAAAGAAAGAGGAGTGTGTGTGTGTATGTGTGTGCGTGCATGTGTGTGTATTAATCATACAGTTAGATTTGTCTGCAATTCATTAAAGCCAAAAAAAAAAAAAAAAAGAATTAATAACCTTAAACCTGACCGGAGACTTTGGTAAATTCAAAAGCATCCAGACATTTCGAGCCTAAGGCTTGAATTTCTGGTGATAAAAGAGAAGAAGAAATTAGCCCAAAGAATTGCTAATAGCGGTAACTGTCACATATTTTCAAGGTCGTCCCCAAAAGCACTGAAGCAAGGAGAGGAAGTATTTTCTCATTGTTCATAAGCTGAAGTTTCACTGTTTCATGCTCAAATTTCTGACAGAGACTGTAAAGGAGCAGTTTGACCAAGTGAATGTTTTATAACTGAATCTCATTCAGTTAAAAGTTATTTATTTAGAAGGAATTCCTTTAGAAGTCAAGTTAAAATTATTTATTATTAATGGTGGACATACAGTATTGACACTGAAATGCTGCTGGCAAGTGGAGGGTACGCTGCACACGTAAAAGAACATGATGCAAGTGTGATTTTTGAAGTGTTATGTGTCAAATGTAACATGAAATGCAAACTGTCAGGCATCCAAGTATTAGAGGTACAAAAAGTAAAAAAAAATATTCTATTTAAGTAAAGGTGCTATTATGTTAATGATATTTTACTTAAGTACAAGTAAAATTAGCAATCTAAAAATCGATTCAAGTAAAAAAATTAATAAAAAGAAAAACTAAGTTAAGCATAAATGTTAATTATAGTAGTTCCCTTTTTAACAGAGAAGGGAATGGGGTCTTTCTATGTAATCCAAATTACAAGTGGTTCTAACTTTGTAGTCCAAAAGGACAAGTGGTTCTAACTTTCAAATCAGCTGTTTCAAGTAAAGAAATACCCTTATCAATTAACATGAAGTCTTAAATGTGAAGTAAACAAGTTTAAATTGTCTAATGTAAAGTAAACAAGTAACTAAGTGCCAAGTAAAACAAATGTACTATGGGTCAAAGTAAACTATAAATGTCCAAGTGTAAATTTTGGAGTAAAACGTGTTCAAGCATAAAGTGTTACGTATACTGTAGGTTATAAAAAAAAATAATTACCAAGAATAATGTGCCATGGGAAATCTGTGGAAAAAAAAGTGTTCAAGTGAAAAGTGCCAAGTGTGATGTGATCAGGTTTTTAACAGTGTTTTTTTTTTTTTTTTTTTTTTTTAAGTATGTAAAATACCAATATGCAACTTAATGTACACTACATCATAAAGTGTTATAATGGCAAAGTGCTATATGTAACATGGCCAAGTGTAAAACGACCAAGTATAAAGTGCCTAAGTGGCAGAGGGGGAGCATGGAGAAGAACAAGTGAAAAAAACTTGCAAGCGACTTTGATAGACTTGTGATACAGTATTTGATAGACTTCAGGTATTATTATTATTATTATTATTATTATTATTTTGGCTTATCCTTGTCTGGATGCTCTGAAAACTTTTGTCTGGTGCAATCCAGAGAATAATCTCTGTTGTGGGTGACTGTGGTGTGAGGTGATTTTGTATGCTCTCCTCAGGCATCATGACCAGTAGATGTCCTGTCTGCCTGGGAGTTTGTTGCCTGTGATGAGTTCTGCTGTTCTCCTCACTCTCTGGAGGGACTTGTGATTGTTTTGCAGAGTAACTTCCATCCTATACAGTGATGTATACAGTCTTGCTCTCTATGAACACAGGTAGAAGCTGGTGAGGGTGTTTTGGGTTCAGTCCAAACATTTCAGCCTCTGCAGGATGTAGAGCCTCTGGCAGGCAGATCTTATGATTGTCTCTGTAAGAGGGGACCAGGTAAGGTCACCAGTTTTTCTGAGGATTGTCATAGTTTCAAAGTAGTTTGAAACTGGTTAAATCAATTTATTTTATTTAAAAAATAATCTAATTAGAAGTAATTCAGTTAAAAGTTTATCAGTTAAAGTTCATTTGCATAGATGTTTGTTTATTAACAAGACATTTGGTTAAAAGTGATTAACTAATAACTCGTTTAGGAGCAGTTTGGGTAAAAAAGTAATTCAGTTAGAAACAATATATTTGTAATTATTTAGTTGGATAGTATTTGGTTCAAAGAGATTCTGTTAGAAGCTATTTGGTCAGAAATTATTTGGCCTGTAACTTTACTTAGAAGTAATTTGGGTAGTAATTGGAAGTGATTCAGTCACAACTGAATTATTGCTGGTTAAAGGCAATTTGCTTAAAAGTGGTGTAATAATAATGTATAATAATGTAATTTAAAGACAATTTTGGTTAGAAGTAATTTAGTTGGAATTTGTGTGAATAGAACTGATTCATAAGCAATTTGCTTGAAAGTGATTTGATTAAACTTATGTAGAAAGGTTAAATGATAAGAAATGGGTTTTGGTAGAATTATGTATTTGTAAGCAATTTGGTTAGATACAACTTAGCTATAAGTGTGTGTGTGTGTGTGTGTGTGTGTGTGTGTGTGTGTGTGTGTGTGTGTGTGTGTGTGCGCGCGTGTGTGTGTTTTATGAAATATTTAGGAAGAATAGATTTGGTTAGAAGGGTTTCGACTAAAAAAGTTTTAAGGCAAAGACCAATTCATCGGTGCAATTGGTTAAATGATTTAGCATCGGTTTGGTTAAATGTGAATCAATTAGTATTATGTTTAGAAATTATTTAATTGTAAGTGATTTGGTTAATAGGGATTCAGTGGTTAGAAATTATTTAGAAGCTTTGTGCTTAAAAGTGATTTAAATTAGAAGTAATTTGTTTTAACTCAATATTCTTAAAAGTGATTAGATTTAAATTGGTTACGAGTGATTCAGCGACAAATATTGTGGTTAGAAATGATTCAGGTATAATCAGTTAAGTTCAAAGTAAACAGTCAGAAATTATTTTAAAGATTTGTTTAAAAGAAAATTAGGTGGAAAAGATTTGGATTTTAAATTAATTAACGATAAGTGCTTCCTTTAGAGGAGGTGATCCATGCAGAAATGTTATTGTGAAGTGATTTGAATGCTCTGTTTGTTTGGGCGATCACTTCGAAACTTTATTAGTTTAGTTTTTGGTTTCTTTATATTCTCCTATTTTATGGAACTGTTTATTTATTAATTCTGTTAGTCAGTATTAAGCATGTATGATGTAGTTTACATAAGAATGGCGAGAAAAGTATGTGTCAGATGGATAACTTGATTCATGTTGATATAACATTATTAATTGCTACTTAAGTATGTCATTGATGGAAAAAGAGTTTATAGAAATAGTTAAAAGGATAAAGTTAAAATAGGCTGATCATATTTAATGAAAAATAGTGACTTGTGTTGCAGGTTAAACTTTAGGCAGATATCTAAGTACTGCAAGTTTCATTAAATTCTGACAGACAGACAGACAAACAGAACCGGGTCCTCCTATGTATAAAACGTAAAGATATCATTGAAAGCGTAAGTTCTGACCAATGTACAGACAAAACCTTTCTTTTATTCATCAAGATATCTTTTAAAATGGTTTGGAAAATCATTCATAATAGTTTTTTTATATTCTGCTGTACAAGTCAGTATTAAACATGTGATGATATGCATTGGTACTTTGTTAGTAACAGTGTAATGATCTATGCAATGGTGGAAACTTTAAACACTTTTGTAAGTCGCAGATGAGAGTGTCTGCCACATGCCTAAATGTAAATGTTAATTGTGTATTTTACACAAGGGTGGAAAGGAAAGAAACGAAGGAAATGCTGTGTCAGATGGATAACTTGATTCATGTTGTTATGACATTATTAATCATAACTGTTGATATCAATATCATAAACTTGTAATTTATATGCTCATTATTTTACTGAAGTGACAAATAGAGTCTAGAGTGGAGCGATGGGGTCAGGGGTTAAGGTGTTGGACTATCTATCAGATCAGGTCCCAGCTTTAAACCTGAAGTTGCCAATGTTGGGCCCTTGAGCCCTTAACTGCTCAGATGTTTAATGAAATAAGATGCAAGTCACTCTGGATAAGTTTCAAGAGTAAATGAACCTAAATCATAGTTAACTGTGACAGTATTGATAATAGTCTGTCTCGTGCGCTTTGATCACATTGTTCTGCCCTCTATAGGTCGAGCTTTTTCTCTCTCTCTCACTCTCTGTTTCTCTCTTTCTTTCTGTACTGTATGTGTGCATACATGTGTGCATGAGTGTCTCTCTCTCTATCTTTCTTTCTTTCTCTCTGTGTCCATTCATCCCTCCTTGTCCTCCTCCCTGAATATCTCTGTCTCTTTCACGTGCATGCACTACTGTAACTTTGCTGGGTGCACTAACAACAGCATGAATCCCTGAATCCACAGCTGTGCATGTGTGTGTGCATGTGTGTGCGGGTTTGTGTGTGCATCTCTCTCTCTCTCTCTCTCTCTCTCTCTCTCTATTTGTCTTCCTTTATCCGTCTCTGTCCTTTTCCATGGATGTCTCTGTCTCTTTCTCTGGTATGCACTTAACTTTGCGGGTGCACCACAAACCATGAATCCACAGCTGTGCATGCGCGAGCGCGCGTGTGTGTGTGTGTGTGTTAAATGTAAGATCTGATATCTGGTTTCGAGTGTGCGGACGGATTGGATTGGAGCATCATTAGCGTCAGGAGCCCTGCACGCGCGCACCGCCGCCGTACTCCCTGAACACACACGCGCGCGCGGGGCAGTGTTTTTAATCGTCTGAGAGAGCGCGAGAGAGCGCGCGCGCAGGAGTGAGAGAGACAGCGCGCGCCAGATAGAGAGAGATAGAACGAGAGAGAGAGAGAGAGAGAGAGCGCGCGACGATGCACGCGCGCGCGCATCATCACCAACACCGCCACCATCATAATCATTATTATCCGTAAAAAAAAAATTACTGTTAAAATAAGGATCGGATATTCTTTTAATAAAAGAGAGAGAGAAAGAATGAGAGAGAAAGAGAAGGAGGGAGAGAGAGAGACATATACTGGAATAATCGGCACAGATTTTGCAGCCTGGCTCGTAACGGATGTCGTGATGCTGCTGCCGCTTCGGAGACGATCAGCCCGGTAAGGAATACACACACCCCGGTGGGAATGTCGAGGAGTTCAGAGAGGACAAGAGAGAACGGAAAAAAGGAGGGAAAAAACGCAGGAAAAAAATGCGTAATGAGATGGTGTGAAAGCTCGGCTTTCTGATGCGGCTTGAGTGAGGGAGACTCCGCCACGCACGGAGGATTTTATTACGGTGCGAATTGACCAGAATGCGATTTATTGTATGTGCGCTTGATTGAAAGCGTGTACAAATATTTGAAGAAAAAAAAAACGAAAATAAAAAAACCACAAAAACGATTAAAGGAAGGAAAATCACGATTTGCATGTGAGAGAGGGTGTGTATATATAAATTGCGGGCTAATTTGCTTGGAAACAATTTTTTATGTATTTATACATGTTTATATATTTTTTTTAAATGCGACAGAAAAGTAATATGTGGAAGTGGTGCGATCTCTGTGTGTGTGCGTGCGTGCGTGCGTGTGTGTGTTTGTGTGCGTCGGCGAGTGTCTCCGGGAAAAAGAGAGAGAGAGAGAAAGAGAGAGCGAGAGAGCAAGAAAGAAGGGTAGAGTAGAAGAAGGTGGATGTTGATTTGCATGAATCATGAGATCCCGCAGAAACGCCCGAATCCCGGATTATTATCTCCAAAACCTCGGATAATTCAATCCAGGATGAGAGATAAGATAATCGATGGATGTTAAACGTAGAGATTTGGAACTGATAAGAGTGTCTTGCTTTGCTCACGGTCAGCGTTTTTATCCTTCTCTCTCTCTTCTACCGAGATGCATGGGGCATCATCAGATTTCCATAGACACACACACACACACATCTGCATTCATGTTGAAGGTTTGGGGCTCTTTAATCCAAATTAAACTCGTTAACCGGCGTTAGAAAACAGGAGCGATCGGATATGCGGGGTGAGTAGATAAAGCTTGTTAAACACTCGTTTAGCGAGATCACATCTCGAAGTATGCACATGTATATTTATTCATACACATGTTTGTCTAAGCAGTGCATGTTTAGTATTCTCAATAATCATTTTTTGTTTAATCAAAGCAGTTGTCGTGTTGCTTTTTCTCATTTAAAACAAATAAATGACGGGAAATTATCTCTGTGTCCTCCTAACGTTCGCTGTAGTCCTATTTCGTCGTCTTTTATCGTACCTAAAATGTCATGAACAGCCTTACTGCTTTATTAATTAATGCATGGGACTTAAATAAATGCATTTCTTTTGGGTGAATTATTTATTTTTTATTCTTTAATGTGCCTATTTAATATGAGCGTTATGGTTCAGGGGAAAAAAACAACAACTCTATTCCGTGCCTGGTATGGTGTCTTAACGATCCTTTAGTCTTTGCTATTTATTCCGAAAAGATTGATTGTCCTTTTTTTCCCCCCTGCCTCTTCTAGATGACACCCCAGTCTGCAGCGGCACTACAGTGAACGGCGCCATTCAATTCGATGAAAATGCGTGTCTGGATACTGACACTAATCTTGCTGCTTGCCGCTTCTCTGAGCCTGGTTGAGATGTATGACAATTATGGGGAGATCTGTAGGAATCTGTGCACTTGTGAAGAAAAAGAAGGCATCCTGACGGTCAGCTGCGAGAACCGGGGCATCGTAAGACTGTCAGAAATCAGCCCGGTTCATTTTCCCACTTATCATCTTCTTCTGACGGGAAACCTGCTCAAAAAATTGTCGGTCAATGACTTTATCAACTATACTGGAGTCACCATTTTGCATTTAGGCAACAACGATATATCTGAAGTGGAGACTGGGGCTTTTAATGGACTCCAAGGATTAAGGAGGCTGCACCTAAACAACAACAAAATAGATGTTCTTAGGGATGATACATTCACTGGATTAGAAAACCTGGAATACCTTCAGATTGATTATAATTTTATTAGCATTATTGAACCCAGTTCTCTCAGCAGGCTTCACCGTCTGACTGTGCTAATTTTGAATGACAACCTCTTGTCATCGCTGCCTACAAACATTTTCCGAAATGTGCCCTTGACCCACTTGGATCTCAGGGGCAACCGCTTGAAAATGTTCCCTTACATTGGCCTTTTGGAGCACATGGATAAAGTGGTGGAATTACAGCTAGAAGAGAATCCATGGAATTGTTCTTGCGAACTTATTGCATTAAAAGCTTGGCTAGAAAGCATTGCCTACACAGCACTGGTTGGTGAAGTTGTCTGTGAGACTCCATTCAGGCTTCATGGCCGTGATCTTGATGAGGTCTCCAAACAGGAGCTGTGCCCGCGAAGAGCCATTTCAGAATATGAGATGCGTCCACCGCCACCTCTCAGCACTAATGGATATTTTCAGACAACGCCAGCAGCAGTGACATCTTCAGCCACATCCTCAGCAGTGTTGAAGTTCTCGTCTCGGCCAACCAAGGGTACTCGACAGTCCAACAAGACCAGGTCGAAGCCCACTTCTCGCATCCCAGGCAAACCCTACAATTATGGGCCAATCATAGCTTTTCAGACCAAATCTCCTGTGCCTTTGGATTGCCCTACAGCATGTACATGCAACCTTCAGATCTCTGATCTTGGGCTCAATGTCAACTGCCAGGAAAGGAAAATTGAGAGTATATCAGATCTAAAACCCAAGCCGTATAATCCCAAAAAGATGTACCTCACTGGAAATTACATCCCTGTTGTGCGCCGATCGGATTTTGTTGAGGCAGAGGGGTTGGATTTGTTGCACTTGGGAAACAACCGGATAGCACTCATTCATGACAGGGCATTTGGGGATTTAATTAACCTGCGCAGGTTGTATTTGAATGGCAATTTGATTGACCGGCTCACTGCAGACATGTTTTTTGGCCTCCAGAATCTGCAGTACTTGTATTTAGAGTACAACAAGATCAAGGAGGTTGTTGTGGGTACCTTTCGTTTCATGCCAAACCTTCAGCTGCTTTTCCTAAACAATAATCTTCTAAAAACCTTGCCAGGAGGCATCTTTTCTGGTGTATCACTCTCAAGGCTTAATCTACGCAACAACCACTTTCAAAATTTGCCCGTAAGTGGGGTTTTGGATCAGCTTAAGGCTTTGGTGCAAGTGGATCTTTTTGAAAACCCCTGGGATTGCACTTGCGATGTGGTGGGCATGAAAATATGGCTAGAGCAGCTCAACTCGGGCACTGTGGTTAATGACATCATATGCACAACTCCAAAGAGACTAGCAGGGCAAGACATGCGTGGTGTCCTTTCTGAACAACTGTGTCCTGATTATTCGGATATTGTTGTATCCACGCTAGTTCCATCAGAGGCAACCTTGGAAGCGAAGGTAATCACCACAGACAGTCCTTCGAGGGTCAACACTCCGTCAACAAGTACCGTCCCATTGTCAGTCCTCATCCTTAGCCTCCTTCTGGTCTTCATAATGTCTGTTTTTGTAGCTGCTGGGTTGTTTGTGGTGGTCATGAAACGGCGTAAAAAGTCACAAAGTGACCGCACCAGCACCAACAACTCGGATGTAAGCTCCTTTAACCTTCAGTACAGTCTTTATAGCAATCGTTCAGTACCCAAAGTCAAACCCCCGGCAGGTCATGTCTACGAGTACATTCCGCATCCTCTTGGGCACATGTGTAAAAACCCAATTTATAGATCTAGAGAAGGTACTGCTGTGGAAGATTATCCTGAGCTGCATGAGCTCAAGGTTAGCTACAGAAACACCAATGAGGAAGAGCGGGATCCAACGTCGAGGAGCCCTACATACACCGTGAGCACCATTGAGCCCCGGGAGGAGGCTTCGACTGCTCAGGATGCTGAGCATTTCTTTCGAGGGATCTTAGAGCCAGATAAAACGCCGAATAGTGCCGGAAATAGGTATGAATACAAGTACCCCAATCCTGGATCTTACACATACAACCCAAATTTTGACGTACGGCGGCAATTCTTGCATCCTGAAGGAATTAGAGAAACTATGCTCTATAGCTCAGCTCCAAGTACTGTCTACGTGGAGCCAAACAGAAACGAATATTTGGAATTAAAGGCAAAACTCCAAATGGAGCCGGATTACCTCGAAGTTCTTGAGAAACAGACAACGTTTAGCCAGTTTTAAACCTTGTGTATGAACAATGCATACTGTTAGAGATTTTCACCCCATTTCCACTGAAGGGTGCAGCAAGGTGTATGGTGTACACCATCTTAAAAAAAAGCAAACAACAAAAAAAAACAGAACAAAGGCAACAAACAAAAATCCTACAATGGGGTGTGCCAAACTGTCTTATTTTGATTTTTAAAGATACATGACATTAAAGGAAATAAAAAGGAAAAAAAAAAGCTCTTGGGATGAAAGCACGAGTTGTGATACAAAACTGGTGATGCAAAAATCGCAAAATCTATTTTTTTAATTTGACAATTGAATTGAATACACGTAAATAAACAACGTAGCTGTACAGATTAATCCAAGTACTTTTTTTCAGGAGTATAATCATGCAGATATTGCGAACTTTAACAATACAAAATTGAAAAAGAACACTGTATTACAGTGCATCTAACTGTGCAGGACAATTCCTCTGCTCTAGTCTGTAAGTAAGTAAGTATTTATTGGTATAATCTCCATGTATTTTTTAACATTATTTGATTATTCATCATTACGGCCTGTACCATTATCCCTCTGTACAAGGTTTTTGTTTGTAATTTTTTTTATCATTTATTGTAGCTTGCATTGTACAAGTGGCTTTTTTTCAGCGTGGCACACCCCTCCTGCCCCCCCCACCCTTCCTTTCCCACTTCCCAAACTGTCCAACACTCCACCTTCATCCCCAGTGTCAAAGAGAGACTTTTGCTTCATTTAAAGATTTAAAAAAAGAAGTGTCTTTGTATGCTGTCTGCACTTTTTTGAAAAAAAAAAAGAAAGAAAAAACGGAGGGCCAGCGTTGGTCTTCCCAGCTACCATTAGATGAGAATTATTATATATTAAAAATGATTAATTCATTCTTAATATGTATTTTAATATGTTATCAAAAACAAATTCATAAATGATAACTGAAGTAATAATTATGTTGTGTAATACTATTTTAATGTAACACCTATTTTTATACAAGCATTCGCAAATCTCTCTTTTTTCCCCCTATTGATTATTTTTTTTGATTGCTTTCCACTTATTACTGCACTATATTGACCAAAATATGTTTATGTCATCAATAAATATGATGTCAGGTTCTTATATACACACATATACATATATAAATATATATCACCGTTGGCAACACATTTTCTTTACAGTCCTCTGGCACAAGGAGTCAAGTGATTTTAGGAGTTACATTAGCCATGCTAATCGATACAGAGTTGTAACCATTGGTCAGAGGCGTTCCTTAAACAATCAATGCTTCTCGAATAAACATTTGATTTTCAGTGCTGGAAAAACAAAGCAGAAAAAAATGTGGTGTAGTAGGAGGTTATTAGCAGTGAAAATTGAAAATGGCAGGGTTAATATCGCAATAGCTGCAGGCCATGTCATCCATTCGTTGCTCATCTGCTGCATTTTAATAAGACATTCTGAAATCTCTTGATTGCATGAGGCTGCATTTTGATTTCTGACTCTAATGTGTGTTTTTACTTTTTTTTATTGGTATTCAATTTATTTCCTGATAAACTATTAAGGTTAATTGATCTGAGATTTTCTTCTGCAGAAAGAAAGTATAATACTCTCAAACAACAAAAGCAGCAGCAGCAAAAAGAACAAAAAGCTAAAACAATTCCTGGTATCTTGTGCCTTTTGGACCACCCAATGTTTTGACATGATAAGTGCACATGACGATTAGCCAATCAAGCTCAAGCATTTTATGATCACCCATTTTACGGATATTTGATTCATACTGTATGCGTTTATTACTTTAACATTTTGTTCTACAATGAAAACAAGAACAAAAAGGACAAAACTTTTTTTATATGCACTAAAACAATAAATCAAACATTTCATTATTTTATTTTTTTCAGAATAATAAAATATTGAATTGTTTTTAGCTGTTTTTACTTTCTTATCGGCCAATCAAATATTAACCAATCCAAATATGCAGAACGTTTCAGCGTGAACAGAGGCAACCTGGATGTGTGCTGTTCTACAGACTATTCTCTGGTTCAAAAATATATACTCTCGAAGCTTATTGTTTTTATTCAAAAAAAGAAATAAATCAAAATAAACCATGCGATCAGTTTATTGAGAATTAAATGTTCAGTGATTCTTTTTTTTTTTTTAAAAAACATGTATTTTATAAAAGCCATGTAGTGATTCATATTAGCTGGACATCAGGACATTACCATCTGTGATCTACCCACTAACTGAAGTGTTCACTTTAGTCTCTAAATGAAGCTGAAAGGAACAAAAACAAGTAGAGAAATAATGTTGCTGTGCTATATATATATATATATATATATATATATATATACGCGAATTACTTAAAAATCTTCCTAGGTTATTATTATTATTATTATTATTATTATTATTGTGAAATGTCTGTTGAGTATTGGGGTTAATGTGTAACCCCCCTCTTCCTCCTTGTTTCAATGATAAAGAGCTCCACTTTTCCTCTGTCTGTCGACTCGAGGGCCTCGTTCCAAATCGCGACGTGACGCGGGGGCTTTTTATAGCTGAGAAAAAAAAAGGAAGGGGGACGAATCAGACCTGTTATGGCAGGACAGACCTTGACACGGTGTTAATCTCTGAATTGCTGCCAAGGGATTGGGACGTGATTAATCGGTGACGGTTACTAATTGTCAAGAAGAAGCTGCTTCATTTTTTTATGGCCGTGTTTCCAGCAAATTCAATCTGGACTGATCCTTTACTGGTCCCTAAAATGAATCCCTGATCATCAGTTGCGTAAATGCTTACCCTGGCGTTATGAATTTGGACAATTCAAGCCACCAGCATGCTAATTCTAGACCACTTAGAGCTCGTCAGTCCATATGGCGAGCTAAAGAGGAGCAATATAATAACACGGTGCAGCAAAGCTTGTGCATCGGGAATACGCGGCCAGCCGTTTATGATGATTATTTATTATTATTATTATTGGCACAGTTTGGTAATATGCTCGATTTTGGCCCAGGCTAACAGAGGATTAGCGGTGACATTTCGGACCTCAGGGCCTTCTGCAGTTTATGATCGTCCACTTTATAAATGCATAGGTAAACTGGGTTTTGGCCTTATTGTTGGTCAGATGGTTTGGTAATTTAGCTAAAAATACATATCTTTGCTTTAGTGACTATCTTTTTGGATAGTCTGGGTTTATTTTTGATTATAGAATTGTGAGTGCTAAAAAAAAACAGGTGGATAAACAATATGCAAACTACATCCAAGCTAATCCTTTTTTCACTATTTAGCTAATTAGATTGTTGTTTTTTATCAGAAAAGAATTTCCTTACAGTGTCTCTATTTTTTCTTTTTTTTTTTTAAATACAGTAATCTTATTTAAAGCACATGAAAAACAGAGATAGTGTACATTTTTCCAACAACAACAACAACAACAACAGCGAAACAAACATTTTAAATGTCTAAACTTTCAGACAGAGAATTCTTAATACTGTTTTTTTTATATTTAAAAAAGCAAGAGGCTAAGCTTTTCAAAAATTCTAATCAAATTGAATCATTAAAATTATTCACATTGTTATCCATATTTGGCAACGAATTATCTAAAACCAAATATGTATTTATATTGATATTTGGATTTTTTCCCGTTATTTTTGTCTTTTCTTGATCTTATGATTTGCTCAAGAACATTATTAAGAAATGCATAAGCATATTAATTAACTTTAGTTTGTTCCCTATTTATAAAAATCCTTATTTATTAGGCCCAATTATTTAGTGCAAAAGAAAAATGTAAATAAATGTGGACTACAGTACCATAATTTTTATGAGATTTTGAAGCAAAACTGTATTAATGATATTACAGTATTAGAAATGATAAGGCTTGATGCTATTGATTAACAGAGTCATCTCTGAGATAAAATAATTCCTACATTTTACATGGTGAAGGAGATTAATTAGCCAAACCTCCATTTCAAGGTCATTCTTTTAAAACTTAAATCTTTTCTCTGTGGTTAATGCATTTGACATCAGCTGTCAATCAAAATCATTACCATTCCCTCAACGTCTCCTCCCTCACTAATTAATTGTTCTTTCCCACTCTGTGTACAGTGTGTGTGTGTGTGTGTGTGTGTGAGAGAGAGAGAGAGGTACAGTAGATGGGTGGATGTGTGGGTGGATCTGGATCTGTCACCACAAGCTATTGGTGTTGAGGTGACACTGAGCGTTAGTGTTGCATCATGGGAAAAGAATAAAACATCGCCGTCAAACGAGTAATGCTTTTAATCAACGCTCTGGGAGAGGAGTGATGTATAATTTCTTAATTTATCCAGCGATTATTTAACTTTGTCGCATGGTGTGTGTGTGTGTGTGTGTGTGTTTGCCAACCAAGTTCAAGGAGAATGGGCTAATTGAGAAGGCAGAGATGATATCTGACAGGCACCAATGAGCCTCTTGATTAAACTAATCATGATGTTTAATGGAAGTCGTGGAGCCGGCGGGAAAAAAACAAAACAAATTTATTTCACAGGTTGAATAGTCATTTACAGCAGTGTGTGTGTGTGTGTGTGTGTGTGTGTTTTCAGTGTTTGACCCTGGAAATAAGCGAGCCTGTGTTTCTGTTTACTTCTCGATTTGCGTTTGTGTTTAGACTCACTTCACTCCTCATGTGGCCGCATCGTCATTCTGTCTCTCTCTCTCTCTCTCTCTCTCACACACACACACACACACACACACACACACACTGCTTGATCAGCTTATCCTTGCATTTTTTTTTAACAGAGTCTATTTACTGGAAATGTGCTGTGTCATTGTGCAGGCACAGAACAATTTACTGATATAATCATATCTCCACATTGGAAATAATTATAATACTTATACTACTACTACTAATAATAATAATTTTCACACACCTGTTTTTAACTCTTATGATTAAATCAGATTAACCTTAAATCAGTTCTTTATTATTGATTAATTGATTTAATAATTGATTGGTAAACGTGACTCATGATTGATAACTCATGACAATGTTCCTTGAAGATCCAGAAGAGTGCACTTTTTCATATATATATATATATATATATATATATATATATATATATATATATATATATTACTTTACACACTTTATTATTTATTTATTTATTATTTAATTTTGTTTGTTTTGTGACTGATTTCAGAAATCACTTCCATAATTTTCCTTATATTAATATTAAGCTAATCAGGTCCAATATATCACATAAATAAATTTTATTTAGGTGCCAGTTTTCTCATGATAAGTCACTTAAAATAAAATACTACTGTAAATCTAGTTTTCTGTTAAATAAACAATAAGCCACAACTGATTACATAACAAATTCAGATGTTTTTCTGATCTTTCCCCAAATTCCACTGATTATTTTTATTGATGAAATATTTTAGTTTGATTGGCATATGACACAAAAATTATTATTGCTGTCAATAACATACAATTGGTAGCGCTGATTTATAAAATAAAAATATTTATTTATTTATTTAGTTTAATTCTAACTGAACAATGATGTATCTTTGTGATATCATATTAGTTTCAATGCAAGGGGAATTACATTTACAATAATCAGGTTAAAAAAAGATTCTTTATTTGATTTTCTTCATGTACGTACATTTTACTACAGATATTTTTATTAATGTTTTAACCCTTTTATTTGAAGATTTTTGTAAATATTATCCTTGTTTATCATTATAAAGTTAAACTGTGTTAATGTTTATATAATACTGTCTAAAAATTATTGCTTATCTGACAATATAAACATTTTACGAATTTAAGTATTAAGTATTTAGAAAGTGATACAATATTTATTTATTTATTTATTTATTTATTTATTATGTTTTCTTCTGTATCCTAGAACAATAGATTAGAAATGAAGAAATGGACATAAGATTGAAGTGTAGACTTTCAGGTTTAATTTAAAGGTATTGCATTGATAGTTTAGGAATTACAGCTATTTATTCATTAACCTATTTTAAAAGCTCCATTTTCACAGGCTCAAAAGTAATTGGACAATTGATAATTGGTATGAGCACTTTGATGGACAGGTATAACCTGCTTCCTTTTTTCAGGACAAATTATGAATATGTCTGAAATGTGTATTTTTTGGCTCTTGATGGCAACAATGTGGTCCAAAAGGTGTCAAAACCAATGAACAAGACCAATTATTAGAGGCACAATAAAAAACGTAAAAATTCCCCCCAAAAAAACAATTTGGTTTATTCCCAAAGACATAGAATGCACTGGTGTGCTCAGTAGCACCAGAATGCTGAAAATACCACAGAAAACTAAAGTGAATTGAGAAAAAAAATTTTTTTACAGCATCTAGTCAAGACAGTAACACGTTAGAGAAGGTAGAGGTATCATTGTCAGAGTCTATGATAAAGAAATGGCTTAATGGATGTAAATAGAGAAGGTTTACCTAAAGATGCAAACCACTGACATTACTCAAGAACAGAAATATTACATTAAAAACCTACTGAGATCCAACAAAAAAAACTTTGCAAAGATAAAACCAAGATTAACTTGTACCAGAATGATGGATTAAGATAAATATGGAGAAGGAAAGCCTCATGATCCAAACACATGACATCATTTTTTAAACAAGGTGGCAGTGTTATGGCATGGGATGTACGGCTGCTAATGAAGTCACTGGTGTTTACTGATGAGCTCTAAAGTGTATAGTTTTGCTTAGATTCAGTCAAATTTTGAACAAGTGATAGGACAGTGCTTCTCACTGCAGATGAACAATGATCTGAAGCATTCCACTAAAGGAATCCTAAAGCTTCAAAGGCAAAAACATTAAATAATCCTAAAGGGCAGAGGCAGGCACCTGACTTCAACTCAGTTGAGCTGCTTTTTACTTTTAGGACACAAAACTGAAGGTAGTTTTTTTGCAACCAGCTGTTAAAAATGATCCTTAAATTTTTGCTTATGTTGCAAAAATATCTACAGTGTAATGATATCTTGATTGAAAATCCATTGTGGTGGTATACAGATGCAAAACAATAAACTTGTGTCCCTGACCAAGTCCACTTATAGACCTGAACAATATATGCTTTCTGTTTGATATTTGATATTATATTTAAGACACGGAGGTCAGCCTTTCTGGAATAGTTCTTTTGTCAAGTGTCTTAGCAAAACCCCTCAAACCCATAAAACTGGCTCTCATGAAGACGTTGCCATATAAAGGAAGGCAGGACTAAAGGAGAAGTTAATTTAAAAAAATTGAGAAAAAAATCCTCAATTAACAGCACCTTGGATTAGAGCCATTATAAAGGCATTACAGATTATAAGTAGCAGATACATCGCAACAGTAACTGTTCAATGGAGATTATTGCATATTTTGGATGACTTCAGCGTTGCTTTTCAATGTAGAAAGAAATAAAACCATCAACCAATCAATGACCATGGAGTTAGAAAGTGATTCCAAACATGTATTAATGTATATTAGTATAACAGTAGATTTATATGTAGATCTCCAGCTTCTGAAAAATTATGATCATGTATACGCACTCAATACAATACAATGCAACATGCCATGGAGTTGTTCAGCTTGGGATAATGCTATTATCGACCAGTTTGCTTTTATAGTAGCATTCAGCTTGTATTTTTGGGTCTGGTGTTTCTCATCTTCCCCTTGAATAGCAGATTGTTTCTCTATGGGGTTCAGGTCAGGCCAATTGGCAATCTGGAACAGTAATATTATGGTCAGCAAACCAGTTAGTAGTAGTTTTGCCACTGGTGTGGTGGCTTTTGATTCACTGACCCACTCCACTCCCTGTCAAGTCCTCTCAAAGCCTTAAATCAGCTTTGCTTGACAATTCTTTTAAGGCTACGGTCATCATTGTGCGTCTTTTCCTACAACACTTTTCACTTTCCTTGAGTACGGTTTTATACAGCACTCTGCAAGCAGCCAGCCTTTCACCAATAACCTTCTGTCTTTAACAATCCTTGTGGAGGGTGTTAATGATAATCTTCTGAAAAATTTTCAAGTCAGCGGTCTTCCTCATCCATGTACTGAACTAGATGCAGAGCTATACAATATCTATCATGTGTGAACAGGTAATTTTACTCACAATGGAAATATTCAAATTTTATTATTATTATTTTTTTAAATAAGCTATAAGTTGTAATCATCCACTTAAAAAGGCTGGAAATATTTCACTTAAAATGAATTGAATTTAAAATATATGAGAAGTTCACTTTTTTGAACTACAGCGTGGGTGAAAATTTACTAGGCAATATCTAAAAGCTATAAAATTTGCAAGTATTGCTAGAGCATCACCCCATGGTGCACCACCCCATTTTGATATTACTGTGCGTGCATGGTTAGACCAGCATTTTCCAGGGCATGGGCAGGGATGATGCAGACCTCATAATTGCCACCTAAAAAGTCCAGATGTCACTCTACAGTATATGATTACACATAGGAGGAGGTGTAAAGCACACTGGAAGACTTGGAGGGATGAATTCAGGAGGTTCTCAGCTATATCCCAAATGACTTCCAACAATTTGTTTCAATACATTTGTATTAGAAATATCAAATGTATGACCAATTTTTAATGCCTAGTTAATTTTTACCCACTCTGTGAAGAAAAATCCTTTTCCATGATATGCCAATTTTTTGAGATGCACCGTATATACACTTGTGTTAATGTTTACAAGTTAACTATTAAAAGTTTATTTAATGTTTCTGTACATGAAGCAGAGCTATAAAAAAGACAAATGTACATGCTACTCGCTTCTACATGTTAGTAACATTAGAAGAAAGCATCATAGCTTTTTTACAAAACTAAAGGGCTAGACATCAGACCTTGGACTTTGATTTTGAAGAAATATCACTTTAACAAGAGCAAGAGTTTCAGGAAGCGAGGTTTTTGATCTATAGTCAACTTAACACTGCATATAATTGAAGCAATCCTACATGCCTCACATTTCTTCTGATTTTGAGTCTCCATTTTTCTTGCTGTTATCTAACATCAATGTATAACATCAGTTTCAACCTTTGCATACGGGTAAAACATATTTTCTGCTAATTTTCAGCTCATATGTCTATTCTTTATTTTATTTAGGTGTACAGTATTTTAAAAACAACTTCACTAGTTTCTTGGTTCATTGGAGAATGGGATTTTTTAAAAATATGTTATAATAGCTTCTTTTATTACAGATACGCTAATTAATTTTATTATATGTGTATTTAAACTTCACACCACAGAACATAAATATCACAATTTACACATTATTTATTCTTTTTTTATATTGTAATTTAGCTAATAATTTATGAAAAAATTTAAGATTATTTCAATTAAAATTTAGATTTTGTTTATGGCTACACTTGGTTACTCGGAATGTAATCAAATAAACATCACGAGATTTACAGCACGAAAGTCCAGCTGACAATTCTATCGCAGTGATGTGATGCAAGCAAATCAGCATGTCTTGGCATGAAGTTAGTTTTACTCACTGTTTACCGAGTTGTTGGTGAATGTATTATAGGAAGAATGGTTATGTTTATATACTGTACTGTAAGCTTCAACCATTGTAGGCCGTTAAAAAAACTTAAACATTTAAACAAATTCTTATTATATTATTAACAGTTATTGCACCAGAGCCCTTTTCTATAAATCACACATTTATGCAGCACAACGTTTAGTCACAGATGATTCATCTCATGATTCACCAAGGATATTAATATATATATATATTTTTTCCCAAAGGAAAGCCAGACAAAGGGTCATTTATGACACAACAATTTTGTAATGATCATAAGTCTGCAAATTAAATTATGGCCCAGTTATCCAAAGGTATAGCAATACCATGCTTTCGAGCATTAAGCTGCACTCAAGCTGTAATTCATGGCTGTGTTAGTTAAGATTTTTTTCTTGCTTCTGCATGCTGTCATTAAACACTAAAGCACTTTGCTAATAAAACCACTAAGTGAGGAAATGACCTGGTGAAAATAATCAGAACTTTGAGGGGAAAATGAGCATGAAATTGTGTAAATATAATTACTATAAATACAAAAAAAAAAGCTTCAAATATTTTAAGATATAAATGAGGGCCGTTCAGATCAAAGTGGGACTTTTAAATAACAAAACAAAGTTATGAGAGTTAATCCTCCCTAAGATGCTTGTAGTCTTCTATAAGTCTTCTAAAATTTTGTAGCCTCATTCACAAGAAATTTCTTCACTTGTCACACTACCAAAAAAATCACAGGGCATTCATGGTTTGATCAGGAGGCAATAATTTTCATGTAGGGCCAGGCACTGTAGGTTTAGACTGATTTTTTATTTATTGATTAGACTGATTTTGTATTTATTCAGGTTATCTTGATATAACTAAAATTAGTTTGATGCTTTCAATCATAGGGCTTAGTGGTTAGCACTGTTGCCATGCACTTCCAGTGCCCGGGTTTAATTGCCGCCCCTGTGCACATGGAGTTTGCTTGTTCCCTCCTGTGCTTGGTGGGTTTCCTTTGCATATTCCAGTTTCCTTAGTCCAAAGATGTGCAGATTAGGCTAATTGCCATTTCCAAATTGCCTGGAGTGTGTGACTGATTGTGCGAGTGTGTGTGTGTGTGCACCCTGGATTGGACGATGGATTGGCATCCTGTCCAGGGTATACCCCGCCTTGTGCCCTAACAGTCCCGTGACCCATTATACAGCATTAAGCAGTATAGACGGTGGGTGAGTGAGTGATCTCAATTATTATAGTGTCACACATATGCAAAAAAAAATCTTTCATGACACTATATATTGGAGCGTTTCAACAAGGCCGAGAGAAACATGGAGACTAAGTTCCACAAACTTAGTCTTCTTAGTGTTCTTTATTTACAGGTGCTTAATGAAGTGTGTTTCTTTAATGAAAGCAGTCCTCAGGTGTGCTATCTAAAGCTTTAACAGTGTAGTAAAGGCACCTAGAGCTGGGGTGCAGGTCCACAGGTAATAGCTTGGTGCAGGTAGAGTACTCAGAGTCACGGTGTGGGGAGCCAAACAAGCAAAGCACATGACACAGGGCAGGAGCCGCTTTAGATGCAAAAGCAGTGAGGTGCTGTTGAGGAACTGCCCAATTACCTTGCACCCATAGGTCGTAAGTGTAAGCCAAAGTGCAAGGGCAGTTACTGCAGGAGCTGACCTTCGTCAGGTTGCTAAGTTGTGATGTGCAATCCACACTTTTAAAAGTCCATAAGGTGGATAACAGGGCTCTAAGAACTTGCCAATTTGTTTTCCTGATTTCCAAACCCCTGAACTACAGTAAACTTCACACTCCCCTTTGGGAAAAAAAGTTTAAGGTCATTATGCCTCATCTCACAGCAGCCATGGCATGTCTAGCGGCCCGCCCTCTTACAGTCAACAGTTTAACTGATTGGGTGGCTGCATGCCAAATGAACTTGTTGAAGTACAGTAAGTGAGGAGAGTAAAATGTTTGGTGCTCGCTTATTACTGGATATTATTATCCACAATAATAATATATTCTTTACACTTCCAATCAAAAGTTTGGACACACCTTCTAATTCCATATTCTTTTCTGGGTTTTATTTCTTTGTTTACTATAAGCAGCAAGCCACCTGATTTGGTCCTTTCTTTTGACTTCCAAAACCCTGAACTAAACTTCACACATCTCTTTTATTGAGGGGAGAAAGTTCAAGGTCATTATGCATATCTCACACAAGTTTTAAAATCCCCAGTTTTGTAAGCTCCGATATTGTTTTAGAAAATAAATACAAAGTTGTGTCCAAAAAAAGGACTAAAGTTCTTGAAATGTCAAAGGATTTTCTAGTTTACTATAAATGGCAAGCCACCTGTTATACACCAAAAAAAAGATGTAAAAGTAAAAAATATTTTAATGATTCTTAAAATGTTGTAGTTCACCAAAAACCAGAAACCATCTTATGTAGGATTTGTTTGACCTTTAAGAGTTCCTTTGGAGGGATAAAAAGGTTTCTTAAATAGATAGCATACGTAGATTTGACTTTCTAACACCTGTTTAAAGGGAAGTGCTCAAATACGGGGCTTCGTGTTACAGAAAAAAAAACAAAAAATCAGATCAAATACTAAATAAAGAAAGCCATTCTTGGGTTAATTGAGTGTTTACCGGTCAAGATTTTCAAAGTGTTTTTTACTTTTAATCTTTCCAGAAATTAAAAGAAGATTACTTGAAAGTTCATATCATTGGTTTTAGGTTTTTGTTTTATATATATATATATATATATATATATATATATATATATATATATATATAAACAAACCACCTGGTATACAGTACATAAAAAGTGCACTTTTTATGTACTGTACTTAAAGTACATTCTCTTCTCCTCCTACCTTATCGCTATTTTTCCCCTGAATGTCACCTTGATTAGTGTTGCTGCTGAAATGTGCTGCTAAAGTTCAGGAGTGAGATTAGCACCAATCGAATGACCCGTTCCACATTACTGATCTGTTGAGTCAGGATCATGGAGCACTGTTTCCAGTTCATTGCAAATAGA